>NW_015166418.1:2144105-2185066 GCF_001447785.1 Gekko japonicus | reverse complement strand
CCTAATAATCCCCAGCATAGTGTTGGCCTTTTTTATTGCAATCACACACTGTCTTGACATTTTCAGTGATTTATCTACTACGACACCAAGATCTCTCTCTTGGTCAGTCTCTGCCAGTTCAGACCCCATCAACGTGTATTTATAGTTAGGATTTTTGGCTTCAATGTGCATCACTTTGCACTTGGCCACATTGAGCCCCATTTGACACATTGATGCCCACTTGCCCATCCTCGACAGATCTCTTTGAGTGCCTCACAATCCTCCCTGGTTCTCACCACCCTGAACGACTTTGTGTCATCCACAAATTTAACCACTTCACTGCTTACTCCCAACTCCAAATCATTAATAAACAAGTTAAAAAGCATCAGACCGAGTACTGATCCCCGTGGTACCCCACTGTTTACTACACTCCACTGAGAAAATTGCCCATTTATATTCTCTGTTTCCTATTAATTAGCCAGTTTTTTTAGTAAAGTTTTATTAGTTTACATATAGAAAGGGGGAAAGGGAAAAGAAAGAATACAAAGTTATATATATATATTTAAAAAACCAATTTGACATTCTGCATGCAAACAGTTTCCACCAACTTACCCAGTATTGACATTACACTGACTGGCCTGTAATTTCCTGGATCTCCTCTAGAACAATTTTTAAAGATTGGAGTGACAGTAGCTGCCTTCCAGTCCTTAGGAAAGGAGGCAGATTTTAATGAAAGATTACATATTTTTGTCAGGAGTTCTACAAGTTCACATTTGAGTGATGCCCACTTACCCCTTTTAAAGTTAAAAGTGGTTGTGTCAGTCTCTTCGGGCAACTTCCTATTTATACTTTGGAAGTGGAAAGCTATAAAATGTAAACCAGATGATAAACAGAGACTAATTTGGGGAAGGTTCTTACCTTGGACAATGCTAATGCAGTAGGTTATTTGTATTGCAAAGGGCACACTGATTTATTTTAATAATATAAGTGCAAAGGTTTAAGTTTCTTCTCCATTTTCCTGGTGATGGAGCCTTTTTTTAACAAGTAAAAGGGAGATATGTTTGTTAAACAAAAGGGTAAAAACAATTTCTCCCCTAGTTACATCCAGGGGGAAATCCATTTTTGCTATTTCTGGGTCTAGTGATGTTGACACCACATTCCACAGGTAAAGCTGGCCTCACAATGATTGGCCATTTGAGAGGGTAAAGGGTTTTCCCCACAGCCTATTATTTAATCTCACCCTTGCATTTGAGTAGTTATATTTATGGAACTGAATTATTTTGATAGCCCAAGGGATACATAGATGGTGTCTCTAAAATAGAAATGTTAGTAGTCAAAATACTTATACATTATGCATGAGAACCCTGTTACTAGTTGCATGTACGAACATAAAACATTTTCTCTCCTATTCACATGTATGCTATTCATGTGGGAAAATCTAATGGGTAGAAGAATTTGGAGAGGTTAACAAAATGGATTCCATGTTTTTAAAGGCCTGTATCAGTAGGACTGAAGAGTTTGAGCATGGCCTTGAATAATTCATTTTTGTAGCTCTGTTGTTTCATCAGATTGTAGATCTGCAAAGAGGCTTGTCTCTGTTCCTCAGCTGGCTAACATTACATTTTGTAGCTTCCAACTCCAAAAGCATGTTTCTAATTAAGATCTATAATAACATTTTCCTATGCAAAGGAAGAGCTGGGGAGAACAAATATTTTTAGAATTCCACTTCAGGCCTATTAAACATCAGCCTCTCTTCATTTGATATACATAATAGGCTACATGGTTCTGAGAAAGAAAATTAAAACTATGTAGTTATTTAATAACATGAACTGTATTTTTATTTGTGGGAAAAGATAGATTCCAGTGTCTTGAAATATACTGGGAAACTTTTGCCTGTACAATTTATGTTCACGTTCATAAAGAGCGAAATACACCATTAAAAAAGAACAGGAATGTCTTTATAACCCTAACCAAATAAGCTTCCATGTGTATGTACTCTTCTTCAGATAACATGTGAAAGCACAGGAAAGCTTATACCCAGTATTAAACCTTGTTGGTCTTAAAGGTGCCCCTGGACTCAAACTTTGTTCTGTTGCTTCAGACCAACATGCTATCCACCTGAATTTGTAAAAGAGTGGGTTTCAGTGCTGCTTGTAGTAAAAATATATACTTGGATACTTCAACTGGAAGCTTGGTCCAACCACTATGTTGTAGTGCGGATGAAGGCACTCTCCCGGTGTTATGTGTGGTGGCCGGGGATAGACGCGGAGATTGAGGGGTGGGTCCGGGGATGCCAGGCCTGCCAGGAAGTCAGGGCTAATCCACCCCACGCCTCCACCCTATCCTGGGAATCCAACCGGAAACCATGGTCCTGCCTACACATAGACTTTGCGGGGCCCTTCCAAGGGCTTTTGTTCCTGGTCACGGTAGACTCATAGTCCAAGTGGTTGGAGATAAGTCCCATGGCCACCACTTCTTCAAAAGCAGTGATACGCACCCTCCACCACATCTTCGCCACACATGGCCTGCCTGACACCCTGGTCTCCGACAACGGAGCAGCTTTTACATCGGCCGAATTCCAGGCGTTCCTCCAGGGCTACCTGATACAGCACATCAGGTTGGCCCCATTTCATCCCATGACCAACGGACAGGTCGAGAGGATGGTCCAGACTGCGAAGGAGGCCCTCCGCCGGATCACAGATGGAGATTGGGAGTTCTGGCTGGCCAGAACCCTCCTGGCACAGAGGACGATGCCCAACCCTGTCTCAGACCAGAGCCCTGCCAAACTCCTGATGGGGTGGAGACCAGCAACGTTGCTGGATCGGCTGCACCCCGACCACACACTGGATACGAGGAAGATGGTCGAGGTAAGGGACACTCCAAGGGGGTTCTTTCCAGGGGACCCAGTCTACCTGAGGAACTACGGTGCTGGGCCTGAATGGATAGCAGGTCGGGTAGTGGGAGTCACTGGGCCGGTCACTTATGAGGTTTCCACAGAAGATGGTCTAGTACTAAACAAACACATCGACCAGCTGAGATGGCGCCAGGAAGAAGGACTCCCCAGACCAGTAGTAGGGGCAGCGAGCCTGCCGGAGGCAGAGGCAGAACTAGAATTTCCCAGCACCCATGACACCCAACTGTGGGACCCCTCTCCAGGGGCAACAGAGGCAGCACTTCCACAGCTGGTACCACAGGCCACCAAATCCCTTGAAGGCACCGCCCTGGAGCCAGTGTCAACTCCTCACCGCTCCCTGAGAGAGTGCCAGGCCCCTGCGTATTTAAGAGTCTACGTTACCCAGGTGGGGACGGACTATGTGGGGAGGGGTGTTGTGTCCTGGGAACCGCCACTAGGCAGTGGCCAGGTGAACAGAGCTTGATTCCTAAAGAACAATAGAGGCTAGTCTCCTAAGGTCCACTAGGGGAACTAATAGAAACCTTGGTGGGAGATTCAAACCCCCCAATAGGATCCAAGGGTGTTCCCCCTGGATATGTATATAGTTGGCCACTTGGCCGTTTGTCTTTGTAGTGTGAAGTACTGAGTAAACGCGTGTTTCTTATGTTGTTGTCCGAGTCGTGATGTATCGAACCAAGTACTTTACACACTAGTAGGACAGCAAGCCTGGAGAAGGAGGGGATGGCTTTCTGCTGCTCTTCTCCCCTCATGCAACAACCCACCTCTCGGGACTGTAAGACTAGAACAAAGCTCCCTGTTGGCTGTGCAAAAGAAATTCATGGCAAAAATCAGTCTGGTCACAAACTCCACTCCATTACTCATTTTATTTCATGAGGAACTTCTGAAGTCGCCTGATGATGAGTAAGATCAAGGACAGAATTGTCTCTACTCTGACTGACAAGTGTTCTTGGGGATATTCTATTAAATGATAGCTATGTTATTTACATTTCTCTCAACCTTCCCATATTAAGAAGGCTTTTTTCCCCCTGTAAACAACATTATAAAACCTGGTTTTTCAAACAAGAAAAGGAGAATGTTTTAAAAACGAAGGAAAGCCTGGGTGGAAGAAAAAAGGAAGTGTGAGGTGAGAAGGAAAGCTAGAGAACAGGAAATGGAATCAAATCATTAAAGCCTGGTGTTTACCATTCATTCTGATCATCCAGTGGCTGCAGTCCATTCATTTGAATGAGGGCAGCCATCAACAAGCCTGCCTTACAATGACCCCTCCCATTTTTTGAAAAGATTGGTATGTGTCTGGGCAAATACTTACAGATGCTGTGGTGCCTATGGATGCTACATGCCATGCTGAAGACCCCTGCTCTAATTTACCGCTTCAGAAATAACGCCCACTGTCTTGAGAGCTGAAGCCCTTTCTCTTCCCTGCCATTTCTACAGCTATCCTTCATTACCTAACTTTAAAAAATACCACTTTTGATTTTTTAAGATAATAGTAAACTCACAATATGGTGATGCATTTGTACAAAAGAGCTGATGTATTTTATACACAGTGCTCCATACAAAGTGCTCCATACAAAGGCTATGCACCATGTAGCATTAAAGGAAAGGAGTCATGACGATATTTAAATATGTGTCAAAAGTCAGTAAGATGCAAAATCCATGCATATCAACTTGCATGTGTATGACACCTTTATGAAAATCAATTTGGAAACTCATCTGTTCTTGAGTATGAGACCTTTATACTTAGAGTGGTATTTGTGGTTAGAAATCTGGTTTACCCACTATACATGGAGCCACATTTAAATTATTCCATGTCTATAGCTCACCACACGATCAGGCATTTTTTTTTAAAAAAAATGGCAAAACATTAATGTTGCAGTGTAGGATGGTGAGCAAAACTGAAATACATCATTTTTTTTAAAAGGTGAATTAAGGAAAAGGAGAGGACAGGCAGGAAGGCCCAGGACAGCACGGAAGAAATGAATGATTTCAAGTAGTAAAAATGGTGACAGAAGGTGGGATGCTCAGGAGGGGGGGGACCTAAACAGTACAAAATTATAGAAATGTGGCTCTCACTCTTGATGGATTCTATTGGCCTATATAAAACCTAGATATATCACTGAAGAATGGTAGGGAAAATCATCTATACAAAGTACTTCAAGAATACACCTGCACACATTTTTTTCCATGCCAAGATGTTAGAAGTTTTCCCTTTTCCCCATTGTCTAATTTGCTTATGGAACAGACGAAGGAGCATTGATAAAGGCTGTTTTTAGAAGAAGTAATTGAAGAATTAGAGACTACAAGAGGATGACCCATGAGGAACCAGGGAAAGTGAGTCCAACTTTTTCTCTCCCTCCTCACTGTCAGCTCCACTATCAGCTTCCTCCTCTCCTGCTGTTGGCTGTGGGCAGTGCATCTGCTTCCTCATTAACCAGAATGCTGTGTCTTCATGTCACTGCTATAGCAACCCAAAATGGTGCCTACATTTCAACTAGGGTTGCCAGGTCCCACTGGGCCACCAGTGAGGGAATGGGAAGGTAGAGTTAGCAAATCCAGGTTGGGAAACTCCTGAGAGTTTCAGGGATGAAGACTGGGAAGGACAGGGACTTCAGTGGAGAACAATGCCATAGAGTCCACCCTCCAACCCATCCATTTTCTCCAGGGGAACTGATGTCTTTAGTCTGGAAATGAGCTGTAGCTTCAGGGGATCCTGCTGCTTAGCTGATAGGTTTAAATGGGTGGGAGCCATTTAAACCCTCCGGTTCTACTCTCTGCTGCTCTCCCCCTTTGAAGTGGCGGGGAGCAGATTGGGAGGGTTTAAACAGCTCCCAGCCATTTAACCCTCTGATTTTGTGCACTGCCCCTTTGAAGGGGGGAGCAAAACCAGAGTTAAATATGGGGGTGAAATGACTTCCTGGAGGCATTTGATCCCCACCTTTATGCTGGTCATTGCTTGCTGCAGCCACCAGAAAGGTAGAGTCAAATGCCCCCGAGAAGGGACTTCACCTTTTCCTTTCTGCTGGCTGCAACTCACCATGGAAGCAGAAGGGGGGAAGTGCCTTCATGGGGCATTTGACCCCCACCATTCCGTTGACCACAGCCTTTTGTGGCTAGCATAAAGCAGGACCATTTAAATCCTGCTTTCTGTTCCCTGTAAAAATCTGCAGGGAGCACAAAACAGGGGGTTGACCCTGCCTTCTACTCCCCATGGCGTTTAAATACCTGTTTTCCAGTGGTTTAAATGGCTCCGGGCCATTTAAACCAAACAACTGGGTGGTGGGGAGCTCCCAGCCACTCAGTTGTTTCTGCTCTTCACAAACAGTCATGAGCCACCACAAATTGCACCAAACTTTATGGTAATTTGTCGTAGTTCTTCAGTTTACGAACCCCAACCAGCCAGAATTTATGATGAACTTTAGTTCATCAGCCAGTTCATGCCTATTCCTAATTGAAATGTGATCCAAGCCAGTAAGTATGCCTCCAGCATAATTCATACTGAAGTCACACCTCTGCATGTCCATAACTTTGGGGAAAGAAAGGTGGGCAAACTTGCCAGCTCTGTGCCATTTCTTAACAAAGCATTGTTGTTATACAAAACAATAACATATTCTCTGCAAAGTAAAAATGCCATTTAGTCACAATCAGCAGGGTTTAATTAGAAAGCATGAATTATTGAATACATATGTGTTGTTTTCCTTAAGCTTTCAAGCAGGAGTCACATAGGATTAAATTTTACCAAGGAAAAAGAGCATGTAAAGTCAAATCATTTCCTGAGGTTCTGTTGCTTCTTTTGACTGCATCCTTTCAGCAGTAATTTCCAAGGGTATGCATAATACATTCAAATGACATTGTTGCAAGCAAAGCAGTTACAAAATATTTTACTGGCCAGTCCAAGATAGTTATCAGTAGCCTTTAAGTTTCAAAAATGCTACAAATAAATGGCCTGGATCGGATAAAATGACCACAATGTTGGTATAATGTCAAGAGTTTGATCTGAAGCATATTCAGGACATCATTAAATCTGAGGAGCTGACTCTGCCAAAAGCATTACGACCAACTGTAAGCATTTCTTCAAATACATCAGGAACAGGAAAATGGCTAGGAAAGAAGTTAGGCCTTTACATGACAAAGGACTGAAAGATCACTTAAGAAAGACAGGGAGATGGTACAGAAATGAAGAGCCAAAATGCACAAGATGTTTTGGATTGGCACAAATCAGTAACTCTGATCATCTCAAAGCCAGACATAACAAAATGGAAACCAAATTCCATAACAAGCCATGGCCCAATTGAGATCAAGACCATAGTGCAGAAGAGAAGGAGCTTCAGTCTCCTCCCCCATGCAGTGAGCCAATCCAAACCAGGCCTCTTGACACATCTGGCCTTGAAAAGACCACTGTTGGTGATTCATGCCCAAACACCTCATTTAGTTTGACTGTGGTAATGCAATGCTAAGCAGGTCTACTGAAGTCTACTCAAAGGGGCTTACTCCCAGGAAACTGTTTTTTTAGGTTTCCAGTGTGAGTTCTTTGCATCTGTATCCACTGTGGGAAATGTGGAGCAGATGCCCATGCTGGACCTGCTGTTTTCAGGAAGTGTGTTTGAAGAACAGAGTTAAAACAGAACTCATTTAAATAGAAGTGATAAGAGAGGAAGATCAAGGACTAATTGACAAATTAAAAATGAATACAATGCTGTATCTGGGTGGCATTTACCCAAGCATTCTTAAAGAACTCAGATAGTGCTTTTAACCAGTACATGTGACTTGCTCCTACAATTGGCCTCCATCCCAGAGGACTGGAAAGTAGCAAATGTTGCACCAGTTTTTAAAAGGCATCCAGAAGAGATCCGTGAAAATACAGAAGTGAGGCAAAGCACACACACACACCGTTTCCTCCAAAGGGTTAATGTGAATACTAGTCAACCTATTCCAGCTTGCAGATGTCCATAACTGGGCCTCTCTGCCTATCCTTATCTCTTTCAAGGCTGGAGTCAAGGACGTTGGTAACCTGGAGTCCACTGGATGGGAGGGGGGTCAGGAGCAATGTTGTAATCTTCTAGAGGGTTCCATCAAGTGTGTGCCCTGATGGGATGTGGAACATCACCTGACACCAGATGGCCTGAGACTATAATTGACCTAGAGGTCAGAGAGAAGCCATGCTAATTTCATGATTTAGGCTTGGACTATGTTAAACTTTCATTGCAATGAGTAGCTACATAGAAAATGCTTGGGTCTTTACCTTGGACTTTGAACCTTTAAGATTGTGCCATCTAATACCAGGTACCAATGTATTAAACAGAAAAGTTAGCTTTCTTGTTTTTGTGCTGTAAGACATAGAGAATATGTTACCTAGTGCCAGGTTTGTTCTTTAAGTATTCAATAAACCTTATATATTTTACTAAGGTCTGATTTATTGTGTACATCTGGCCTTGAGAACCTATGGGGCCCAGGTTTGTGTTCTTGACAGCCTAACATTTCTTCTAAGTATATTAAAATGAATTATCATTCAAGATAAAATTATTGATCATATACAGGAACAAGGTCTACTGAGGAAATCTCAGCATGACTTCTATAAACAGAAGTCTTGCTGCACCAATTTTTTTGAGTTCTTTGAGAGGGATAACAAGATTGTGAATAAGGGTGATCTGGAAGATATTATATACATGGATGTCCTAAATAGATATGGGTATGAATCTGGAAAATGCTGGTCATTTTGGCTCATGGTTCATGGCATGATCAGTTTGTGAGCCATGAACCATCATGGACTTTTAGCCCCCAAACAAACTGGTTCAGTTGTGATGTGGTAGAGCAGCTCCTCCCCCAACAGGCTAGAGACATCAAATCCACAGGCAATCTCCACGTGCCTCTCTTTTACCTGCCCTCAAAGTTTGGTGAAGATTGTATGTACAAAGTCTAAATTGTGCCCCCCCAAAGATGTTTTCAATGGAGGAGGGGAAAGGGGGCCAAAAAGTAAGGGCCATTTAAGCCCAGCAGAACAGAATCAAAGCCCCAGAGAATCTCTGCAATGGAAACTGAAGGTGGGAGGCATTTTTGCAAGCCAGCAGAACCAGTGCAATGTGCTCATCGGAATCAGTGCCATTGTGGTAGTGCAAACCCAACAGGACTAAGATCAAACCAGAGAATCTCTGCAGTAGAAACTGAAGGTGGGGGACATTTTTGCAAGCCCAGCAGAATCAATGCAATGTACAGAGTGCCCAGCAGTACTAATGCAATCAAATAGTGCCCAGCAGAAGCCAGTGCCAATATGGCAATGCCAAATCAACCACAATTCAAGGAAGGGGGCATTTTTGCAAGCCCAGAAGAACCAGTGCAATGTACAGAGTGCCCAGCAGTACCAGTGCAATCACAGAGTGCCCAGCAGAATCCAGTGCCAATATGCCAATGCCAGCTCAATCTCAATCCAATCAAGGGGCAGCATTTTTGCAAGCCCAGCAGAACCAGTGAGACTGTGGCAGTACAAACTGAACAGGACTAAGGTCAGAGTAAAAAATCTCTGCAGTAGAAACTGAAAGGGGGCATTTTACAAACCCAGCAAAACCAGTGCAATGTACAGTGAGTGCAGCAGTATCAGTGCAATCAAAGAGTGCCCAGCAGATCCTAATGCCAATGTGGCAATGCCAGCTCAATCACAATCCAAGCAAGGGGGGCATGTTTGTAAACCCAGCATTTTTACAAGCCCAGAAGAACCAGTACAATGTACACAGTGCCCAGCAGAATCCAGTGCCACTGGTATTGCAAGCTTAAAAGGACTGATCTCAAAGCAGAGTCACAAATCTAAGCAAGGGGGTGGAATTTTGCAAGCTCTGTAAAAGAAAATGGGAAGGGAACACAATGCTGGCAAAGGGGGGGGGACTTGAAACTGACAAGAAGTTTGGTAAACATTTTGATTGAGTGGAGACAGCCTTCCTTTAAACGCACATTGGTAAACATTTTGACTGAGTGGAGACAGCCTTTCTTTAAACGCACAATTTATGAACCACACAAACTGCCCATAAACTGCTTGAAAATTAATGGAAACCTCCTGCCGGTTGACATGCCATGAACTTCTGTTCATGAATCATGAACTGGCCAAATTTCATCACAAACTTTAGTTCATGAGGCAATTTGTGCCCATCCCTAGTCTTAAAGGTTTTTGGCAAGGTCTCTCATCAAAGACTCCTGAGTAAGCTGTTAGGAGATAAGAGGATTTACATTAAAATTGGTAAAACAACTCAAAGCAAAGTGTAGGAGTAAATAGTTATCGCAATGGTTCTTTATTAACAGATTATCTGCAGCCAAAAAAAAAAAAACTCTATCCAGAAACGTCAGTCCCTTTTCTCAGTGCAGCTTATAGGAGCTGTTAGACTTAACTACATACAGCTTTGAGATCCAGGTAAATCCAACCTGGCTCTGTGACCAGCATGAACAAAATCAGTGCTACGCATTTTATCACCTGCAAAGTATGTGCTGAAAGATACTGAGTAGCACTCCAACTCCCAGGTTGGATAGCCAGTGATACTCCCCTGCTCCAAGATAGTCCCTTCACCAATCACCTGGGGTCTGTCAGCCATAATGGGCTGATCTATGACATTATTTATTTATTTATTTAGGTATTTTTATCCCGCCCTCCCCGCAAGCGGGCTCAGGGTGGCTAACAAGAGGGCAAACGCCCATATATAAAACCACTGAACATTAAAATCATAACTGTAACAATATCAATAATAACAGTAAAAAGTGCTTCAGTAGACAAGATGGTCTTAGATGTTATGGTGGCATCTTCCAGTCAGCCCCATTTGGGGTACCATTGTCCAGCAGATCGTTCCGATCCCATGTTGTTCATGCCACACAATGTATGGCTAAGCATCTCTGTAAAGGATTGTGGATAGGTCCAAGCCCATCCAAGGAAGATTGGTCCAGATTATCTCCAGAACATCTCCCCCTATCCTATTTGCAATGAAAGTGATGGTGTCTGTTTATGGCAGGTAAAGCTAAGATTTTCAAAATTGGCCACCAGATTCAGGATGATCATGGGAGCTGCAATGCTAGGGAATTGAGGGGAGTCCAGTGAAGGGAATTTGAACATCCTGGCCTAGATTATTGCCAGAACATCCATCTGTTATTTGCAATAAAAGGGACCGTTTAATCTTAGAAGCCAGGAAGGTGGAGGCAGCACAGACAGGGAGGATAATCAATTCCCCAAAATGTTTTCCAGGATGATTTCAAAGGTGTGGTATATTGTAGTAAAAAAAAAAAGAACTCCTGTAGCCCCTTAAAAACTAACAATGGCCCGGTCATACGGGCTGGAAAATGCGGGGGGGAAGTGTGGCTGTTTGCCCCTGAGGAAAATAATGCACGGTTGCACGATCAGACGTCCCTTCGAGGTCCTGTGGAGGTCCTGTGGTTGGGGGGCAGGTGCCGATCACACGATGATCCTGCGGCGCGGCAAAGAAGCAGTGTGGCACGATCACAGCAGCAATGGCTAGGCGCCGCTGCTGTGGCAAACGGGGTTGTGTTTTTTAAAAAAACGAAGTGTGCGCATGCGCTGTTGGGTGCGTGTGCGCATCCCGTGGAGACTTGGGGGGGAACCCTTTTTGCGACGGGACATGGGCGGGCGCCGGATGCCATGAACTACCACCGGAAACGCGATCAGATGCCTGCCCTTGCCCCACGGTTTCCGGAAACTAGTACCTCGGAGGTACTAGTTTTTTATGCCGTATCTTCGGTGGGAAGCCTCGGGTTAGCCACGGGAGCTCTACGCTTCCCAGATGTTGCGGTGTGATCGCGCCCGGAAAATCCACCTATCTTCCGTCTCTGTAGTGTGGCTAATGCTCCGTGTGACTGCAGCCATAGTTTGCTTAACAACTTCTCTGAGCTATACTTCAAAAACCACTACTTTCTCTGTGACTGTGTACTTCCTTAATCAATGGTGGTCCTGGCAACCACTGAAACTCTTCCACTGAAACTCTTCCAAGTGTCTGTTTTTACAGACCTCTGCAGAGATCATTGTTTTTCTGCACCTGAAGTAAAGCTTCAGGCACAGCTACCTGGATGGAGAAGAAAGCAGATTGTTTGAATGGTTTATAAAAGAAACAAACAAACAAAATAACTGCCAGAGAAGGCAGAAACATTTGTCTCCAGCTACAAGTACCACAAAATGTGTCAACTGCTGACATGCCAGTTTACTGCATTGGTTGAGGAACAGCAAAATATACACTTTTACAAGAGTGCATGGTACCATGTCTCATAAGGCTTCACTGGAGGCAACCTCACATTGCAGGATTTGTGAAGAAATAATTTAACTATGGGAGCAGTCGCAATTGTATTAGCTGAGGACTGCCAACAAACCTTTTCCATTGCTCCATTAGGAACTACAGCTGATGAGTTGCCAGCCTTCATCAGATAATCATGCCCCTACCCCCCCAAAAAAATACTGCTTCAGGAAAAGTATGTGGGTACAACTTGCCATTTTAAAATAAAAATCTAAATAAAATCCAAACGTTTTATGTTTTTACATGCAGGTGTTATAAACGATTTCTTTTAAAGAATAATTATTTGTTTGACGTTATATATTGAAAACACTTGTTATTAGCGGGGAAAATCAAGGCCAATTGCTGCTTTTGGCATCAGCCTGTGGAACACACTGGGCAGAGTCCCTTTGAAACAATGGGGTTGTAAGCAGGGCAAGTAGGGCAAGTATAGTCATATATATTGGACCCTGGGATGGATATGCATGTCTGATAGACTGCAATACCTTGAGAGCAAAGAATATGTCTTTGTGGTTGTATGTACATATATGTGTAAAACAATTTTCACTTGGCTGGAATGCAGGGTCCTCACATATCCAAAAATGTAGATGGCAAAATGTCAACTTTTCAGTTATGGGAAAGAGAACATTTGCACTGAATGCTAATATCCCTCTCCATCTGGAAAAGCTTCCCCCAAAGGACTTCAGCTCTAGGTTGAATGCTGAGAGATGTAGTCCGGTGTATGCTGTGTGCCTCTCAAATTAGTCTAGTAATTTACTGTCACTTAATAACTTGAATGGAGGCGCTTGAACCAATATTGATTAAAACTTCCCCGGCTTCCAGCTGGGATGGATGTTCTTGAGGTTAACAGAACTTACAGGCAGGTACAAAGACACCCACAGCTGAAGCACGGGGATACAGAAAAGAAGACCTTCAAACTCTGATGAATTATATGCCAGCTCGAGGCCCCAGGAACAGCAGACCAGCTCTCACTTTGAGAAATAAATCAAAGTATTAATCGGGCCTGTCAGTAAAGCAGGTGTTTTGACTGCCTTTATGGTTCATTTTTATGCAGAAGGGTTGTGGGATACAGAAATCACGGGGGATTGCAAATAAATGGCACTGACAGGACTGATCCCACTAGGCGAGGGGGCCAAAATCAGCCTGTCTTTTCATATTATGAAATATACCTAACGGCAGCCTCTTTAAGCCCTGGTTACACAATGCACTGTCTGTGAGCCTAGGATTTTTCTCTTTCTCTCTCTTTTTTTCTTTCTTTCCTGATATGCCAGAGGCGCTTTTCTATTCTTTCATGATAAACTGCTCCAGCAGCCATAGCAGGTTTAGAATGTTAAAGAGCCATTGCTCACACGATTTGACAAAAGGATTCTGTTTTAAAGGGTTTAAAGGACATTGAACACAGTATCTACAATCCCGTTTCAGGATAACTTCTTTCTTGTGGTTTTCATTGTTCAACAGTAGCAGCAACAAATACATCATAAAAATGTGTCAGTGTAAATTTCCAGGTTTGGAAGGGAAAAACAGGAGAGGCATGTTTTTTTAAAAAAGACAGAGTTGCTTAGGGTAGACTTTACTACAGTAGGACATTTTAGAAATTTGCAAACATACAAGCATCCATCTATATTACTGTGACAAACTCATGGGTAGATATCATTTACGAAGAGCTTTCTGAGAGGTGCACACTCAGTGTGTATTTAATACAGGAATTCTAAGTACAAGCCATAACTGTTAAATACTAATAACATCCTGCATTACGATGATGATGATGAAAATGATGATGATGATATTAACAGTCCCTCTGAGTGCCAGTCAGTCTTAATTCACACAATGCAATGCCTCAATCCCTACACTGTTCAACAAAACTTTTAATATATTATATTCCCATACAATAATCTAAATAAAGAAACTGTACAAGTCTTCTCACTGGTTAATATGACTAAATTGTTTTTACAGCACACTCTTTGTATTATAATTTGGGGGGGAAATATCACTGTAGGGCACTTTTAGTAAATTTCATTTATCATTTATGAACCATGAAACAAGTTTTTAAATGCCTTTCTTTCAGTTTGCTTAAACCTATAATTTTGGAGTTAGATTAATTTGGGGTGAGAAGCTTGAAACTCACAGGTGACAGCCTTCTCTAACTTTATTAAGGAATTGATTGTCCCCCCCCCCATTATTTAATTAAAATATTTTTAAAAAATATTGCACAGCTGGCATTTTCTTAGTACAGACAGCCTTGAGACCACTTTATTTAAATCTTTAATGAACCACTTGTGCTATAAAAGAGAAGAACAATACACCAGAGGGTAATTGTGATGTTCCCTTTTGCTGAATCTCGAAAGAAAACTTTGCATCAAAGTTACAGGGTGAAAAAAAAGCTGAAAGATTTTAGCTCAGCTTAACAGCACAGGATGCAAGATCAAGTTCTCTTTGTGAAGGGGGATTTTGTTTCTTAAACATAAGGTTCTATCTCATTTAGGCTGGGGTGGGTTTGAGTTAAGATGGCAGACACTCCTGTGATTGTGCATGTCAGCACAGACTTTAGCCTTGGCCCAAAATGAAGCCAGAGGAACTTAACGTATGCTTTCCTGAAAGAGTTCTTTAGTCTCTACTGGCATTTAAATTATGAAGTGACCCCAATAATGTGTTGACAATGAAGAGCCAATATGCATACTTCAGTCATTAATCACAGCAAATATATTTCGATCTCTTATAACAATACAATGTTGCTGAAAATTTATCATCTATTCATGCTCAGGAACTGCAAGTCGGGAGCTCTTTGCAACTTCAGTTCAACAGACCCAGTGAGGAAAGATCCTCTTCTGATGACAAATGAGATAAGAGCTGTGATACTTGACAGTTTGGAGAAAGAAATGCAAAGTTTGCTCAGAGACATCTGAGGCAACTCTTCAAAGGACTTCTGGGTTTGTTTGTTTTTCATATTTCAATGAATGCAGTACTTCCGTGCCAGAGATAACTTCTTGTGGGATGTAGTGACCACTCAGTTACCCCCCGTGACTTCATTGTGATATCAGAGAGAGCCAGCCCTTTCCCCTACCAGCTCAACAAGCTCTGTCACTTTCAACTTCTATGCCCAGGGCCACCTTCTCGGATACCCTCATTAACCCTGAAAATCAAGCCTCACCACACTCCACACCAGATTTGTACTAATTACAATGGCAATGGCTTCCATGATGAACATAAGAACATAAGAAGAGCCCTGCAGGATAAGACCAATGGTCCATCTACTCCAGCATCCTGTCTCACACATTGGCCAACCAGTTCCCCTGGAGGGCCAACAACAGGGCATAGAGGCTGAGGCCTTCCCTTGATATTGCCTCCTCATTTTGGGATACAGAGGCTTAGTGCCTCTGAACGTGGTTGTTCCCTTCAGTCTCCATGGCTAACATCACTAGCACCGTTCAAAAAAAGTACGTCATAGCGTTGCTACCAAGACAATATCTTATGCTGATCTTAGTGTTCTTTGAACAGACATTCTCCATGGATCTATTTAATCCCCCTTTAAAGCTGTTTATTCCTGTGGCCATCACTACATCCTCTGGCAGTGAATTCCACATTTTAATTTCTCTCTGTGTAAAGTAGTATTTCCTTTTGTCTGTCCTGAACCTTACTGCCCATCAAGTTCTTTGGATGTCCTCGAATTCTAGTATTTTGGAGTGGGAGAAAAAATTATCTTTGTCAACTCTCTCTACCTCATGAATAATTTTATAAACCTCTATCATGTTTCCCTTTAGTTGTCTAGACTCTTCAGCCTTTCCTCACAAGGAAAGGTGCTCCAACCCCCTAATCATCTTGGTTTTTTCAGCTCTGCAATGTCCTTTTTGAGATCCAGGGATCAGAATTGTGCACAGTATTCCAAATAAGACCACACCATAGATCTATACAGGGGCATTACAATATCAGCCATTTTATTCTCAATCTCTTTCCTTATAATCCCAAACATAGAGTTTGCCTTTTTCACCACTGCATCACACTGGGTTGACACTTTCATTGAGCTATTCACTATGACCCCAAGATCTTTCCCCCTTTCAGTCAGTTCAGACATCATTCACCTATTCTTGAAGTTGAGATTTTTTGTCCCAATATACATTGCCTTACACTTACCAATGTTGAACTTCATTTGCCACATTGTCGCCAACTCACCCAGTTTGTGGAGGTCCTCTTTGAGCTCTTCACAGTCAGCCTTGGTTTTCACCATCCTGAATAATTTTATGTCATCTGCAAACTTTGCTACTACACTACTCACCCCTGGTTCCAGGTCATTTATGAATAAATTAAATAGTACTGAGCCCAATACCAATACTTGTGGAGCCCCACTGCTTACTTCCCTCCATTGTGAGAACTGTCCATTGATTCCTACTCTTTGCTTCCTGCCATTTAACCAGTTTTAAATCCATAAGAGAACCCATCCTCTTATTCCATGAGTACTAAGTTAAGTCAGGAGTCTTCGGTGAGATACCTTGTCAAAAGCCTTTTGAAAGTCTAAGTATATAATGTCTACTGGGTCACCATTGTCTATATGCTTGTTCACTTTCTCAAAGAACTCCAAAAGGTTGATGAAGCAGGACTTCCTTTTGCAGAAGCCCTCAGTAGACATTGTTCCTCTGTGTGCCTAACAATTCTATCTTTGATTACAGTTTCCTCTAATTTGCCTGGGACAGAGATTAGGCTGACTGGCCTGTAATTTCCTGGTTCCCTTCTGGATCCCTTTTTAAAAACTGATGTAACATTTGCTACTCTCCAGTCTTCTGGTACAATGGATAAATTTAGTGATAGGTTACATATACAGGTTAGTAGATCAACGGTCTCACATCTGAGTTCCTTAAGGTGTATAACATCAGGACCTGGAGACTTATCAGTTTGTAATTTCTCCAGGTGGTCTAGAACTTCATCTCTGGTCACCTCAATTTGACTCAGTTCTTCAGACTGCCTTCCTGAAAACAGGGGCTGTGGCATAAGTACCTGCCCCACAATTTCCACAGTGAACACAGAGGCAAAAAAGCCACTGAGTGTCTCTCCATTTTCCTTTAGCAATCCCTTTATTCTTGTGTCATCCAAAGGCCCCACTGCTTCTCTGGCTGGTTTCCTTCTCTGGATATTTCTTTTTAAAAATGTTTATTGTTTGTCTTGATGTTTTTAGCAATCCATTCCTCAAAATCTCTGTTTGCATGCCTAATTAGTGACTTACATTTATTTTGCCAGAGCCTGTGGTCCCTCCTGTTCAGTTCATTGGGGCAGACTTTCCACTTTTTAAAAGAAGCCTCTCTGCTTTTTATAGCTCCCTTGACTTGTACTGTTCTTATGTTAACCAGGCAGACTTTCTTTTAGACTTGGCAGTGTTTTTCCTAACCTGTGAAATGCATTCTATTTAGGCTTCAATTAGTGTAGTTTTAAATAGCTTCCAAGTATCTTCTAGGGATATGAATCTCTTTCCCCTTCAGCTTCCTTTTTACTATTCCCCTCATTTTTGTAAAGTTCCATCTTTTGAAATCAAATGTTACAGTTTTGGACTTTGTGGTAACTTTCCATTGACCTCAATGCTGAACTTAATAGCATTGTCATCACTGTTCGCAGTTGGTTTAACAACCTCTACATCTCTCACCAGGTCTTTAGACCCGCTCAGAACCAAGTCCAAGATCACCATCCCTCTGGTTGACTCTGTGACCAACTGTTCCAGTTCACAGTCATTTATGATGTCTAGAAATCTCATTTCTACATCATGCCTCAAACACGTTTACCCAGTCAGTGGGTGGGTAGTTGAAGTTTCCCAGTATAATAACATTATCTGATTTAGTCACTTCCCTCATTTCTGATATGTGGAGTGCCTCAGGGGGCTGTTCAACATCTATATGTTCCCCCTTGCCCAGTTTGCATGGAGGCATGGGTTGGGGTGTCACCAATATGTGGATGACACCCATCTCTATCTGTTGTTGGGCGGCCAGTCTGACTCTAACCCAGAAGATCTGGACCAGGCGTTACAAGCTGTGGCTGGTTGGCTTAGACTGAGTTGACTGAAACTGAATCCGATGAAGATGGAGGTCCTGTCCCTGAGTCGGGGCGGTTTGAGGGTAGGGATCCCACTCCCAACCTTCGATGGGGTACAGCTGGTGCCAGCATCAGAGGTTAGACATTTGGGAGTGCTCCTGGATGCCTCTCTAACAATGGAGGCCCAGGTAGCAGCCACTGCCAATCACCTTTGGCTGATTAGGCAGTTGGTTCCCTTCCTCAAACGCAATGACTTGACAACAGTGATCCATGTGATGGTCACTTCAAGGTTAGACTACTGTAATGCTCTCTACATGGGGCTGCCCTTGTCTCAAACCCGGAAGCTGTAGCTAGTGCAAAATGCTGCGGCCAGGCTGTTGATGGGTCTTTCCATACGGGAACACATCAAGCCTGTGCTGATAGCACTGCACTGGCTGCCAATAGCATCCCAGATTCGCTTCAAGGTGCTGGTTTTGACCTTTAAAGCCCTCTATGGTCAGGATCCAGCATACCTAAGGGACTGCCTTTCCACATATGTTCCCCAGAGAGCACCGTGTTCAGGAGCCCAAAACCTGTTGGCCCTTCCAGGTCCCAAAGACGCCAGGTTAGCGACAACCAGGGCCAGGACCTTCTTAGTAGCGGCTTCGCACTGGTGGAATGAGCTCCTGGAAGAGATCAGGGTCCTGTGGGACCTTTTACAGTTTCGTAGGGCCTGCAAGGCGGAGCTCTTCCACCAGGCTTTCAATTAGGAGCTGCATGACATCCAAGAAAAGACCCTGTGATCTGTCTTTACCATCTCTAGCCTGCCTCGCTAGGTAAATAAGTAGATCAATGGAGCATGTGGGAACATCATTTGACTGTCACCCATGGAGTATGGGTCAATCTGAAATTTCTGATCATGCACTTTATTTGAAAACTGTACCAGCACTTTAGGATAGTGATTTATGGATTTTAGGATAACTGATCTGATTTTGGTGGATTAGTTATGATGGATTTTATGATGGATTTTAATTGTATTTTATGCACTGTGTAAGCCGACCTGAGTCTGCTTTGGTAGGAAGGGTGGGGTATAAATTGAATAAAATAAATAAATAAATAAAATTCCTTCTCCATCTCAAGATCAACCTCAAGAGTTTGAACAGGTGGGCAATAGTACACCCCCACTTTTAAGTAACCTGTAGGGTGCAGTATTTCCACCCATATAGCTTCTATTGGGGAACTAATTCCCCTGATGTTTTCTAACTTATTTGATTCTATGCCCTCTTTGATGTACAATGCAACACCTCCCCCAACCCACTCACCCCATCCTGCCTATAGAGCTATACCCAGGAATGACTATCCCATAGATTTTCCCCATTCCACCATGTTTCTGAGATACCTACTATATCTAAATTTTTACTGAGCACCAAGCACTCCAGCTCCCCATCTCGACTTGGAGACTTTTAGTGTTGGGACATAGACACCTATGATGAATTGTCATAGTGTTATTGCTGTGGAATAAGAATGGTTCAGGTCCAGACTTTGTTTTTCAAAATAATTATAATGCCAGAAGACCTGGGGAGGAGATGAAATTTTGATATACTACATGTCAAGTCCAGCACCCACGAGGCTTTGGGAACACTACTTCCTCTTGCAGTTCTGACATTCTCTTCAGAAGAAAGACAAGTCATCACCAACGTATTGCTGCCCCCCACTGAGGTTCCATCAGTATATGTTGAGTCAACCATGTGCAATTCTTTATTTTTCTCCATAGAAGTGAATCGCAGTCATTCAATTCTATATATCGAACAAAATAAAATCATGCACTCAGGGATGTAATGATGGAGGATTTATCTGTCCTTAATTGAGCTCAGTGCCTACAATGAAAACAATGCTTCCTCTCTGAACTGTACCACAGATTTCAGCCCAAGTATTTTAATCCATTGAGTTCACTGGTAGAATTCAGAGAGGAAGCATATGCTTCATTCCAGGCATCGCAGTTGGGAACTGAGGGCCAGACTAGATGATAGTGGGATGCCCTTTTAATTGCACCATGCTGCCCAGTTTTGGTCAAGACCACCTTGGTGTGGGGGGAAGAGGGGTCCTGCCTCCCTATGTGATTTTTCTGACCCAAAATGGCAATGGGGGTGTTATTTGCCTATATGCCGCAGTACCATTTTGGATTTGGAAAAACATTGTTGGGAGACACAGGATCCCCTCCTTCCCCCACACAACAGTAGTCCACACCAGAACTGGAACCCATTGTACTATTAAAAGTTGTTTCCCAGTGGGAACACACTGCTTCAGAATGGTAGGGTGTCCCTGGGATGTTCCCAGGGACACACATATAACCTAGTTTGGCCCCATCATGCCCTATTTCCTGGATTTAAGAAAGATCAGAGAGCTGAATATTTAGACAATCTTTGGAATGCATAATGCCATCTATATGACATCAAAATAATATTGCTAGCACATTATTATAATTTGGTTTTAACAAACTGTTTTAGATGTTTTATGGTATTTTGATTGTTACTATGTTTTTGTCTATGTAAGCTGCCCTGAGCCTGCCTTGGTGGGGATGGCAGGGTATAAATCAGAAAAATAAATAAATAAACAAGTAAACAAATAAATAAAATGCATTTGTACCTACTTTTTCATGCCAGCTCCAAGTTTCTGTGGGCCCAGGCATGAGACCTGTGGCAGCTTCTGTCTTTTCTATAGGGATCTTTCTACTCAGTAGGTCCTGGAATTGATGCAGGCTTTTACACCTTACTGTTGACACAAAATCAGCAGCCAGGTTCAAAGATTCCAATTGATGGTGGGCCCCATGGCAGTGCTTAGGATCCAGCAGATGCCAACGGATGCTAAACTCTCATGCTCATCTTACTAAAAGTAACTACAGCTACTGTACTGTCTGCACTGTTGATGCAGTGAAGGGTAGAAAAACTGCTGTTGCCCCCAGCTTTGTCCACAGGCTGTGCAGAAAGTAGCCCATAGTCCTATGCAATAAGCAAGGGAGGCTGAAGGCTTCTGCCATTCAGCCCAGGATTCTAGAAGGAGTTACACTCCAGTCCCGAATAATTTTCACTGTCTTTTGCCAGCACTCCAAGAGAAACAGCTGTATTTTAACACTAAGTATTGCTGCTTAAGTGGAAACCGTATCTATATATCCACTAGTAATTCCAATGGTAAAACCATACCTGAACGTTTGCCTGAAGTCATGCTACACTACAGCAGACAATTGGTAGCAGAGGGTAAGTCAGACCCCCTTCATAAGGTATATATATTCCTCTATGTCCTTGTGGTTGGAATCATTATAAACAGTTCCTAGCATTGGGGATTGCACAGCATGGGATTAAAATATAGGGAAGCAGTTCGCAAACTGTTGGAAGAAGGGGTATGTGAAGAGGGCCAAAGTCAATGAATGTTGAATTTTAATTATATTTATATTATATTTTCATTGTTATATATTTATGGATAACTTTGCCAGTTCAGCTATGTCCTCTTGGCAGTGAGAAAGAAAGGAAGGCGGGTATGCTGAAGAGCCAGAGGACCAAAAGTTGGACAACTGAGTGGAAAGAAGGCCAGGTAAACAGGAGGTGAAAGAGGGTCATAGAGAAGCAAAAATCTTAATGGCAGGGACATAGATGGCGGTGAAAAGGAGCCAAGAGAAGGCTGATGTTAAGCCTCATAAAGTCTAGGGAGGGGTGACAGTTTGTGGGTCTGATAAGACATTGATGGGGAATCAGGGGGCTGAAAACCAGGGGCAGAGATTCTAGGTTCACCAGAGGAAGTTACATTTCACACAGTGATTCAATGGTATGTGACTGGTCAAATGTTTCACTGTCTGTGTCTAGTATTCACATATATAATTACATAATGAAAGAGACATGCATACTATACATTGCCTTTGGAGCAGGCAAACTATGCCATCCCAGAGATCTTTGACCCATCTCCTCCCTATTATACAAGAATTTGTGGTCCAATTTTATACAAGAGAGAGAGAAATATTTGGTTAAAAGAAAATAACTGACAAATTTGTGGAAAACACTGCAAAAATGTTGATCTCAAAAGAATTAAACATTTGTATAGATCAATAGAACCTCTACAAGATTTTTTAATGGAAAGGATTATCAATCTTCAAACAATAAGACAAACCAATCTTCAAGGCATAAGGCTTCAAGGGCATAAGGCAACCATTATCTGATAGGCTAAGAAAGAAGAAGAGGAAGAAGAAGAGATTGGATTTATACCCTGTCCTTCACTACCCAAAGGAGTCTCAGACCGGCTTACAAACTCCTTTCCCTTCCCCTCCCCACAACAGACACCCTGTGAGGTAGGTGGGACCGAGAGAGCTCTGACAGAAACTGCTCTTTTCAAGAACACCTCTGACAGAACTATGGCTTGCCCAAGGTCATCCAGCAGCTGCAAGTGGAGGAGTAGGGAATCAAACCCGGTTCTCCCAGATTAGAGTCTGCCGGGGTCATTTCCTGTGGAAGCGCACATGAGTGGAGCTCCAGCAGTAAGGAGCCCAGGAGGTGGGCATATGCAACAAGCCCCACCCCCTGCTCCCAGCAGCCCTCAGTTGAGCCATGAGGAGCAAGAAGCAGCCAAGAGCCCGCCCCCCCAGCCCGCCTTCATGTACAAGCTCTCCCTCTTCTGTGAGGACAGATCTGCACATCCCCCCCCCAATAGCTAGCAATCCAAAACAGTCCAGTGGAGCCTGAGGAGTGGGTGTTACCTTCTGACACACTTCCGGTGATGTCAGGGGGTGTGGCATGTGCAAATAAGTTATGCTAATAAATTATTCTAATTAGCTCCTGCACCTCTTTTTCTACGAAATGATCCCTGGAGTCTGCACACTTAACCACTACACCAAACTGGTGTTCCCTTATGGGCAATATATTTCCTATCAATGAGTAGATATTTTTTTTGTACCAGCATCTGAATAATCTGTCATTAACCATTGTCTAAAATACCCAGAGCAACAACTTGACATGATCTCTGTTTTGACTTGGCATGAAAATAACACTCCTAATATTTCTGTATTATCTACTCATCTGATAGCGAATTCTTTCTCAGTGTATTTCATATTTACTCTTGTTTTAGGAATATGATGCTGATCCTGGTGCTTATGCTTAACAAAATAGGGGATTATGGCAACAGGAGAAGGAGGAGGAGATTGGATTTATACCCCACCTTTGAGGAGTCTCAAAGTGTCTTAGAATCCCTTTCCCTTCCCCTGCCCACAGCAGACACCCAGTGAAGTAGGTGGGGCTGAGAGAGCTCTCTCGAGAACTGCGCTTGAGAGAACAGCTCTGAAAGAACTTATGACTGACTCAAGGTCACACCAGCAGCTGCATGTAGAGGAGTGGGGAATCAAACCCAGTTCTCCCAGATTAGAATCTGCACTCCTAATCACTACACCAACCTGGCTTTCTTTACTGCAACACCATCCTGATACTGGGACTGTTTGGTCTTTCCTGTTAGTCGCAATCCATGCAATATGGTTATTTCCAAATATAGTATACATAAAGGTGCACTAACATAGCTGCTACCATGGTGGTTAAAGTGTCCTAGGAAGTTTCACATCCCATCCCATGTCATACCTGTCCTCAATTCTGTACCATTCTACAGTTCCACATATCACCTCTTCAGCGAATTTATCATTGTTCATGTGTTAGAAACTAACAGCATTATATAAGAGCAGCCTGGCCTGATCTAGTATGCTGTTTCTAACAGTCACCACCACATGATCTGGGATGCACTTTGCTACTCTAACAACTGGTACCCAAAGACATAGTTAATAGCTATAACAGACAGCTTCCATAGATGAGTGTAATCCACGTTGAAAGCCACTTTTTAAGCTAATGGCCATCACCACTTTTTGTGGCAGTGAATTCTACCAGTTAATTATGTGGTGTACAAAGACAGACGTTGACTATCCTGGATCTACTATCACCTTTATTGCATGACTCTGCATTATGTTTTCATTATGTTCTTCTGTTCATTAGTGATTCCAGCCTCCAGGTGGGACCTGGGAATCCCCCAGAATTACAGTTCATCTCCTGACTACAGAGATCAGTTCCCCTGGAGAAAATGGATTCTTTGGAGGGTGGACTTGATGGCATCATACCACACCAAGGCCCCTGTCCTCCCCAGGCTCCATCCCCACAGCAGATGATGTTACACACACTGAAACGTATGCATATAGAGAGTGCTAACTCTTGTCCCCATTTATGAGCAATCTGTGTCTCATTAACACGGAGTCTGTGTGTGTTAAGTGATGTCAAGCTGCTTCCAATTTATGGCAATGCTATGAATTAATGACCTCCAAAATGTCCTATTGTTAAAAGCCTTGCTCAGGTCTTGCAAACTGAGGGCGGTGGCTTCCTTGACTGAGTCAATCCATCTCATGTTGGGTCTTCCTATTCCTTCAACATTTCCGAGCAAGCACAAAGTCTACATATCTACAAAGTTTGTGTGTGTAAATTCCATCTCCATGATTGGGAATACTGCTTTGTTCCTGATGCTCTTGACCCTGGGGGTGGAACCTAGTATATTTTGCACACTTTGGCCCCGGTCACATGGGCCGGATATCGCGGGGGGAAGGCGTGGCTAATTGCCCCGGTGCAGTTTGATCCGTCCTTTCCTCAGCGCCAGTGGGTAAACGAGGGACTGGAGGGGAATGCCGTGCACCGGCGCGATCACACCACGGGAGTCTGGAGGCAGCCTGTGGCAAACGTTTACTAATACCTTGGAGGTACTAGTTTTTTTAACTCGCACTGTCGGCAGAAAGCCACGGGTGTGCTCCACTTCCCAGATTTTGGGGTGTGATCGCGCCCGGATAATCCGCCCACCATCCATGCCTCTCCCGCGGCAACTTTGCCGTGTGACCGGGGCCCTGGTATCTTTTGAGCTGGCAATTTCATTCATGTGGGGGGAAGGAAGCCAGCACACATTCCCCTCCATGCATGTTGAGTTCAGTGAATGCAGTGTCATCTGCAGAGGGCTAGAGATAAATTTCTTTTTAGCCCACTTTCTTTTTTCTATGCATAATATTATAAGCCTCTGTAATTTCTGATGGGATTCAACACTTTCTTGCTGTTGAGGTGTTTTAGTGGTTAGGAATGAGCCAATGTGTTCTTCCCCCCCCCCCCCGGAAGTTTAGAAGGAAAAAGGGAAGAAAGCAGGATCTGGCTATTTATTCCCAGTCCCAGAGATACTCAATTATTCGGGCAAATAATTCGGGCAAAACTGACCACAAGTAAAAAAGCAGGACTAAATGGTAAGAAACACATACGACTATGCAGTACCTTTGTACATCTGGTTCCACTTCCAGCCCTATCTGATCATTGCTTATGTGTCTCTCAGCCTTTCTTTCATCCTCACCCCTTTTCTGTTTCCTGAATTTATACTTCTTTTCTGGCTCTCACATCCAACTCCTGCTCCACCTCTGACTGCTTGGTTGATATCCTTGGCCTTCAAATTCCTGCACTGGCATTTGTGACCTTTGCTTAATTGAATCCAGAATGCTAACTTTCTGTCTGGGTTTTGACTCCTAAAATGTTTGTCACTGAAAGTTTTTTCCCCAAAATGCTTGTCACAGGGTATGTTATATGTCTTTATTCTTTAACTCCCACACTATATGTCCTCTATTTATTTTGTCTATTGACATCATTTATAGGCTGCTTTCTCTCCGAGGCTAGAGTCAGATGAATTGTTTGATCCAATGTTGTTGCTTCTCCCTTCTGAATTTAAAATGCTCATTGAGGCAGCCTCATCCCGTTCAGCAGTCATCCCCCCCCCCCCCCCCAGTCTCACTCTAACTTTCCCAACACTGGAGAAAGCTCGATCTTTACGGATTGGACTGATCCCACTGTGCATTTCCTGATGTCTGGACTCTCTCTTGTGAACTCAAGCCATTTGGGAAGTCAGATTGCACCTATGCGGATCTTCGCCCCAGGGTTGTGAATCACCACTTGTGTGTCTCTGCACCCAAACATTCTGTCAGAATGGGGAGCCCCCAGGGGAGTTGTTTTTGAGTGACAAATCCTTCCTCAAATAAAACCCTCTCCCCTGTTTCTTGGCATTGGAAGCCATGGAAATAGTCCCTAGTTAGGCTCCCATATTGGCAGGGAACCTGGGGAGGTGGGCATCCCTAGTTCAGGGGGACTTGGATAAAGCTGGAAAAAATTAAAAATCCAGGCAGACTTGCTTCTGAGTAAACTCGGGCTGAATATCTGCCCCAAAAGTGTGTGTGAAGCTTTCTGAACATGGACCTTGGCTAAAGTGGGGGATGGATGTTAATCAGACAACAGAGATCAGTTCCCCTGGAGAAATTGGATGCTTTGGAGGGTGGATTCTATGGCATTGTACCCAACTAAGGTCCCTGTCCTCCCCAGGCTCCATCCCCAAATCTCCAGGAGTTTCCCTGCCTGGAGCTGGCAACCCTACTCCCCATCCCACTTTTCCCCATGCAAACTGTGTTAGCAGAAAAAGGTTTGAGTCCAGTGTCACCTTTAAGTCCAACAAAGTTTTATTCACAGTTTTTCTGCTTTAGAGTTGCTGTTTGAGAGCATTCCATGATTGACACAAGAGTAAATATATTGAAGTCAATTGGGCTACTTTCATGTAAATCTGCATGTAAAGGAATGCACTTTCCCCGTGCATTCCAAGGAAAAGAGGCAAAGCAGAGGAGGCTGAGAGAGGCTGCTGTACTTGGTGGAGGGATAGCAGAGCTGTCAAAATGAAGTGGTGCTTCAAATGAGTGCTTCTGCATATGCGTGAAAGACAATTTTTTTTAAAAAAAATGGATGTTGCCCAATCGCCCACTCCATGGTTACTGTGCAGCAATAATCTGAATGGTCAACCACAGAGTGAGCATGTGGTGAGGTGGGTTAAGGGTGGCATGTTTGGGCAAACCTCTCCAGAACAAATAGCACTAGATAAAATAGAGGCACGGCCAGACCATGCCAAGCCTGTCGTCTGGCCAAAGCCCAAGACTCAAGGCAGATTACACAGTGTAAATCAATACAGTCAATAGGATGAGACAGCCAATAATTTGGATTGCAGAAATTGCAGAAATCTGAAACCAAACAGAAATTTGAAACAGCACTGAAACAAAGCATAAGCATTAGCATGACATTTTAAACACTGCAGAAATTACATAAAAAACAGACAGAGGTTGCAGTCACATAAGGGAGAAAATGCGGGCGGGAAGCGCAGCTATTTGCCCCGGGCTCCAATGACGTGCATTTGCGTGACCATACTTCCGGCCACGCCCCCCGCAGTTCTGTACACTAGAAGGTTTTACCTGGTGGCTTTTTTCCACACTCCTGCATACGATGCCCTGACAATGACTCCAGGATGCTGGACAGATGTACCTGTCTGATCGCGCCCCTTTACTCCATGGGGGAATCGCACCATTGCCGCCACTTTTTGTACGTATGATCGCACCCAGAATGTATTTTAGATACACAATACCTTTACCAAAGCATCCTTCTGAACCATTATGTCACAGTACAGCTCTATTATTTGTATAATTTTATTATTATTATCAAATTTATACCCTGCCCTCCCCACAAAGCCCCCCCCGAATAATTCAGTTTTTCATAATTTGTAGAAAGCCAAAGCAGTAGGAGCCTTCCCGACCGCATCAGGTGGGGGCCACAAGAGACAATAGACATGTATGGATATAAGTGAACCTGTCATGGTAGAGCATAGGAAGAGAGGTGGTCCCACAGATATGAGGAACTGAGGCCATCAAGGGCTTTGAATGTGATAGCCAATACCTTGAATTGAACTAAATAACTGATGGGCCGCCAGTGGAATGACTGCAGAATTGGGCTAATTTGCATGCTCCTGGTAATAACTGAATTGAGGCATTCTGCACCAACTGGAGTCTCTGAGTTGACTTTCAGGGGAGACCTATGTAGAGTGCATCACAGTAGTCTAGTCTAGATGTTACTGTAGGGTGAATCCACGTGGTCAAATTGGCCATTGGAAGAAAGCATTTTTGCAGCTGCCTTAATCTGCTTTTTCAGCAGTAATGCTGAATTCAGTATAACCTTTAGGCACTTAGCTGAATCAGAAAGGGTCAGATGAACCCCATCAAAAGTGCAGAGCACAATGTCCTACAAAATCTCTGCCTTCCCAACCAGTATTATATCTTTCTTTCCAGCAATGTAAAACCTCTACCACATCACCAGGAGATTAGCCACTGCACCAAAATTGCTCTCTTATTGGCCCCTTCCCTTGTGTTGTCACTTATTCTCCATCCCTGAGTATCATTAAGAAATGTTTGATACTGCTCTTACACAAGAACCCAGTCACTCAAGTGTAGATTTTTATTCAATATCCTCTTTCCTACTTGATCTTTATGAAGAATTTTACATGGTTAAATACAGTCTTGCTGTCTCAATTATCCTCAGTTCCAAATAAAAAGTGTAAACAATCTCTAAAATGCATATTAAAAACAGACCTCAATTGCATGCAGCATCTGAAATGCATCACATAAAATGTTTTGTTTACAGTTAGACATGACATTTTTAAGTGTCATTTTCTAAACCTTGTGGCTGAATAGGAACACTTTGGAAATGATCAGCATTTCTCTTTAACAGAAGCATTTTATCTGCTCCATATTGTCATAGATCACAATGTCAGGCTGGAGTCCTTACCTGAGAAATGATCTTACTAACCTCAGAGACTCTGTATAAATAAACAGTTTAAAGGGAAATACCTTTTTTTCTAGGACAATCCTTTCCCTGTTCTCCAGTTCTAAAGTGAGCAGCAGCATATTTTGTTTACTATAAACTGAAGGCTCCAGATGCCTGTGACTGTGCTTGTTATAATGGAACCTTGGCAAACATTTGCAACAAAGAGAGAAGGAGGGGGAGGAGAACTGTATAAAACAGAGTTTTTGCCTTAAAAACAGATGGTTTCTGAAGAGTTTGCCAACTCACACAAAACTGACACCAAACCCACAATGTGGATTCTTCTCTTCTAATCCTGCTTCTGCATTTAAGTGGTTTGTGTTTTCTTTCCCCCCCCTTTTTTCTTCAAGTCTTAAAAAATCACCCAGCCTTGAGATTCTTCTTCACCATAATCTGACTCTCTTCTAGTGGATGAAAGGAATGTAGCTTAAAAAAAAAATGATTATAGAGGGAAAAAAGAAAAAAAATGTTTGGTTTAAATCTTTGCTATTTTTAACATAAAGGTCCTTTTTCATTAAACTTGGAAGTATCCTCTCCCCCCCTTTTGACAACAGAGTCAAAAGAGCTCAATCCCCATTATATTTATATTGGCACTGCATCCACATTATTATCAAGGACCCTTACCCTTGGCACTTGGTCACATCAGATTGCCTTTCCGCATCACATCTGAATTTGGCCTCTCACTCACTCACTCACCTCTTTTCAACTTCCAGCTTTTCTGTCTCCACTCTCCGGGTACATTGGTAAGGCAGTGCAATGAAGGAAAGACTTTTTACACTGTGTGTGAGCACAGATGCAAAACAAAACCAAGGAGATATTTCAATCCCTTTTCCCTCTTTCCATTTTGGAGAGTAGGAACCCCCCCCCCAGCTCATTTGTAGAATTTGTCCATGTTTTGTTCCCTCTTCAAACTTTTTATTCTTTTAGTATTATTGTTTGTTTTGCTTTATCCTCAGACTACCCGCATGAAGGGTAACCTGCCTCAAGCTGAGAACATCTGGGTGAAGCTGCCTTCAGAGTCTATTAATACTACTTTTAGATACAGCCAGAAGGGACACTGAGGACTGACATGAGCTGCACTCTCTACTCTTGGTTTCCTCTAAGAGTTCTGAAACTTGGACTACACAGTCTCATATGCAATTTTCCATCTCAGACTGCAGACTTAAATAGAATTGGAATATTTCTGCCTTTACTCTCTCCTGAGAGTAATGCCAAAAATAATATGAGTTCAGTAAGAAACATGTTTTTTGTCTCCTCCATTAAAACAGGCTGTTTGGCAAAGCCCGTGTTCATTCTTAGCACTAATCCTAAGCAGAGTCCCCAACATTCTAAGGCCACGAAACTCAATGGTTTCAAAAGGGTTTAATTCTGTTTAGGATAACACTGTAGGTGAGATATTAATACAGGACACAATCTAACTAAAGATAAGTACTCTTAAGTATCATTTATTTTATAGAAGCTATTCAAGTATATGCTTAACTTTCCCACTGAAATTATTGGGGCATGATAGTGTTTAAACATTTAAATCACAGCGTTATATCTCCTGTGGACATGGCCCAGTTAATTTATTCCCTGGATCTGCTGCTAGTTTTGCTTGAAGCAGTAAGTGAATGGAATGGGATTAGAGCTCCCGTCTTCTCTCAGTTTCCATTTTGGGCCAGCTGGCAAGTCCCTCAATGAAGTCAATAGACCTAGAATGGTGTAACCAGGCTTAGGTTGGTGGTGCCAATTGCTGATCCCTTGCTTAGAAAACAAAGGAAAATGTTGTGTCCTGTGCACTGTGCTTTGTCAGTCTGAGCTGGTAAGATGCTATTTGGACAAAGACTGCCTGATTTTATGGCACTGTGCTTTGGGACTAGAAAAAATAGCAAATAAATTCACTTCATCCACAAACCTGCAGCACAGTGAAAGAGACACAGGGTGGAGACCAGTGTGGAATACTGAATGAAAGAGGCTCTCTCTTCCCTCCTTTTGATTGGCCTGATTCTATCACTCCTTAGTTTTGGCCAGTGGAGGAAGAGTTGCAGGAAAACAGGTATGCAGCCAAGCCTGCAGAGCTGTGCACCACTAAAGGCAGCTATCATTGCCTGCAACTCCTGGGACACTGCAAACTTTGCGGTTGTAATGTATCCAGTCCAGACAAGTCCAGACAAGTCCAGAGACAAACGTCGAGCTTCGCTCCAAGAGACAATGGACTATGCGGATCCTAGCCTGCTCCAATCAGGGGGCTAGGTTCCTGGCCAAGAGCCTATGAGACTCTCGGCCACTGTAAATAACCTATAGGGAAGTAGGGGTGTGTTTTGGGTGGCGGTTTCTCGGGGGGTATAAGCCCAGCCTGTGAGCCGGCTAAAGTCGTCTTGTTCCGGATAGAATAAAGTACGCTTTGCTGAAATCGCTCTCCATTTGCGTACATTTCAGCAGTGTTCTGAAGAAAGACTCAGGAAAGGGCACACCCTGCAACCACTAGGAAGGAAATCCTATCTAACCAGGCTGGTAAGCTACCATGAAAGAAAATTGTGTCTAGGAGGCCTAAGTGCTAGAAGTTCTCATTCTCAACCTTTCAGTCACGTCCCTCCCTAAACTTTGTGTTCTACCCACTTTAAAAGATTGCACCCTTATGACCACAGAATATACATGGCCATACTCCAATCGTGGACTAAGGCAAAGCTTTCTGCCATATCGTCCAAGCCTAGGTGGTATTCCACCAAGTCTTATTCCCAGAAAAAGGTTAGTAGGGCACGGTCACATGAGCGAGATAATCCGAGGGGGAAGCAAGGCTTTTTGCTCCAGAGAAAAATGAAGCATGGTAGAGCGATCAGACATTCCCCCGAGGCTCCATGCTCAGGCTGTCAGCTGCCAATCACATGTCGATGGTGAAGCGTGCCAAAGAAGGGGAGGAAGAAGTGGCATGGCACAATCACACATGCGGGGATCGCAAGCCGCTGCTTCCCAATCAGACGGGTGGTTGGTTTTTTTTCCAAACCAGAGTTTCCGCATGCGCATGACCACAGAAGCAAATTTGTTGAACAGAGGGCATGTGCACAAATGGGAACCCATCTGCGGACTCCCAAAGAAGGGGAGGACTGCCAAAGAAGGGGAGGAAGAAGTGGCATGGCACAATCACACATGCGGGGATCGCAAGCCGCTGCTTCCCAATCAGACGGGTGGTTGGGGTTTTTTCCAAACCAGAGTTTCCGCATGCGCATGACCACAGAAGCAAATTTGTTGAACAGAGGGCATGTGCACAAATGGGAACCCATCTGCGGACTCCCAATTATGACCGCAACACATCAGCTGTGCACACAGCCCTTTGGACAGGGTGACAGGCTCGTCAGCCCCCCCCCCAGAACCCACCCAACAGCTACCAATGGAGAGGGAGGCGGACCGCCTGGTTATAGTCATCCTATCCACGTGTGTGGCAGTGGGGGCACTCACCTTCCGGAGGCTGGAAGCATGACAACAGTGGGAGGAGGTGACAGATTACAGCAGGAGATGGAGGACTGCCGTGGCTGCAAGATATGTAGTCAGGTGTCAAGGCGGCAGTAGGCCAGTAGGACAAGAGACACCCTTCAGCTCGTCCACCTAGTAGGGGAGTGCCCAGCCCACTGATGGTGGGTGTACCCAAGGTCCAGGGACTGGTGGACAACATTTGTCATCCTTGTCTCAAGGGATGAGCAGTGGCTCGAGCACTTCAGGATGTCCAGGTAATGCAGACAGTCATTGGCCTGTGGTATGCTGGGTATAAGTGGCAGTGTGGGAGTGGGACAGACCGCGATGGCCCCCATAGGGCAGAAGGATGAGTAGGCAAGAGCACACAGAGACCAATCCGGCAGCCAGGGGCAGTGACCTTCCAGAAAGGCCTCAAACCCCCATCCATCCTGCTGACAGACAGGGGTGGTGCTGTGATATGACCACCCCCACCCCCACATGTGGGAGCCTTGGCCAAGTTCAGCACTTCCCCCTCACCAGCCCTGACCACAGTGGGAACACATGCATGACTGCAGTGCTGTAGACAATGGCTGATGAAACCTCGGTGTCACAGTCACCACAGGCCAGGGGAAAGGGGGGTAGGACAAGTGGGCCTCACAACCACCACATGCTGAGCACATGGCTGTGATGATACTATGTCTTCACAGGTCAACGTTCACCTGGCTGGTGGAGGCCCTCTGGCCCTCACTCCAGTGAGAGCAGATGGAGGTGCGTGCTCCCATGTCAGTGGAGGAGCGTGTCGCCATTGCTGTTTGGTGGATGGCCAACACCATGTCCTACAGAACCATAGGCCAGCAGTTCAGACTAGTAGTTCAGACTCCACTGTGGCTGGCATCATGGTGGAGGTCATGCAGGGTATCACGCAGGAGCTGCTTCATAGAGTTGTGCACCTCCGGAACCCGGACAGGGTGAGGACAGGAGAGGATGACCTGGAATGTGGCCCGGGGGGGATGATGGGAGTGCATGCAGTGTAGATGGTGGTGTGGGAGACCACTGTGATGGAAACTGAGAGGTCCACAGTATGCGACACCTGTTGTGTGGCATTCCGCAACCCCTTAGCAGGTGCTGGACAAGTCACTGTGTGTCATCCACAGATGATGAGAGCCTTCACTGCCAGGGGCTTCCCACAGTGCGTTGCCGCAATGAATGGATGCCACATCTGTGTACAAGTCCCAGTCCATCTAGCTGAAGACTACATGAACCGCAAGCACTACTGCTCCGTCCTCCTGCAGGGCACTGTTGATAATGTGGGCTGCTTCATGGATATCGTGAAGCACAGTGGGAAGAGCCATGATGCACACATCCTGCACTGCTCCACCATCATTGATGCCATGGATGCGGGACAATTCTTTCCCGGGAACCCCACCCACACAATCAAGGGAGTCAAGGTAACCCCACTCATACTCGCTGATGCCGCGTATGCCCTGCGACGCTGGCTCATTCCACCCTACAAAGAGCATCTGAATCCACGGCAGGCACACTTCAATAAGGTGCACAGCTGGGTCCGCAACGTTGTGGAACGTGCCTTTGGGGCATCTGAAGGTGCAGTGGCAGTGTCTGCTACTCCAGCTGCCGCTACAGGAGGAGAACATTAATAATGCCATAGCCGCCTGCGTCATTCTGCACAATGTGTGTGAGGACCATGGACATGACGTCCTGGAAATACTAGAGGAGGGGGGAGACAGGGCCTTCCACGAGGACAAGGAGCCCACACAGGGGCCTCTGGATAACAGGCAGCGAGCAGTGGGTGAGGTGGTTCAGAAAGCCCTCACCACATGGCTGTGCAGGGCCAGGATCCACTGAGGGGGCACTCACCACCCCCAGCAGCACGCAGCTCTGAGTCCACCCCCCACTGCACCATTAAAGGAAGAGGTACCAATTCCTGGACGCCAAGTGCCGAGCTTGCGACGGGACTGGCCATATTGCCTGCATGTGTCAATCAACAAAAGAGCAACAGCTGACAGATGCCTCATTGCCAACCATTGCCAGCTCCAAAGAGGTCTTCATGCCCAGAAGCATGCCACACAGTGGTTCAAACCCAGCCCAAGTCCACCATTCAGCTTGGAATCAACCAACAAGGTGCCAGGTTACAGACACATGAGAAAATCAGAGTGACTGTGCTGATTGAGGGCAGCCCCTGCGACATGGAGGTGGACTCTGGGTCGGCACTCTCAATTATCTTCCAGCGAGTATGCCCCAGGAAGTTGATCCAAAAACTGCAACCCTTCGAGGTTCATCTCAATGGCTTCCAGGGCTGTCACATGTCTGTGGTGGGGACAGGCCTCATCCACATCAGCTACAAAGGCTTCAGCGGAATCCTGCACATCGTCATTGTGGAAGGTTACCACACAAGCTTATTGGGACTGGATTAGTTTGAGACATTGGGCATCCACATCACGGGAGTCCAACAAATCAACCAATCTGCATGCAGCACCATCTGTGAGGAGTTTCCAGCCATCTTTAAAGATTCCTTGGGCCAATACACTAGTTTCCTTAGAACTTGATCCGAGTGTCCAACCAATCAGAGTAAAGCCGCAGTGAGTTCCATTCGTGCTCAAACCAAAAATCAATGAGCAGTTGGACAAGCTCATCAGCCAAGGCATTCTTGAACCCACTCCACATGTGTGCTGGGAAACAACCATAGTCACTCCAGTAAAGCCAGATGGATCCTTGTGCATTTGTGTGGATTACAAATGCACAGTTAACAAGGCCCCGCCACAACATGTCTACCCTGTACCATTCATGAGCCACATCTTGGTGTTATTGGCAGGAGGTCAGGTGTTCACAATGCTTGATCTGGCTCAAGCTTATCAACAGTTGCCAGTTAACAAAGCCACCACAGACTCACCATGGGGCATTCAAAGTCTGCAGTTTGGTGTCAGTGTTGCTCCTGGCATATTCCAGGAACTGATGGAAACACTCCTCAAGGGCAGACCAGGAGTCATACCATACTTCAACGATGTGTTGGTGGCCAGGACCTCCGAACGGGTGGAATGTCTCCGATAAGTCCTCCAGCAGTTCCAGACAGCGAGACTCCAGGTTAAGAAGGAGGAGTGCCAGTTTGGTGTACCCCAAGTTGAATTCTTGGGATTCCTTATTGACGCTTCTGGCATACACCCTACACTGGCCAAGGTGAAGGCAATCCACAATGTACCACCTCCAAGATCTAGAAAGGAATTACAATCTTTTTGGGGACTCTTGAACTTCTGTCATGCTTTCCTACCTTACAACATACAACAAGTACCATGCACAGATGATTATAACATATCATAAATAATTTTATATTTTTTGAAAAATATTTTTACAATAATTTGTACATATATAATAAATCATCTTAATCAAAAATATCAAAAATCATCTCCAAGAATCTCAAAAGCTATTGTACAACCTTTAATAATAGTCCTCCTCTGTTAAATAAAGTTTCAAGAGGGAGGACTCCTTAAAGTCTCTTTATAACATGTGCTCGTGTCTTCCTCCAACAGAGGTCCAGATATCCTTCTGTTTCTGAATCTTCCTCAGGGAGTTCAACAATAATTTTCAGCACAAGGTTGCCACATACCAAAGTTTTAATCCAAAGTTCTCTTCAATGAACGCTGCAATTTTTTTTTTGATGAGCTACAAGCCTCCTCCAAAGTGAAAAGATTGTACAATAGCTTTTGAGATTCTTGGAGATGATTTTTGATATTTTTGATTAAGATGATTTATTACATATGTACAAATTATTGTAAAAATATTTTTTCAAAAAATATAAAATTATTTATGATATGTTATAATCATCTGTGCACGGTACTTGTTGTATGTTGGTTTTCCTACTTACCGTGGGTCCTTGTTTGGTTTTGTGAATTCCTACCTCACAAGACATCAATAGCTGAGCCTCTTCATAGACTCTTGGAAAAATCAGCTGCATAGAGGTGGGGATCTCTAGAACATGCAGCATTCGAGGTTGTCAAGGACATACTCTCATCAGACAGTGTCCTTACCCACTATGATGAGAAGAAACCTATCATTCTGGCCTGCGGTGCATTCCCCTATGGGTTCGGAGCTCTCCTCAGCCATCGGTTGCCAGACAGCCGGGAGGTGCCGATTGCCTATTACTCCAGAACACTATCCTCAGCTGAAAGAAACTATGCACAAATAGACAAAGAACCACTGGAGTTAGTTGGGGGTGCCAAAATTTTCCACGATTACATCTGTGGCTGGTCTTTTGAGTTGGTGACGGACCACAAACTGCTTCTGGGACTATTAGCACCAGACTGCCAGACCCCGCAAATCATGTCACCCAGGATGATGTGATGGGCAGTCTTCCTTTCAGTGTATGACTATCAGCTGTTCTACCACCTAGGCAAGGCATTGAGCTATGCCAATGACCTCAACCATCTGCCATTAACAGAGCGACCTTCCGATCCTCCTCTGGACTTGGGCATCATGCTCTTAGAGGATCTGCTGGAACCACCTCTGGCCACTGCAGATGTTGCAGTCCACTCCACCAAGGATCACATGCTCTTCCGTGTTCTTAACTGGGTGTGGAAGGGGTGGCCTGCTGGCCATCAAGATGCAGAGTTCCAGGCATTCATCTCAAGGCAGCATGAACTTTTGGCCCACAAGTAGTGTTCGCTGTGGGGAAGTTGCATTGTAATTCCTCCCAAGCTGTGGTTGTGAGTGTTGGAGGCTCTGCATGCTGAGCATCCAGTGATCATCTGGATGAAGGCATTAGTCCACAGCTATGTCTGGTGGCCAGGGCTAGACAAGGCCATTGAGGACTGGGTACACTCATGCCAGGCCTGTCAGGAGTCCAGACCTGAGATGCCACCCATTCACTCCTGGGAATCTCCACACACTCCATGGTTGAGGCTTCACATCAACTTCACCATACCCTTCCAAGGACAGGTCTTCTTCATCATTGTTGATGCCTTCTTGAAGTGGCTTGAGGTGATTCCTGTGCTGTCTACGCCACCTCTTCGCCACCCATGAGTTGCCAGATGCAGTCATCTCGAACAATGGTGCACAATTCATGTCACAGGAATTTCAAAGATTCCTCAAGAGCAACACCATCTGACACATCATTTCAGTGCCCTTCCACCCTTCAGCAAATGAGCAAATGGAATGAATGGTTAGGTCCACCAAGGACTTCCTCTGCCGATTGGGTTAGGGACAATGGCTGGCTGACTTCTTGTTATACCAACACATTACCCCACTCTCCACCACCAGACAAAGCCCTGAGGAACTCTTGATGGGGCAGAAACTGACATCTCTGCTCGACCAGCTACACCCTGAATTAGCCCCTGATGCCCAGTGAGAACTGGAGGTTTCGGGGATGCCATGGAAGTTCCAGCTGGGCGATCTTGTATTCGCCAGGAACTACCGGGAAAGGGCTGATCTGGGTCCCGGCTTCCATGCTCAGGGTAACCGGGCCAGTCTCCTACGAGGTGGGTGATGCCATTGGCAGGATACTCCAGAAATACATCAACCAGCTGAAGCAGCGTTGGCCAGAGCAGACCGAGGGTGGACGGAGATGATGCACCCTGCACCACTGATACAGGACTTAGCCTAGAGCAACCAAGAACTGAACCAGGGACTGTGGTTGAGCCGAACTGAGATAGTCCAGCAGCACCAAGCAGTCCAGAAACACCGTTGGTTCCCAGTAGTTCTTCTACTCCTGCTAGCAGGGTAGAGCCTGCTGCCATCACTGGGAAACCCATCATCAGGGCCTCTACAACTGAAGGCTTGTGCAGGTCACAGTGGGTACTCACAGACTTATAGGGGTGGAGTGTTATGTACTGATGGAGCTTAGGTCTGAGCAAAGGCTCCAAAGGCCTTCAAGACTATTGGTTGTATTGCCAGTAACAGCCAGTCATGTTTGTTGCTTATTATCCAATAGCTGCACTGTTACTTTGTATACAGTCCTTGCAAATGAAGGATTCTAGCTGCCTACTTGGTATTGGTTGTTGTTAAGGTAGGTGTGGTTCTTACAAGAATAAATTGGTTCCTGTTGAGCCTGTGTCTTTGGTTCAGAAGCATGTTATTATGAAAAGAGCTGCCTCGTCTCGATACTTAATAGCCATTGCCTTCAATTTGCTAAATTATGTTCTGCAACTTATGCTGTCAACAGGAAGACCACTAAACACGGTTCAAATGCAGTGAAGGACATATAGAGTATGACCATTTCCCCTCCCCTCTCCGTCTCTTCTATTCTCTCCCTTTGTGTCTTTCACAGATAGTCACAGACTTTCCATTGTCACCATCTGCTTGCCGAGACATTTGCATTTTGCATCCTTCAGTTTAACTTTAGCGATCTATGTGGTACTTTCTTTCTTTGTGCCATTGTCAATGGGCTCATACAAAAAGGGCTGGCTGTTATCAGAGGCAAACAGTTTTTCCCTACTTTGTGTCCTCTTGTTTCTGGATATCAGAAATTGTCATGGAATCAGGCTGCTTGAGGACTACTTGCATATAGGACACAAGCAGCCAACACAAGTCTAGATGGGAACTGGGTGGTAGATGCTGGGATTTCATGGAATTTTCATTCATATCCATTTATTATCTGTTTCGATGTGTATCTACAGCACAGATAGTTAATACATTTACCTCTGGAGCATCTCAGACTGCACAGTTGGGGTATGTGGAATTATTTGAAGTTAACCCCCCCTCTATTCGCCATTTTAGTTTTTCCTTTCCCAGAAGGCAATCATGTATAAATTAGTTTTAATCAAAACCCTTGACAGTGCTAATGGCAGAATGCAAATTATTTCACATCCTAGATCAACAGCTGGTTTTGATGTGGCCATGCATATTGTTATGAGAAATACTCAGTATTTAAAAAGCAGTATCATGTTTGGCAATGCAAATAAAATGATCTCACAAAGTGAAAGCAGCACCGGTTAATCTCTTTTCAGACTAGCAACTGAAATATTAGTATCATTTTAGGGGAGTAGCCAGTGTTCAGAGTGGGAGAAAAAAAGGAAGTGGGGTTGTTTGCTTTCAAACTAAACCATATCTGTTTTGTGCTGTGGTGTATTCACAGTGCTGTGTGTAACAAAGCAAGATGACATTGTACTCATAACATTCTTCTTTGAGCACTGATAGTATCCCTTTATGAGACCCCTTTATGAGTTGAGGAAACTTCAGAGGACGGCGGAAGACCGGAAGGCCTGGCGTGATCTGGCCCATGGGGTAGCGAAGAGTCGGACTCGACTGTGCCACTGAACAACAACAATGAGACCCCTTGTAATTCTCCATAGACCTATGATTTGACCTACATTTCTTCTGATACATCAATATTATCTGAAGGTAGATTGAGAGAAACATATATTTCAAAATATGTATTTCTCTTCTATGAAGAAGTTGAGTGCCATAAAGGCATGTTTTTGCATTCAAGATTTCATTCCTAAAAATGTAAAGTGTTTGAGAACTTCAAAATCTATTGCAGATTTCTATGGAAAAAAACAAAGAACCCCCTCATCTCATCTTAGCAAGGGTATTGAGATCCTGTTTCCAAATGGTGCCATGATTCAGTGTCTAAATTCACTGCTTGGAAGTAAATTCCACTGAAATAAATGACATTTCCTTTAAAAAACAAACTGTGAATGCAATTGGGATACTATACTACACTGTATTGTACAAGTCAAATGATAATGATAATGCCTCTCTGTATTCTCTGGTAAAACATTTTTTTTGTTTTGTTTTTGCAGTGATTCAAAAGCATGAAAAACTGTTTGAGTAGAAATTATACTGGGTCAATGAAAAGGAGTGTGTACATCAGAGGTGGCCTCATTTCTTTCTTGGGTGTTCTACTATTGAAGAATCACGCGAGACAACTCTCTTGAGGGTAGAGAAATCAGTCTGCCTCTCCAGGCAGCAGCAGTTTATTTTATCCCCATTCTGCTTCCCCCCTCCCCACCATCCGTGTGCTGGGGTTGAGAGTTCACATAGCTGGGGTCCAGAGTTCGCATTCAGAAAACCAGAGGAGAACAATAACTTTCGGGGGATTTGTCTTAACGGTGCTTGCATTGGTGTAATGATTAACAAGCTAGCTCCACAGGCACTATGGATGGTCAGAGGTCATCGGACTTAGAGCTATGTCTTGTTGATCAGAGTTACTGATCAATATCCAGATATTTACAGAGTCTGGGATATGGGCTGGACTAGGACCGGTGTGCCTTAATCGCTAATCTGGTGCCCACATTCCACACTTTTCTTGTGTTTAAAGCAGATATTGTTCTTCAGAATCTTCTGATTCCTACTCAAAGGGATCAGAATGAATGTTATAGAGAGAAAGCACTAACGGCCGTGGAGTAGCTGCAGAATAGGTAGTTCGTCTGTTGGGGTTGCAGGACAAGCACCAAGATTGAGATATACAGTATATGAAACACATGACAAGGAAACATAAAACAATGATTACAAGATATTGAATACTTTTTTCAAGCCACCCCCCCAGGTAGACATGATCACAGGGCATTCCATGGCATCTGGTGGGGGCTGGAACAGTTGTGGTTTGTGGTTCACACTGGCGAAAGTTCCTGCCAAAGGAGCAACCATAGCTGTCACAGGTATAATTGGCATGATGAAGCAGATAGTTTGTTCAGGGTGTTCAAAGGAAATGTTCAAAATGTT
>NW_015166418.1:2143667-2143876 GCF_001447785.1 Gekko japonicus | reverse complement strand
CATAAGCTGATGAGCGCGGAGATCCCGGGGGGCCAGAAACATTGAGTTGGTTAAGGGAGAATAAAACCTTGTGGACCTGCTGCATGAGTTTGGTCAGTGTGGGTGGACATAGGCGGTCCGTTTTTAATTGTTTGTGCAGCAGGTCCTTGAAGGAGTGATTAGCTCTTTCTACTATAGCTTGTCCTGTAGAATTGTAAAGAATACCATGG
>NW_015166418.1:2117811-2140837 GCF_001447785.1 Gekko japonicus | reverse complement strand
AAGGAGTGCACTCAAGGGACCTGTTCCAGGTGCTGGTGACCCAGATGTGTTCCTCAGTGTCCCTGTTCGGGCGCCACATGAAGAATCACGCGAGACAACTCTCTTGAGGGTAGAGAAATCAGTCTGCCTCTCCAGGCAGCAGCAGTTTATTTTATCCCCATTCTGCTTCCCCCCTCCCCACCATCCGTGTGCTGGGGTTGAGAGTAGAGTTCACATTCAGAAAACCAGAGGAGAACAGTAACTTTCGGGGGATTTGTCTTAAAGGTGCTTGCATTGGTATAATGATTAACAAGCTAGCTCCACAGGCACTATGGATGGTCAGAGGTCATCGGACTTAGAGCTATGTCTTGTTGATCAGAGTTACTGATCAATATCCAGATATTTACAGAGTCTGGGATATGGGCTGGACTAGGACCGGTGTGCCTTAATCGCTAATCTGGTGCCCACATACTATTTAACTAGAATCAACATGATCCAGTGATCATACTTTGTAAAAGTTAAAGCAAAGGAACATATGGAGTACTTAAGGCATAACTAATCTGTTCTAAATGATCTTATGCTGAAAAACTAAAGCAAATACCTTGCTGAATCAGTTCAAGGCCCACGTGGCCTAGCATTCTTTGCAAGAATCTCACCTCCCAAGAGATACTAGGATGACCACAATAAACTTCTCAGTGATCTACCAGTGGTCCTTAGTCTACTTCTTGTGCATCTTTAGTGAGTATTATGCATCTGACAAAGATTTGCATCAAAATGCTTAACATTGCTGTTTGTGTAGCATCTGACAAAATGACCAAGGTTCAGAATGGATCCTGTGCGAGCTAAAGACATCAGAGTTGCAGGGGACCCCACCCCCAGATATTTGTACATGCCCTCCAAATTGTTGCTTTGAAGTTCTATAAACATTTTGATTAAGCTGAGACAGTTTGTCTGGGAATGTCTCTTCTCACAAAGTAGCAGGAACCTCCACAAACAACTTGAAAGTTCGTGGAAAGTTCGTGCCGGGAGACCTGCCACGAACTTAACTTTATGAAGCACAAACTGGACAAAATGCATCATAAACTTTAGTTTGTGAGCCAGTTCATGCCAATCCCTATAAATTAGTCATGTTGGGTTCAAGTCAAAATAGAGGTTGGTGGCCAGAACTTTGGGGGTACTTATTTCTTTTGCATTCCTCCTATCATAGCCCTGTCTGCTTTTATTTTGGCATCTGACCTACTTTGTACCAGTTGCCTTAAACATAACAAATGCAAACAAACAAATGCTCTTGCTTTCACTTCCAAGCCCATAGAAACCTTGTGGAAAGCAACAATAACACTCCCTTTGGAGACAGCTTGCACCAGACCTTCCTCAAAGCTGTATTTGCATATTTTTATGTGAAGGGATTTCTCTGTGCAACAACACTCAGTCAAAAGAACATGCTGAGAAGAGTCTGCTTTGTGTAGTGCTCTCATTTTACAGAATGCTTAAATTGCCCTGTAAAAAAGAGCCTGTAATATTATGACTGAATTAAGTTTAACTCCTTCAAAACCATTTCCTTGAAATATGTTTGAGTTCTAGCCGTGCCTTTTCATTGTCTAGTTTCAGTGGGTGGAATAACTTATAATCACAGCTTCATGAGCTAAGACTGCTACACAAATATAGTGCAGCAGCAGATACTATGGTAGTATCTTTCTTTGTCTCAGAAATGATGTAGTAGAATCTGGATCGGGACGGTGTAGTAGGCATCTGGATCGGGGCAGTGTGGCAGCACTGGTGCTGTTAGATCTGTTGGCCGTGTTTGATACGATCAACCACCAGTTGCTGACCCACCGCCTTGCCAACACGGGGATTCAGGGGCTTGCCCTTCAATGGTTTGCCTCTTTTCTCCAGGGTCGGGGACAAAGGGTGGCGATAGGGGACCAGCGGTCCTGGAGACATCCCCTTGAGTGTGGGGTGCCTTAGGGGGCCATGTTGTCCCCAATGTTGTTTAACATCTACATGCGCCCCCTTGCCCAGATTGCCCAGAGTCAATATGCTGATGACACCCAGCTCTATCTGATGCTAGGCGGCCAGTCAGACTCTACTCCCGATGACCTGCATTGGGCGATACAAGCTGTGGCTGGTTTGCTTAGGCTGAGCTGGTTGAAACTAAACCCGGCAAAAACTGAGGTCCTGGGTCTGAGTCAGATCGGCTTAGGGTTGGGGCTCCCTCTCCTGACCTTTGATGGGGTGCCTTTGGTACCAGCATCGGAGGTTAGGAGTTTGGGGGTGTGCTTGGACTCCACTCTAATGATAGAGACCCAGGTGGCAGCCACTGCCAGGGCAGCCTTTTATCATCTTCAGCTGGCTCAGCAGTTGGTCCCCTACCTTAGCCGTGAGGACCTGGCCATGGTGATCCATGCGACGGTTACCTCAAGGCTAGACTACTGTAACACTCTCTACACGAGGCTGCCTTTGTCGCAAATCCGAAAGCTGCAGCTAGTGCAGAATGCTGCAGCCAGGCTGTTGATCGGTCTCTCGAGGAGGGATCACATTCAGCTTGTGCTGAAATCACTGCACTGGCTGCGATAGTGTACCGGATTTGCTTCAAAGTGCTGTTTTTGACCCCTAAAGCCCTTTATGGCCAGGGTCCAGCCTACCTGAGGGACCGCCTTTCTCCATATGATCCCCCAAGGGCACTACGGTCAGGGAGTCATCATCTCCTGGAAATTCCAGGCCCCAGAGATGTTAAATTTGCAGTGACCAGGACCAGGGCATTTTTGGTGGCAGAGCCTACCTGGTGGAAGGCGATCCCGGAGGAGATCCGGGCCCTGCGGGACCTTTCTCAGTTCCTCAGGGCCTGCAAGACGGAGCTCTTCCGCAAGGCCTTTGAGTAGGAGCTGCTGCCACCACTATTCCACCACTGCCCCTATGCACTATCGTATTACTATCATGATTGTCTGGATCCCACTGGAGGGATGAGGCGTCCGGGCATGATTTGGATGACACGATTTCAAGAAGCTACCATGGAGGTTAAGATCTACCCACCTTGGTTAAACTTGTAAACTTGTATTGTAAACTTGTTACTGTATTTTAGGCAACACACCCCTAATGTAGCCAATTCTCCAAGAGCTTACAGTAGCCCCTGTAAGAAGAGCTCTGTAAACTCTTGGGAGGATTGGCTACATTAAAGGTGTGTCGCCTAATACGCAAAGGAGTTCCTGCTACAAAAAGAGCCCTGCACGGTTTGAATAACAGATTTAGAACTCCATGAATAATGAAAACTAGCATGTCAGGAAGACTGGTTCGCCCCCATCCCCCCAACTAGCATTGCCAGCCAGTGACTGGCAACCAGCAGGACATGAGAGGTGCTGTTGGGTAACAGCATGGTGTCACTTCCAGGGAAACCCCAGAAGTGATGTCAAACTTCTCTAGAAATCTAGGAATGACCATAGAGTTTCTGGTGATTCCTAGAGTAGACTAACGTCACTCTTGGGCATTCCCTGAAAGTGCTGTCACACTGTAACCCAGCAGTAATTTTTTTTTTACATTATTTTTCTCTCACAAGCCACAGGAGTAGTGGCAAGAAATGGGAGCCAGAAGTAGGGGATTTCCCACCCCAGCAGAAAACTAGCAAGCCTGCCCCAAATGAAGACACAATACATGATATATTAGTTCAACTGGAATGTATTTATTAACAGCTGAACTAAGCTGTATTAAATACCCATCTGTCAGGGTGGTCACCTTTTCCAAGCACAAGGTGGATTTTCTTATCAATGTGATGATATATTGGGAGGAGCTGTTACTCTCCCATTGCCCCCCCCGGCACTGGCAAACACTAGGCCTAATGGCAAGTGCCTAACAGTGTAGACCAGTGTTCCCTCTAAGCTGAGTTAGTGTGAGCTAGCTCACAGTCTCTTAGCCTCCGGCTCACACATTTTTTCTTAGCTCGGGAAGGAGGGCTCCAAATCAAACTAATTTATGCAGCAGCCCAATCGCTCTCTCACAACATTAATGCCAGTCACTCACAAAGTAGAACTTTTGTTCACAAGACTCCACAGCTTAGAGGGAACAGTGGTGTAGACTCAAGCATAAAAAATCTGTTTGCTTCCTGAACCTGACTGGCCAACTGCTGACTCAAACCTTTTTAGAAAAGGAGAGTGGGCAAATAGCTGCTGGCCACCAGATGTTAGTTATTTTGGTCATACTGACCCAGGCGTGTTTTCTTCAGGAGAAGTCTCACAACTGCCTCTTTCAAAGCAACTGAAACTACACCCTTCCAAAGAAAGATGTTTATTACCTCTCTGACCCACTTGACTAGACTAGCTTGGCTTGACACCAACAGCCATAGATCACAATGGTTGTTGGTAGAGAGGCTGTGGCTCAGTGGTAAAGCATCTGCAGCTAAAAGGATTGGTTGGTAGGTGATATGAAAGACCTCTACTTAAGAACCTGGACAGGTGCTACCAGTCTGATTTTGATGGGCCAATGATATGATTTAGTATAAGATAGCTTCATGAATTCATGGGGATCCAGTCTAGCTGTGGTTGGCCACACTCTTCTAAGCAGCTTTTCTACTTCATCAGGGCTCAGCAACTAAAATTCATCTATGCAACTAGGACCAGCTTGTGCTAACTTATGTTGAGAGATGAAACTGATATTTGCTTTATGGATTTATATTTGCTGCCAAGCATTACATGGACTGTGCACACACACACACCCATAGGCTCAAGAAAGCTGTTCAAATCACCAGTTGTGAGATACACATAGATGGTGCCTGCATTACATGTTAATGAGGTTTCAAATACACAGCAACTAGCCTGGGGGAAGAAGCCCACATCGCCATTATGGTCAGCAAACAACAACTTGTTTGAAAGTAGTCCCCATTGATGAACTGTGGAAAGACACGTATTACACATCTCTCTGCTTTACATCTGAATTGACAGTTTCCTGCCGGATGTTTCTTTGATTACCTGGGAAAGGAAAAGGCAAGCTTCATCTGCACATCAAGAAGGTTCCTTGACGCCGAACTTTCACATTTGTCCAGATGCTACCTCTTGAGTTAGATCTTGTCCAACCCTTTCAGTATTGTCCAACCCTTTAGGTAACCACCCCTCACTACACGCACCAATAGGGTTAGTTTTGGGACGGAATTACAGGTAGGTGGGCTCATAAGTTGGCTAGGTTGCCACCCACCCAAAGATACACCTATAAAAGGTGAGGGCAGGTTGCTTGGCTCTTGCTAGCCACTTCCCCTACCAACGCCCCCTGTCTGCTTTTGAACTCCTCTCATGTCCAGCTTCCTATACCAAAAATCCTTTGTTCCTACTTGATCTCTTGGTCTGCAGCCAGGAGGTCCACACATGCTGGCTGGTTTCTAGCTGTGTGTTAATATCCCTAGCATTCTAATACTCTGATCCCTCATTCTTCATTGGAATTGACAAGCTTCAGGACAGATAAGTATTGCTCCCTATCACCCTATCTGTGATTTCTAAAGTGACTATTTTTAATCCTGTATTTCTGAGGAACTTGTTTGATTGTGTGCGTGCATCTGAATTGTGTGTATGTGATTTATATATTCCTAAGTAAAAGACAGATTGTTTTGGAACATACCAGTCTCGACTCTTTCACTGGCAAACCCCTGGGGTGGGTTGGACCTTGGTATACACAGGCAAAAACCCAGATTAAATTTAATTTGCCAATTGCTGTAGATAAAGCAGTTCAGCTAACACTTATGTGTAGTGGCTCCTGCCTCATGAAACTCCTTGAGGAGTTGAGGAAGCCACTGCTCAAAGTTTCTGAAGTGCAGTAAAGGCATTTCTTAATCTGACCTAGGTAGCCCAGACTACCCTGACCGCATGAGATCTTGGAAGCTAAGCAGGATTGGCCCCAGCTAGTATTTGGATGGGAGACCTCCAAGGAATATCAGGGTTGTGATGCATAGACAGACAATGGCAAACCATCTCTGAACTTCTCTTACTTTGAAAGCCCTATGGGGTCACCATAGGCCAGCTGTGACTTAATGACAGGACTTGTAATGGATTTAATTTTCTTTGTGAAAGCAGTTATGAGGGTCTGGTATGTTATAAGTTTTAAATCTTGGGACTGGAAACCACCATGAACTATAGAGGTTGCTTAAAGGTATTTAAAAAGTGACTAAGAAAATATATTCCAGGATAAATGCTCATAAATCTGAGCTCTCGTCCTCAGATACATAAAGTGTCCAGATAATATACTCTTTGATTCTTACAGAGGTATTGCAGTCCTTCACAAATTGTTGTGACTCATATGACAATGACAATGTCTAAATACCTTAACAATTATTACACAGAGGCTGCAGTCACACATGCTAAAAATCCACTTTCAATCCACTTTCGGTGCATGTTCCAACTGGATTTTTACTGTGTGAACAGGCAAAATCCAGTTAGAAAGTGCACTGATAGTGGATAGAAAGTGAATTAGTGTGTGTGACCGCAGTGATAGTTACTTAACATTATCCATCTTAAACAATATAGATTACACTGTTTCTATTACAGTTTTTAACTGTGCAGTCCACCTTCTAGCTCAGTGAGAAATGTGTAATATAAAGGAAGTAAATAAATAAATAAACATCTAATAACTTATCTACCATCCCATAAAGTTGAGCCTCTGTCTGGTTATGAACATTTAGCACTATGGTTACTATATGAGAAAGTGATGTATGATCTGTTCCCAAGCTGAAACCCTTCTGGTTCTAAGTTGCCTCAACAATGCCTATTATTTCTTTTTACTGTTATTATTCATTCATTTATTTATGCAATCTAATCCACACACAGCAATTAAGTCCTTCAGAATAAAAGCACATGTGAACATATTATGCATACATTCCCCAGCCAGAAATAATAGTGGAACAATATTCTCATAAGCAGTTCACCAGGGTGACATTCCTCTGCCATTACAGATCTGATCCCAACATGACCCATCAGACAGATCCTTCTACACTCAAATTTGTTGGTGTTGGCCTCCCACTGGCATTTGTTTGTGCTGCCTCTGAGAACTTTGCAGGGCCATGTTTAGTTCTGGTACAAACATTATTTCACCAGATTTCACAGGGGAGAAATACAATGCAAATGAATGCTCCAGATTCGAAATTGACAGAATCTGTTTTCATTCCTTAAAGTCAAGGCAGGCACTCACTGAACATGCATTAACCCTGTGGAGAAACAGTAAGAATGTTCTAGTTTCAGTTTTTAAAAAATTACCATGTAGTCAGTGAAATTCCGTCAGATTCCTCCCCCTCTCCAAATTCTGCTCTTTGCTTTGTACATTGTGAGATGGGCTTTATCCAGAGGCAATTTGTTTTCTTTCTATCCAGTCATGAGCTCTGAAAATCTTGGGATAGAGGAAGGATATTGAATGTGATTAGGCATTAAACCAAGAAAATGGGAGGGGGGAGAGGGAGAGAGAGAGAGAGAGAGACTCAGAGGACTCCTATAATTCTTCCCCGGAACTCAACCACAGAAATGGGCAGATGAGCTGGCAGACTTACCAGTGATCCTCTTGCCAATTTGAGGATTCCTGCCCACAGAGCAGCCACCATATGTTTGGCTTCCAACCAGGCATCAGACAGTCCTGAGGATGATACACTGAATTCAAACAGATTCCTCTCTCAAGAGTGTACAGAGACTGAACATTTCCAGTTGTTTGCCAAGCTACTCTGTAGAACAATGCTAGTAATGTTTGGTTCAATGCATCAGTGCTTTTCACAAATACAAGCATGGCCCAATCACCATTAAGCAGAATAGGCACATGCACAATAAAGAAGCAATTAGTGCTGAATGGTTTACTAATAAACAAAATGGATGAAACGTTCTGATTAGTGGCTCTGAAGAATGCATTTGTTTATCTTGTGCTTGTTGTAAATGACCAAGGCTGTCCTCCAACCTCATTTGTTTGCCATACATTCTTGGAGTCAGTAAGTACAGAACATTTTTAATACACCATAAGGTTTTGATTCAGTCTGACAGCAGAGAGATGACTACTGGGAGATGAATGTCTCTCTGCTTGGCACAGCAGTTCCTTATAGGTTCTTTTATGTGTGATTCTGTATCCTTCCTTTGCCCGCCCGCAGATGGAAGAAATAGACAACAAGGTTGGATGAAATAAGGCCACTTTATTAAATTATCAACTTTTTAACTTAACGGCAAAGGGCAACCATGAAACAGCGGCACGACCGGGCCTGGCGTCGCTTCGACTCCCATCCTCAAACCATAGGAAGGCAAGACACCGGCGGCCCCCCAGGTTGGAGCCAACCATAAGTCGCTTACAATCCCGGCCGAGCCAAGATTGGGATGTACCCTCAGGAGCCCTCAAGCACCACCGCATGGCCAGCGCTGAGTCTCCGTCGTGACCATCCCCATAGGCGAGCGACTGGCCGGGGAGAGTGGAGCAAGCCTATTAAGGCTGTGCAGGCTCCGCTCCCCCTATTGGAGCTGAGGCTCCACCGCAGTCTGCCTGCAACTCCTCCTCATGAGGAGGCAAACGCGGCCCCCATGAGGCACACTTGGGCTATCTCGTGCGGGGCCGGATTCCATGGTTGAATTTTCACACCTGATACAGGGTATGAAGGGGATTTAAGTTCATATCAATAATGAAATGAAAGATGAGATTGCCAGCATATCATTTTCCCCATTAAAAGATACAAGGAATGTAGAAATAGTAACTGTGCCTACAGAGACAGTGTCTATATTCAAAGAAACACACTTTAAGTCAAGGATACTAATTAGTATTTACTGATATTTAGTATATCTTTTCATCCTATTTTGTTTAAGAACTGAGACAGTTTAAAGCTTTCTGTTCAAATACTGCCTTTTATCACTAAGGTCAGAGAAGAAATTTTCCAGTGGTAGAGAACTAGATGAACAATGCTCATAACGTTATGGGAATTGTATGTGATCATCTTTGACTTTCTGGGTTTCATCAAAGTCCCTTTTATGCAGCCCCTCAAGCAACACGCTACTAGATTTATGCATGAATTCTCTCCCTGTCTTTCTGTCTTTCTGTTTACATGCAAAAGTATTCAGGTTAGTTGTGATTTGTTCACTCTGTGCAAAAGAAGCACGGATATGTAGAAGTATGGGTCACTACACTTAATTTTTTCCTACATGGACAAAATCTAGTTGATCTCTAAGATGCTTCTGGTCTGGAATCCAGCATGTCTATTTCAATGTGAAAGTAGTGAAATAAACATGTTCCTTTGTCATATATGCATGAGACATACATGATCACGCCAACATATATCTAACACTCATGTAATAAAATCAGCATGAATGAAATGGTCAGGTGGACTTACAAAAGGATACACTTTCCACTCTTTAAGCACTGATGCAAACCTAACTAATATTACTGAATTGGTTCAATTAACTTGTCAGCTGCACCATCATGCAAATATTAATCATCATCAGATGGTGTAAATGTTAATCAACATCAGATTGTGTTATTATTATTTAAAAAAAAAAAAAAAACTTTCCCATCAAGATGCTTCCTCCCTTCTCTCTCCCAGAGCTCTGGAATCTTGTTATCCCAAAAGTCATTGCTCTATTTTTAAAGGAAGTTGTAGAATGCAGTATTTTAGAAGAAGATCCATGGATATAGACAGCTAGAGAGTCTCTGTCATGAATCCCATCTTGATCCGTTAATTAAATTCTCAAATTAGATAATCTCTTTGGAGAGCATCTCTAGCAAGAACAGGACCAAGCCAACCAATAACAAAGCCTCATAGAAAGGGTTAGGGTTTCAACTTCAAGAGGGATTACTTGATTGACTTAGTACCACCTGCAGTGGGAAAAGAGTAAAAATGCTAAAACCCTGAACTGGAAGTTAAGATTTGCCTTTCCTAGGAGTAAACAAGGGAAGAGAAGGTCCCTTGCTAGATAGGCCCATGTCAGGCCAACATGGCTCAGGATCTGTAAGCAAGTAAGCCATGGAACCAGTTTATTCAGGTTGTTAACCTTTGTGCCATTTTATCCATTTTGCATTCACCCATGTATATGATATCCTTCCAGTGTCTTAATTCATCCTCTGCAAGTACTTGCATCCACCTTCCCTTCTTATTCCATCTTCCCCAAATAAAATTAAAAACTGTTGTTTAATAGAGCCTGTGTTGTCAAATATTTTAAAAATAGTGGTGACAGGTGGTGGCAGCTATCTGGTGAGTGTGCACAGGCTATTGTTTCAGGGGTAAGCAATAGCCAAACGGGCTCCAGGAAGGCTGGGGAAGTAGGGCCCTCCATTTCTCATTCCCCTTCATCCCCAGCCTTTTGTGAGGGTCCTGTGACAGTCTCTGTTCTCTCAGATGGTTTGAAATCAGAACTGTGTAGGAAGACACCATCCCCGTGAGCATAATCTACCCATTCAGAATGCCATGAGCTAAAACTATCACGTATGATAATCACAGAATGTGTAAAGTGGATTCTTGAGGTAGCAATCAAGCTAACAACTCATATGCCATAGAATCCATCTAAACAAACAAGTAAGTCATATGAAAACAGAAATATCCCCATGGTCAGTGTACTGTTTAGCTTTAGTGACCAAAGTCTTTCCTCAGAAAAATAATTTGTGTGTATATATAACAATAATTTAGGATCATACATAAGCACTGGTATATGTCTCTTCCTCCAACAAATCCTAATGATATTGCACAAAGCTTTATATGGTATACAGTTGGGTAGAAAGGAGATGCAGTAGCAATATAATAAGGGCAGCAGTGGGTACAAATTTAGTTACGTGGTTTACTAAAGCATCTTTCAGCCACTGCAGGACTATAGTGTAACTGTGGTCACAACTGACAGTAAAGCCCCCTTACCAAGTTTAGAAACCTGTTAACAACTGTACCAGCACACAAGCTACTCTCTGTACATCATTACAGGTACATTCAGAGAAGAAGGCCAAGTTCTACAAAAGTTTAGACCTTTACTTCACGTTTATCTGCCTGCCTGTCTGTCTATCTGCCTGCCCGCCTGCCCGTCTAGACAGCTGGACAGCTATTCAGTTTAGAGAGAAAGAGCACAACTTGCATGGCTAATCTCATATTTCATCTGAAGTGGAAGACTGAAGTCGATGCCTTCCTTTGAAATTCCTACAGTTTTTTTACAAGCTCACAAGGTTTGGACTCATCTTTTAAAACATGTCCCATGGCTGTACTAGCTTAGCCATAACAAAAAGCACACTAGGCAAAGGATTTTTAAGCTATTATAACCTTTGAAGGGATATACAATTCTCTCTGGGCTGAGAAAAGCTGGAGAAGCAATAGGATTTTATAAGATTGCCTTCTTCAAACTTCTTTAAAAAAAAAAAGCTTGAGAATTTTCCAGCCCAGATTAGTCATTGGATGTGTTTTTTCCTAGTGTTGTGTAACATCTGTATGTCCAAGGCTCAAGAAATAAACAAAAAAACCCATGTTCTTAATCTAATTTTGGTAATTCTGATGCAGCCTTATTGGTTAAACACAAAGTATTTGCTGAATCCTAATCAAGCAATTTAAAAATAGCTGTTTTAATTGTCTTGGGGAAACAACATGATCTTCAGCTGGGAAAGGGACAGTGTCATCCGAGCCCTGATAGAGCACAGCTGAATGTTAATATCAGAAATAAATTTGTCTTTGTACAAGCAGAAAACATTGTGCCAGTTCACAAATGGCCGAGGCATGTGACAGGGTAATTGAGTAAGTCCTATGAATTTTACAAGTGGAAATGCTAGAGCTACCTGTCCATAACCACCATATTCCAGAAATACAGGTAGAGATTCAATGGGCCATAGTCATAGGCAGTGTTCTTCTAGTACAGAAGGGCTCTCCCCCCTCCTCCATTCTCACTGCAGCCCTTATTCCTTTCAAGAAAGCTGCTAGGGAACTGTCCAGAGCAATTCTCAATATACTAATCACAGTTGGAAGAAGAAATCGGTAACCCCTTTGAGTGCACGTGGAAATGCCTTAATTATTTAAGTATGCCTTTAGAAAGAATCTATGACAGATAGAACTTGATCTATACAAAACCATGACTTAAAAATATATTTAAACCTGTGTTTTGTACCACCTCTTCTCAATATATTAGAATGGGGTAGGCAGCCTGTTTGTCCCAAGAGCTTTAAAAAATGCAATTTCTGTGAAGATGCTGTGGTGCTAGCAAAGAAAGGGGGAGGGGAGAAAGGTTGTACCTGGAGCAGTAACCAGTTTTGCCTAGTATGCCAGAGGTGGATGGCAGCCAGCTAGCCCTCTTGCCACCCTGCCCAACCCTATCATGGTGCCAGGATCTGCCAGGGCAAACAACAGCCATAGTAAGTGCCCCTGGTCTTAGTGAATAGTCTATAGGGATCCTACTCAATACCTCTCTCCGTCAGGGTGCAGGGATGTAAGCTTCAGAGCCCTCTTCCTCTTTCTCATTTCCATCCTTCTTTCCATTGTTGCCTTCCTGTAGTGGCTCTAGGCTAGGAGGGTGTATGGTGCCCTCCTGCTTTGCCTTGGGGGGGGGGGTAGAAGAATGTATGATGGTTTCTCACCTTCCCTTGCCTCAGTGTCCTACAGTATAGGAAAAGAAGTGCAGGCAGAGGGGTTCCTAGCATCCTCCCTGTGATACACGAGGAAGGAGTGCAGGAAGTGGGCTCCTGGTTCCTTCCCACTGTGGTGGGCTCCCACACCCTTCTGGTGGTGTGGGGGGAAGGAGTGCAGGCAGTGGGCTCTCAGAGGTGGAAGGCACATTGGTGATGCATGCCTGGGTCACACACACACACAAAACCCCACATACATCCCTTGGGTCAACTCTGCTTGGGGACATGCTGGAACAAGCCAAGACCCAGCAGCCCGGCCAGCATTTCAGGGATTCTTCTTTGACTTGGATGGTGGCTGTGTAGGTCTGGGAGGCAATGGCAATCCTGTGCCACGGGCCCCAGCATGGCTGGGTTGTTTGGTTGGAAATGGTCTGATGTCCACTGTCAGCACATGGTTTGCTTAGAACAAGCTTTCTGGTTTTTTAATATAACATTTATCAAATAATTCAGATCAAATTAAAACAATTGTACCCTCTGAAGCTTACAAATAGTCATAGAGCAGCTCCGTACACAGTAAAATGATGATTGTTTCACCCACTTACTCTCTGGGGTGTGACAGAAGTGGGGTCAGGGTCAGGCCATACATCAGGAATCCACAGGCAGTCCAGGGCAGTCTTCACACCAGCCAAGCTGCTCAAACTGAATGGTCTAGCCAGTAGAGGCAGCAGCTTTATGTCTCCAGCCAAGATATTATAAGATTGTTTGGTTAGCTGCTCCCAACAACTCAAACTGGATGTACTTCTCCTGCTATCCATCTTAAGGAAGATACTGTGGTGTTTGCTGCAGCAAACCGAATGTAACTCAAAGTAGTTTGTGTTAGATAAACTCACACCATTGTGAATAGCTGCAAAGCTGTCTTTCAGCAAACAGTGAATTCAATAGCACTCACATGCAGCAAGCCTTCAGTACCAACATAGCTGGCCCAATAAATATCATCCTTTGAACCCTTGTCTGGTTTTATGTGTGTTACTAAACTGGTGAATAGCCTTAGGGTGTCTTGGCTTCATCATTCCTTGGCTCACCATTTCCCATCTCAGATTATGAGCTCTGAGAACTGACACTAAGTGAGCTCACTCTCATCTCTGGGAGCAACTTTGGGCCTAGAAAATCCTCTGCAATTCTCTGCAATTCACAGAAAGTCTGTGAAGGAAGCAAATATAGATATCCCTGTGATTTCTGCAAGTCAGAATTTTAAAATAAGTATACCATATCAAGATATACACTTGTAGGAACTCCTCTGATTCTGAGGTAGACCTGGTATATCCTATGAAAAGTACTGAGTTTGGACATGTGGCATAGTGATCAGCTCATCGTTTATTAACTCACTGGAAATTAGAAGACAAACTAGCCGGTCTGCAACTGGCTTTTATCCGTGCACACACATACTCCAAACACACACCCCCACTCCCCATGATAGGCTCTATTTACACTACCTAGTCCCCATAGGTACATACCAGGATATGTGCGAGCTCATTGGTCTACATTAGGATCCTACCAGTCTATTGTTCCTAGACCCGAAGGTCTGTTTGACTGCATGGCCAGACTAACGCTGGTGAGGCTATCGTAATACATAACATCCTAAGTAAACAACACTTCTTCCTCTGAAAACCTGGCCTCAGGACTTGATAAGACTCTGGAGCTGGCACATCTTCAATTACTATGAATACAGAACTCACTTCAAGAAAAAATCAGTGTGGTCTTTTGTCACTTGGTTGTGTGGCTGTTCTGAGGAAATTTGCTTGGGTTTAGTTTCTTCTGAAAATTTCCTTTGTTGACAATGATTTTTAAATTGTTGAGACTATCCATAAACTAGGACTCTTGAAGCCAGTTTAAGGATCTTAAATTTGAAACAGGTTATTAATCCCCAGTGGACTGTGAAAAAACATATATATTAAGGTCTGAAGCATTTATGATATTCTATCCTCTTAGGCAAGCAAGGAAAGCTAGATTGTGTGGGAAGTAAAAAACACCTACCAAAGGCTTTAGAAAATACAATTTATTCTTAGCTACAGTGAATTTCAGGCTAGATAGTGCAATGCTAAACAGAAGGATTTTAAGCCAATTGAAGTCAGTGGGTTTAGAAGGGTATGACACTGTTTAAGATTGCACTGTTGATATTTAAGTATTTTATCATCGATTTCATCACTACTTTGGGTACTGACAATTCAAGCCTCCTTGGTTTCTGGGAACATATGCACCACCATGCCCAAGAAATATGCCAGAGTTCATGTAGCTACAATTTGGTCTATTTCAATTATACTAGGGGCACCATTAAGGCCCCAGGTTCAATCCCCAGCATCTCCAGTTTAGAGAATGAGGTAGTATGTGAAGACAAAGGCCTCTGCCAGAGACCCTGGAAAGTCACTGATGTTCTGAGTAGACAACAGTAACCTTGATGAACCAATGGTGTGGTTCAGTATAATGCAGCTTTATGTGTCTGTGTTCGTGCCTCAATGGAGGAAAACTGTCTGTAATGGCATGTGGCTATTTTGGAACTTTCTGTACCTTTGAATAGCTCACTGGCATTACATAAATACAGAATTATTTACTACTAGGAATAAAACCCATTGTGGAAATAAATACAACAAGCTCTAGAAAGAGGCTCTGGGAGAGTTCCAAGGCCTTGGGCACTCAGCATCAATGTGCTGTGGCGACCTCAGCAGGGTATAATGACACAGAGTCCACCATTTTCTCCAGAGGAACTGATCTCTGCCATTTTCTCCAGAGGAATTGATCTCATTTTCAGTGATCTCCAGCCCTCACCTGGAGATCAGCAACTATTGTTGCCCAGGAAGAAATGGCTGGTTTGGAGGGTGAATATGGCATTGTACCTGTCTGAGGTCCCACCCTGCCTCAATCCTCACCCTCTCCAGGCTCCACCCCTCAAATCTCCATGAATTTCCTAACCTGGAGTTGGCAACCCTATCTCCTTCCGAGCCAAGCATCAACCTGCCATTATCTGCCCCTCTGATTTCAGCTTTCCATTTCCTCCCCCCTTCCTTCTGGAGATCAGTTGTAATTCTGAGTGATTTCCACCCCTCTCCTGAGATTGGGAACAGTGGTTCCCCAGAAGGGAATGGCTGGTTGGGAGGGTGAAGTCTATGGCATTGTACCTGTCTGAGGTCCCACCCCACCTCAAACCTCACCCTTTCCAGGTTCCAGCCCTCAAATCTCCAGGAATCTCCCACCTGGAGTTGGCAACCCTATCTCCTTCACAGCCAATCATCAACCTACCTTTATTTCCCCCTCTCTCTTCAGCTTTCCATTTCCCCACATACACACCTGTGCCTCTTCCATGCTCTGAAGCCCTGACTGCCACAGAGTCCACCATTTTCTCCAGGAAAACTGATCTCTGCAATCTGGAGAGCAGTTTTAATTCTGAGTGATCTCCAGCCCTTGCCTGGAGATTGGCAACAGTGGTTTCACAGGAGGAAAAGTAATCTTTCTCTGCAATGGGGACCAAAGCAGCTTACATCATTCTCCTCTCCCCCGTTTGACTTGCACAACAACCCTGTGAGGTAGGTTAGGCTGAAAGTCTGTGACTTGTCCAAAATCACCCACTCAGATTCTACAGTAAGAACCTGGATCTAGCAGACCCTGTTCTGAAGCACTGACTGCTATGCCTAGGGTAGCCAACCTCCAGGTGGAGCCTGAAGATCACCAGGTATCACAACTGAACTCCAGACAGCAGATCTCTCCCCTCCCCCAGAGAAAATAACTGCTTTGGAAGGTGGGATTTATGGCATTCTGTTCAGCTGAGGTCTCTCCCTTCCCCAAACCCTGGCTTCCATAGACTCTACCAGAAAATCTCCAGGAATCTCCCTACCTGGAGCTGGCAACCCTAGTCAGGACTGGCCACAATGAGTTTCTCACAAAGGCCTGCAAAGGGTTTCCTTCCTTTGTCTGAACCAAGCTTGGTTGCCTACTGTGGTGAAACAGGCTCCAGTTTACAACTCAACTGGATGGGCTGGAGTCTATATTGATGCTACCCTGCCCCTTGGGACAGTCCCTCTTTTCCCGCACTTTTTGGCCTTGGGGCAGCTAGGAACTGTAGGCCAGCAGATGAGGAACCCCCATTCAACCCAATGAGTGATACCCCTGCAGGCCTCTCTCTGGAACTACAGCTCAATTAAACCTTATGGGGGAACATTTTAAATGAAGAACCACAGCCATTTTACAAACACAGGTAACTGCCATTTCGTTACACCTACCAACAGCCACTGAGGGAAGAGTTAGTCCCACACAGGAGGCAAGCAGGAGATGCATCTTCATCAAGAGAGAAAGCCGTTTGCCAGTAATTCTGACAGGACACAGTGGCTGAAGGGGGAGTGGGCGGGGAAGAGGAGCAGACCCAGCACCCGGCCAATGGCACATGAGTACTCTTGGGCCAATGGCTGAGGAAGTGCATGGAATGTGGACACTCCAAAACAGAATTATTATATAGAGAGATTATCAGTTAGAAGATACTAGGTACTAGGTTTGTATGCCAAAGCACAAATATGTTTGCTTAGAGAAAAAGAAAAAGAAAATAGTCACCAAAAATATTCTTACTGCCCCCCACTAAACATTGAAAGGCCTTTGATCCATGAAAGTCCTTTCCCCCATCCAAACTGTCTTTCCTTCTCCCCACCCTTTGATGCAGCCTTAAATTAGAAAGCATCTGTCTACAAGGTGTATTTATCCTTTGAGAAACACAGGGAACTCCAGAATCTACATGGATTTTATTGCAGTTTGGACAAGTGTGAAGCTTAGATCTTTGAAAATATCTCCCATACATTGCCATCATGTTACTTTTATGACACAAATCTGTGGTGAGGAGGGAGAAATGGCATACTATCCAACTTTACTATTTACTGTCACTAAACTTTATTAATGCAATGCTATGATTATTATTTTATAGGCACTACAACATGATAGCCATGAGAACAGAACATGGGACTGTAAAGAGGATGCTATAGACAGTGGATGACAGGCAATCTGCTTCAAGAGCCCTTTTCAGACATTATATCTATATGTCTGTAAGCCTAGCAACCGCATGTATCAAGAGCATGTGCTACCCACTATGCTCCCATTCTGTGTGGTCAGCATGTTGTCTGAACAGGGGCAACAGGGTGTTTTGATGTACAGCTTTGAGTAATGTGCTCTCTCTTGTTATGAACCATATAGCTTTCATTAAAAGCTAAACAGGTTTTTATCATGTTGTCTTTTTTTAACAATTTGTGTCCTCCTCTTACTACCACTTCTTTCCTTTTTCACTCACTTGTGGGAAACACAGTCCTCATTGGCAAACCACAGAACCTCTAAATGAGCAAACTTCTCAGTGCACATAGGGGAAAAGTCTACAATCAGGAGGACACAGCCATTGCCTTATTGTGGCCTGTATAACCTTCTTGTGTTAGTAATATTTTGCTTGCTCAGCTTCTGACTGATGACCCAAACTCTTGAATTTGCATCCACTTTTGTAGGAGAGAAGTTGCAAAGGTAATGCCTGGTTTAGTTATGGCAATGGCAGGACAGAGGAACTTCCCCACGTGACCACATGCTTATACGACCACTGTCACTACATATGCCTACCAGATAGCCTCCAGATATTTTCTACCAATCTCACATAGTGTGGACATAATTTCAGAGAAGTAAGCATAGTAATCCATTGCAGCAAAATGGAACAGAAAGGGCACCTTAATCATTTGCAAAGTTTACTCCAAAGCAAGGTTTCATGACTCAGACCTCACTCTGAGTCACTGCTATCTTGATGTGGTTTTTCTATTTTCCCTGCCACTAAAGAATGCTTCAGAGCAAGTGCACATATGAAAACACATCGCCATTTCCTCTTTCACTTAGTGACATCTCATCTAGCTCTCAAATACTATTTAAAAGCCTACTATATTTACGGGAATTCATTCAAATGTAATTTGTTCAATCACATCTCAGCTTCAGCCCCTAAATCTCATATTGAACCTCCTGCCACCTGTGTAATTTACTAAAATGCCCCCCCCCTTTGGTGGCCAGATAACTCTCCCAATCCCATTTAGTTCCCAATAAGGGTTTGGTTATCCTTTTCCCCCTACAACTCCAAAGCATTCACATAAACTTATCTCTACACTGATACTAGTTTAGAAAATTGCTTTAAAGTCCGAATGAAAAACCTTTTTGGTCCTGATATTTTCCTCTATCGTCTCTTTGCAGAGGATGAATTCCTGCATACCTGGTTCTGCAGAGAAGCACATGATTTGTTTCAGCAAGGATGGTATTATAGTCAGGTACTATTGCACAAGGATAAGGATAACAAAGTCTTGCCCCCTGAATTCTACTGTTTATGTCAACAACACATAATGGATTGCAGGCTAGAAAAAACAAGATACAACTTAGAAATTAGAATAGTTTCTGCTGCAGCCAATTCCTCCATTTGGCTGTTATTCACAATGCCAGCTATACATTAGGACTTAGACTTTATTAAACATGTTTTATACATAGGAATCCTCTAAACCACCATGTTCTCCACGTGTAAAACCTGATTTTTTTCCCCATGAAAATATTCTAGTATGTGAGCTCACACCTGCAATCCAAAGCTGTAAAACCCTGACACAGGTTTATTGCCCCCCCCCCCAGTCGGAATAACGAGACAGACAACAGTTTGGAAGTAAACAAGGGCCACTTTATTAACTATTTAACATAACATTGCGGCAAGGGACCATCTAAGTGAGCATGGAGCAGGCAAGGCAGGTGTCACTCCCTGACCAGCCTCCTTGCCCTTTTCACAGGCGGGTCACCCAACTCCAGTCTTGTCTGGCTCGCAATTGGCAGCCCAGCATACCTGGTTGCCACCTAGGAATGCCTACCTCTGAAGCCTTACAACTTGCAGAGTTGAAGCTTTCCCTAAGAGGTTCCCAGAGGTGATCACCATTCCCCACCCTGGACCCTAAAATCCAAAGGTAGTTCTTGATGACCTCCTGTTCCCTAATGGGGAAAATACTGTAAGGTGCTCACCGGTTCCAGTTTCTTGCCTGCACAAACCTCCCAAGTGACCAGCCTATTTACGTGTCGACCACCACAAACAACTATCCAATCCACTGCTCTCAGTGCAAGATAGGTAAAAACACCTCCACTCCTTCAGCCAATCCTGGGTAGAGGCAAAAACTTCCTACCTGGCCCCAATAGGCGACCAGCCATAGATTACACTAAGAACAGGGCAGGAGGGTGGGCAAGCACGCGAAACAACTGACATTGGGTGGGAGCAGAGCCCAACCTTTCAGCAGAGCCAGCTCCACCCCCTACCCACATCATGATGCACAGTGTCACGGCTCTGTTCCTGCCCTGGCTTCCTCCAGGGTGGCAAAACAGCCACTGGATCTCCAGCGGCCTTGCTGGAAGGCAAGGAGCTCCACTACCTCCGCACAACATACATCAATGTTTTCTCTGAGTCTGGGCAAGTTCCTTCCAGGACTCTCAAGAGTATGTCTGAAAATGAATTTCAAGGAGGTGTATAATAAGAACACAAAGTGACCCTCCAAATGTATTGGTTGGGTATGGTGCCTCAGGCTGACAGTAGGAATCTAACCACAACCTTTAAACTGTAAACTGGTTATACTAAATAGCACATAAGTCCAAGGACATGGGTGGCAGAAGTAGTATATTAACCGTGTGTGTGTGTGTATCTTCAGTTAAGATGGTTGATTGATGCACAAATATTACCTTACATAGAAGCCTTTTCAAACATTTAGTGTGCATACATTCAATTTGCTTCAGTATATACATGCACTGAAAACTGTACATGTCCATGGAGCATTCTTGAAGCCATTTGTGTTTTCATTCTGTGCCTGTGCATTAGTATGTACAATCAATATGGATTTTTCAGCTACATCTATGTAATACAGAGGTCATTATGGCACCAACATTTTAGAAACCTGTTATAAAGTGTAACTTCTCTGCTATTGGTTACATTTGTTTAGTGCATTTCTGTTTTGTTTTGGGTGTCCCCCCCCCCCCCCGGTAAATACCTGATGCTTATGTAATTTTCTATGGACCATATGTATGTAACCCACAAATACTATTATCACAGTCTAATACAGAGTTAGATACACATGGACAAATGATTTCAATTCCATACAGAATTATGTGTTGACTACGGCCGAAGACAGACTGGCAGTTTGAAGCGTGAGGTTGTCGTGGCAAAAAGATCCGGCACAAACTGTTCCGGGTTTTCACGGTCACACTGCACCGACTGATACGGGAGCATACTGGGGAGGAGGCGCAAGGGAGCGTTTGCACTGTTGGCACGCCCCTGGTGAAGGTGCGGCTGTAAGGCGTGGCTTTCTTTTAAGTAATCCGGAGATACGCGCATAAGCGCACAAGTAAATTGCAGCTTTCAGTGTTCACACTTTGTTGGTGCGGGATGAACGCACTCGCCAGGGTTTGCTACCACTTTCACCAGGTACTTTTTAAACTCGGGAGGGAAGCGTTACAAGATGGGTTGAGTACGGCTGGGGAACGCCGGACAGCTGTGCCTGTGTGAACCGGCCCTTTAATCCGTTTGTGAAACGTTTCTGGCATGTGCCTATATCAGGGCAAACTGCCAGTCTGAACTCAGCCTATAAATTTCTGAAGTGTAACAGCAAGCATATAACAGCAAATGCACTGGGATCCTACCACTGCACTAAGCAAAGTTTATTTATTTAAATATTTATACTCTTCCTTTTCTTTTGGCTCAAGCTTGAAGTCTTCTTCCAGTTTGAGTGGCCGTTTCATTGGAGGAAGAACCACTTAAGTTGGAGAATGGCTATGTAGAGGATGGTTGGATCCTCTACAAAACATAGTGGGCTTGACACCAAAAAATAGTCATTCTGGAAAAAGTTCATTATTAGGTACAGATGCCAGATGCACCAGCAACTGGTACACATTGGGGTGTGGGGACTGCCATTTTTAAACTGGTCTTTGGTTGTTCCTTGTGCATGTTTTTATTTAAACTTGGCAGTAACGCTTGTCAAAAGACAAATGCATATTTACATATACTCACATGACTGAACTGAATTAGAATGACAAAAATTGGATACTTTGTTTTAATTACAAGGCTAGTGTGCTATAACAGGGTGCCTATGAAAAAAGAATTAAGCACAATACACCAAAAGGCTTTTTGTTTACCAGCACTAATCATTAGATGTAGCTGAGAGAATGATACCTCTCTATATGCTCTGTGAAAGTCCTAAATTAACATTAGAAAGCTATTTTCACCCATAATGTTTTCGGTTTCATTTTATCTGTTTGAGAATGAGGCTCCTCATTTGCATCATAGATAAAGTTGCTCATCCCCCCCCCCCTTCAGTTATGTGAGAGAACAGATTAGTCCTAGCCTGGAAATTTAAAAATAAAATAAAATTCTAGGCTGTTAGAGAGTTGAGAACTCTTTATTATAAAAGTGAAACATTGCAACAAAATGTTCAATTAGTTACTTGAAACTATCATTTGGATAAAGTTTCACCTTAGAGTTTGAATCATAACAATTCATTCTGGAGGTGAGGAGAAACCCATTGGAATATCGAAACCTTTTGTCTTTATACACTCTTGTGCAAAGAATAGTGAATGCCAGACACAAATGGTGCCGGGTGCTTATATGTAGGAAAACATGCTTGCCATGAGAGTACAAAAATAAAATTTATTTGTTAAATTACACATAAATATAAGGTACAAATGTATTTTTAAAATACAGTTAAAGATAATCACACTTGCATTGTGTACATATGAAAATACAGTATTTTAATATTCAACATACACAGACACATTTATGATAAATGCAACTATTTGGCAATGCCAGTTCTTGTCATTCTGGGTTTCTTTCCCTCAGTTTCCCATAAATATGGAAAATTAATATGCTATGAAACAAAACCCTCTAGTTCTGCCGGACATCTTGTAGAAGCTTGTTAATTTCTGCCACCAGCTCGCTGGCATCCATGAGTTCATGTTTCCCATCGTTGAGGTGATTAAGCACATTGTCAAAGTCATCTTCTTCATAATTCTCTGGAATTTCCTCCATGGCAGGCAACCATTTAGAAGATGGCTGAGCCCCTGCATGAGTCCCCAAAGTTAGCCCAGTACTGTTTGCAGGATTTTGGAAATGGGTACTGGCTGCCCACGCTGCTACCCCTTGTGGGTAACTTACAGTCTTGGCAGACAAATGTCCTTTCCTGCGCTCTAAGGAGCTGGGAGGATCCATTTCATTGCATTCTGTGTAGGCATCTAAGGAAGGAGGCAATAAACGCTGGAAAACACTGTTCATTTCGGAAAGCAGGGAGGAGGTGCAGAGGTCACTTGATTCCTCCTCATTCTGACTATCTTTGCCAAAGGTCGAGAAACTCTTTTTCTTTTCAGATGAGTCAACAGGCTGAGAATCATCTTCCAGGACCTGCTGCTGCTGGGGCTGGCTTTGCTGGGGCTGAAATTCTTCTCCAGGGATGAACATATTACTTCTATAATCAGAAGATGGAGAGGG
>NW_015166418.1:2059908-2117734 GCF_001447785.1 Gekko japonicus | reverse complement strand
AAGTAAGAGGTTAATGTCCAGTGATTCCCTAATTCAAACGGCAATAAAAACATGCCTCTGTTGTGCTTACTATTTTTGACCTGTGTATGGTATACTACCTTATCTGGCAGATGATGGACATTGTTTCAGCTTATACTTGCTGCCTTGGTATGCGGTGTATGTGTTCAAATCTCTTCCACCATACTTTAGGCTTTATGTCTGTCTTACCACGGGGGGGGGGGGGGGGAGGTCACAGCATTACCAACAATGAGGTGACACGACATCCAGCACAACCCAGAAGTGGCATCATTACACAGGGATGACATTCTAGCACTCTAGCACAATGCTAGAGCACCACCCAACATGATGGTGTCACTTCCAGGTCATGCCAGAAGTAACATCATGGCAACAGTGTGATACTGTTTCCCCCCTCCCTCATTTCCCCCAACATTTTCCCCTCACTGTCCCTTGAGAGTTGCTGTTTTCTTGGGCTTATTAAATATTTAGTTGATGTTTGAAATTGTTTTAATTTGATAATCTGATAGTTGGGCAGAGTTTCTCCTCACCCCAGGTTTTGTTCTGAACTTCTTGAGAACTTTTTGCAGTTAAACAGTACATAAATCTAAGTCATAAACACAAATATTGTAGGGTCTGATCACTCTAAAACCTGAAATTATTATTTTAGCAGATCATATAAGGTATAATAAGGAGCTTTGGCAAAGCTATTTGAGGGTGAGGAGGAGGGAATTGTGACATCAGCTTGTATGCAACCCTTCCTAAGAAGTAAGAGGGGATGGCAGATTCTGCTAGTTGCTCCTTGCACTGTAGGCCTCTACTTTGACCCCCCCCCCCACCTGCACCATGATCTCTAGCAATGGCATTTCAGGGGGAAACTGGAAATTCCCACTGTGCAAGTTCCACTCCACAAGGAGTTTTCACTGGATATAAGCCAGTAACTGCCTCCTACATGAAGCAGGATGTCCCACCATTTCCAATTGGCACTGAATTTCACAAACTGACATAGGTTCCTCGCTATTTTAAGTGGCTTTATAATGATGGCTGGATAGGTGCAACATTTCTCAGCCCAGTCTAGAGCTTTATAGTCGTAATAATGTGCTCATGTGGCTCATATACATGCAGGGTTTCCCATTCACATCACTAATGTTGACTGCCAGTAGAATGAGGCCTAACAAATGGAAGTAATTCTTCTTGCGAGAAGCTTATGCAATGCATTTCCCTGCAATACCACAATGGTAGTTAGCACAGATAATGCTAAAGACATTAAACATATTTGTGTAAGATGGGTCTGTCATTCCCTATAGCTTGAAGCAACGTTCAGAGGTTCAGAAGTTCCAAGGCAGATTTACTAGGTGAGAGACAAACAGGTAAGGGATGGTGAATCACAGCCAATGCTCTCTCTAAGCTGTGGAGTCTTGTGAGAAAATTTTTTACGTTGTGAGCTACTGGCATTAAAATTGTAAGCAAGCAATTTGGCTACTCCATAAATTAGTTTGCTCTGGAGCCATTCTTCCTGAGCTAAGACAAAAATGTATGTGCCGGAGGATAAAAAATGTGAGCTAGCTCACACTAACTCAGCTTAGAGGGAACACTGATCATATGATGTTCTTTGTTAATTTCCCAGCAGCATCTGCCTGACCACTTTTGGCGACAGCATGCCGAGGTTAGGTGGATCTTCATCTGATCCAGGAAGGCAATTCTTGTGTTTTTAGGAAGTAAATAAGTGCATTCTTGCTATTTGAATATTTATATGCAGACACATAAGCAGACACATAAGCGTCATACAGTATCTGCAGAGGGTTGGGGATCTCACTGTAACTGATTTGTCTATTGATTTAATAATTAAATCAGAAATTAAATGGACTTGTTATTGGTTGCCAAGTCCACACAAGATGACCTATATTATTCTGATGGGTTTTAATATTTTATTTTCTAGAAAGATTCCAACTAAAAGTTAGCATTGATTTTTATATTGGGACTGCACTACTGCTCATTTCATTTGCCATCTGAGTCATATACATCATATTGCATTCTTCGCATTTAATACTCCCCCAGGTTTGTACTTGCTTCTGTTCTTCCTTTGCAGACACTGACATAGCTAGGGTCCAATTATTACTACAATGGATATGGCAAGAAATAGTTGGTTTATTGATGAGCTACAAAAAGGCTGCATGATTAAAGCAGCAGAGCACTTAAAGGGCTGGCTCAGGGGATTTCAAAATATTCAGGGTGGGTAAAAATATTTTAAAAAGTGTGCAGCTGAGGGTATAGTTAAGGGGCACATGCTTATTAGGAATAGGCCTGATCAGTACATGGTTGTCAACTCTAGATTGGGAAATTCCTGAAGATTCGAGGGTGCTGCCCAGGGAAGGTAGAGTTGGGGAGGGGAGGGACCTCAGCAGGGTATAATGCCACAGAGTCCACCCTCCAAAGCTGCCATTTTGTCCAGGAGAACTGATCTCTGTAGTCTGGAGATCAGATGTAGTTCTGGGAGATCTCCAGGCTCCTCCTAGAGTTTGGCAATCCGAGATCAGTGAGAAGGTTGGAAAGTTGCTTGCAAACCTTCTGGGGTCGTCTGGTTATTCAATGTGGGAAACAGGATGGTGGACTAGATCAGCTATTGACCCAATCTAGCACAGCTGATCTGTTGACTGCCTGGCAATCTTATGTTAGCCACCTTGAATGCAATAATGGAAGAAGGCAGAGCATAAATGTAATAAATAAAGCCTAGTGTAGTTATTAGAATGTCAGGCTAGGACCTAGGAGACATGGACTGAAATCCCCACTTTTCATAAAGGTCATTGAATGACCATGGGCTAATAATTCTCCATCAGCCTGGCCTATCTCACAAGGCTGATTATGGGATAGAGTAGGGGCAAGAACTGTGCATGCCAGCCTAAGTGCCTTGTAGGATAGCAAACCTCCAGGTAATGTCTGGAGATCCTGGAAATGCAGCCAATCTTCAGAGGACAAAGAAGAAAATGACTACTTTGGAGGATGGACTCTGTGGCAGGGGTCGTTTCGTAGAAAAAGAGCTAGGGGAACTCATTAGCATAACTCATTAGCATATGCCACACCCCCTGACATCACCGGAAGTGTGTCATAAGGACACACACCCTGCCCCCAACGGTCCTGGCCGCCGCCGCCAGCCTTGCAGCTCCACTGCCGAGCCCCATGAGGGGCCTGGCGGTGGACCTGCAAGGCCGGCGGGAGTACAAGGAAGCCCCGCAAAGGCCCTCCCTGGACCCAGGCAGGCAGGGGTGGGGAGAGGCAGGGGAGAAGCAACTTACCCTCCCTCTTCCCCTGCCTCCTCCTGGCTGAATGAGGGCCGGAAGCGGGGCGGCCGGAAGCAGGGGGCGGGGCTTCGTCATGTCCCCCGTACCTCACCCGGGGGAACTGCGATCCCCCACGTTCCCCCCCGAAATGACCTCTGCTCTGTGGCATATACCTAAATGCCCCGCTGAGCTCTCTCCCCAAACCCCACCCTCCCTAGGCTCCACCCCCAAAATCACCAGGAATACCCTAGCTCCTTAGAGGAAGGGTGGGATAAAATTGCATAGATAGATACAAACACTGGTCAGTCACAGAAAATGCCCCTTGCCACACCTTGTGTCGAAGAAACTAAACAAAAATGTAGATATATGGCACACTGTTTCAGTATAAGCAAGAAATATGATTCTGTTTTGATGACGCAGAGTTACTGGAACATATTATGCAGAAAGAACCTCAAGACAATATCTAGAGTTATTTAGGAGTATAAGCTTATATTATGAGTACAATCTAAATTATTGAATTTAATATGGAACTTCAGGAGGATTGGTTCCGGTAGTGGAGAGGACACTGGCTTGGTTTCTCCCCCACTCTTTTGAAATTCTATCTTATTTTAAGCCTTCTGTTTTTATGCCATTAGGAAACAGCTTGCCTGATAAGATGCTGCTGTGGGAGTGAGTGGAAGAACTTAATAATTAAATCAGTAGACTGAGCCTATGGTGGGGCAAATGACTACCATGGTGCTAACATGGTTTGGTATAGTTGTACCAGCCATAGCCATAACCTCTACATGTTACACTGGAACATTGTGCAAATCAGCACAATGGCATAGGTTTGCAGCATAGTTTGTGGCATGAATAAGAACACCTTTCACATTATTCCAAAGATGTTCCATATATTTGGAAGTCAAATACTCTAGCACAGTTCTAATTTGTTAATAATTGGCAGCAACCTTTTAAAATGCTTGTACTTGCCAGATACAAGATGCCTGTACTTCTGGGCTGGCATTCTGCACATCTTTAAGACTGATTCTTCGGCTTTGAAACGGAGATGAGCACCGCAACCCTAGAGTCGGATTCGACTGGCTTTCGAGCAAGGGAACCTTTACCTTTACCTTTTTACTTGCCAGATACAAGATGCCTGTACTTCTGGGCTGGCATTCTGCACATCTTTAAGACTGATCCATTCTTAAGAGCTGATGATAAATACTATCAGCTGAAACATCAAATGATGAACCACCATAACTATCTTATGTAGGTAAGATGATCAGCAAGCATTCTGAGTGTATGGGTCTACTTCACATGTTGCTGCCAGTGCAATGGATCAGAGCCAAAAAACCCTTTTTCTTTTGCCATGGCAGACCTTTACAATGCCTTGCTGCAAGGAATTTTGGATGCAGTACGTGAACCAAGATTACCTTAACAGTTCTTTGCATCCCGACCAAAGAGCTCATCTCATATCTGTCCTACCTCACATTCCAAAATAGCATACTTCACAACATACAGTGCCTGGAACATAGCAGTTATACAATGTTACTATTGCATCATGGATGCAGTCCCACTGTCTAATCACTATTCTAACTGTGATGTTCAATATCTAAAGTGTGTGTAAAAAGGAAGTGGGACAATTTAAGGCCAGATTAAATTTACCAATGGTCAATTCACCATCTTTAGGTATATAACTGCTGCATAAAGTATTGAGGTGGGTATGCACACTTTGAAATAATTACAGTGAGTTATCAGTCACTTCCAATAATGGAGTTACTATAAAAGGCGTTGCTAATGAATGTGGCCTTATATTCACCAATACCAGTGTAGCCCTGTTTTATCTTGGGATTGTTTTCATTGATTAAAAAGAAATGGAATGGTTCTAGGTCCACCAGAAAAGAAATAAGATGGCCTCCTAACCTGTCCTCCTTCAGTGAGCACTGGTGATAACTAACAACACATTTGACCTAAATGTGGGTGTTTCTCATTCAGTGGATACCTGGTTCAGACACTCAACACCATGCGGGCTTTACTGCTGAATGCATATTCAGTGCAAAGTACTTTAAGTATTGTAGGTGTGGAATCTGTGCATTAATTTATGATCACAGAGATACATATCAGATTGCCACTGAAGTATTTTACTGCATTACACCAAATTGTCTACTCCCATTATAAATTTAGACGTACAAAAATTACTGTGGCTGTTTGCCTGTTTGAGAGAGGATTTCAAAAGCTAGCTTGTGGGGATGCATGCAATACCAACAGCTGTCATCCAGCTTTGGTCAAGTTTTTAATACCAGGCTATCAAATGCACCAGCAGCATGCCACTTTGGGGGAGGGGAAAACTGTAGGGATTGTTATGAAGGGAAAGGTCAAAGTGAAAAAGCATGAAAGGTAAAGAGTTCATTTTTTTTCCTTAATGTGAATTTGCCTCATTGTGACAGTCAGAGAGCAATGTAAATCAACTATTCAACTTTCATTGCATTTTTACCTGCAGGAATTCTCCCATCTGTAAGGAAAAGGTCACTGAATCCTTCTCCAAGAAGTCTGTCAATTGGAGAATCTCTCCCCAAATCATAATCACTGTCTCCTGCTTCACTGTCACCACGACCGCTGTCTTTCAAGCTGAACTTATCCATATCTTGAAGGGCATACCTGTGATAAAACGGAAGTGACATGTTGATTGCATTATCCTTTATTGGCTTCTGTACTTTGTGCTCACAGGTGAGACCACCTTCAACATTGATCAAACTAAAACCCTCACCTGTAGCTTCTGGAGTATTTGTTTCCTCGAAAACTTGGCCTTGGCTGGTACTGGCCTTGGTGAAGCATCGAGAGAAGCTGAGAGACCTGCTAAGGAAAACACAAAAACACTGATTCCTGGAAACAAGATCTAAATGTCTCCAAAGAAAATTCACATCTATTAAGTTCTTCTAGCCCGCCCTCACCATTAGATGCTTTAAAAAAATTAACTGAAACCTATCCATATTATAATAAGATATAGCAACAGCAGATCATGGAAATCACCTAACAAGACTTCACTGATATCATCCAGCCCTGTTTATTGGCCTCAGGGTTTAAAATAATTAGTCCTAAAGTGTGATCTCAGTCTTGTTAAGCTGAAGTATTTGGATGGGAATAGACTGAATTCCACTGAAATTAAAAAATCAGCTTACATTAAGGGACTTGAGCTCAGGGCCCTAAAACACATTTAGTAACATATTTGCATGTTCAGTAACACAAGCTGTTACAGCATCTGTAGCCACGATTCCACCAAAATATTTCTAATTTGCTCCCTTGTTTTGGGTTACTTGTATATAGAAGAACATATTCAATTTGTCTACATAATGAGAGATGAACATGTGATTCAAGCATCTTGGGAACATTGATGAACAATGTTCCACATGAAGCAGGATGCAAAGGTACATGACTAGCAACAAAAAATACCATTAATAAACATGCTATTTAACATTTAAGTAAAATTGCACTGTGACTATGAAGAAACTGACTTCCTTTCATGGTTCATATATGCATGCAGAGAAAATGTATCCTAAGGGCCACTTCACATATTTGCTTCACAGAGATTACTTTGTATAGCAAACAATGTATAACCCATGGGACACAGGTGTGTAACACTGTGTGTACACAAGGTATACAAGCACTGCGAAGTGGCTGCCAATCACAGACTTCTGGCACATAGAAGAACACACTGAAAATATAGGTACATACAACAGTTGGCCCACTGATTTCGAGTGCATACTGTGTGGGCAACACTTTACATGTGAAGTGGCTGTAGGAGGTCCACCCATGAATGACAGTGTATTTATATGGCACGTCATGTGATCTTACCTCAACAGCAGGTGTAGCATGTGTGAGCTCAAGAGAGAAATTCTCCGGCACGTGATTTGATGAGATGGTCACCAGACTGTTTAGAGACTGGTGGCTGTGATGGCTTTGACGGCTGCTCATTTGTCCTCTTTCTAGTGTTGGAGACGATGATGGTGAAGCTTTGTGGTGAGCTCTAATTGGTAAAGTACCATTAGCAGTTGGTACGAGTGTAATGTCCCCTTTATGAATCTGTCTCGATGGCCTTTTGGGGTGATGCTGGTATGTGGATTCTGCAACACGACAGTTATAGGATCTAGTGTCCTTTTTCTCACGATTGCATCTTGTAGCAAAGACAACCATGATGACTAGCAGCACTGCACATATTGCTCCTAAGGAGATAATTGTAATCATGGATACATCCGGGGAGTGGCTAATATGAGGGGCTTCTGTAGATGAAGACAGGTAAACATATTTAAAAACACTGCATTTTAGAAGTGCTTTGGTACTGAGCTGAGGACTTCCTTTGTCTTGAACAACCACCCAAAATTCCCACTCTGTTGACTTAGTAGACTCAACGCTCGCATTGAGATAGATGTCACAAGTGTGGGGGTCCATTATGAAGAGGCTATCTTCACTAGTACTTGCTAATGAGCAGCTTAGCTCAGAGTTCATACCTGAGTCTCTGTCTATGGCTCTTATCCTTGTGACATGATAGTTACTTTCAGCTTCTTTAGGGATTGAGATCTCTGCTGTATTGTTGTGCAGTACTGGCCCCACAATCACAGGAGCATTGTCATTTTCATCAATGATGGTTAGCATCACTGTAGTATTGCTGGCAAGCTGGTGTGTCCCTCCATCTCTGGCTTGAACCACAAAGGCAATCTGGTTGACTTCTTCATGGTCAAAGGTTCTAAGTGCATAGATGGCTCCATTGGAGGGATCAATAGTCACATAGGTGGTTATGGAGCTTCCCAAAATAAAGCTCTCCAAGATAGTGTAGGTCACCTGTCCATTATCTCCAAGATCAGGATCAGTTGCTGTGACAGAGGTGATATATGCCCCTGGGGAGTTATTTTCCAAAATAACAATTTCATATCTATTTGTCTGAAACTGAGGTGGGTTGTCATTTTCATCTACAATTTGGACAGTAAAATGTTTCACTGTAGAGAGACTTGGTGTTCCTCTGTCTTCTGCTATAACAGTCAAGCTGTATTCCGATCGCTTTTCTCTGTCCAGAGTGGTATTTGTCAAGATGAAATAGTTGTTCTCGTAGGTCTTCTGAAGTTTGAAATGGCCATGGCCGTGAAGTTTGCAAACCACCTCTCCATTCACACCAGAGTCTTTGTCTTGCACCCTGACAAGAGCAACAAATGTCTCCATGGAAGCCTTTTCAGAAATGTAAGCAATCTCTTCCTTCCCTGGAGACATTAGATTTAAATTGATTTCTGGCTTGTTGTCATTCACATCAACAACTTTAATGATGATTTTGCAGTGAGCTGGGATGGAATTTGGACCCAGGTCCTGCGCCTGAGCATCGATTTCATAAGATTTGGTGGTTTCGTAGTCCACTGCTTTCAAAAGGGTCAGCTGTCCCCGTTCAGGATCCATTTTAAAAGTCTCTATGATTTTGGAAGACACGTGACTGCTGAAGGAGTACACAACTTTACCATTAGCACCCTCATCCGGGTCAGTGGCATTGAGGTCAATGAGCAAAGTCCCAACACGTGAATTTTCTAAAAGCTGAATAATGTATGTCTGCTGCTCAAAAACGGGGCTATTATCATTGGAATCAGAAATGCTGATCTTCAGGATGGAAGATCCACTTCGTTGAGGCACCCCATTGTCGGAAGCCGTGAGCTGGAGCTCGTAGCTGGATTTCAGTTCCCGGTCCAACTCGCTCACCACAACGAGCTCTGGGTATTTGGCACCATCAGTCCTGGTTCGAACTTCAATAGTAAAGAAATCGTTGGCAGACAGGGAGTACGTGTACAGGGAATTCTCGCCCACATCTGGATCAAAGGCACTATCCAAAGGAATGCGGGTCCCCACAGCTGCGCTCTCGGAGATTTCGATCGGGATCAGAGCCCTGGAGAACTGCGGAGCGTTGTCATTGATATCCAGTACTTCCACTTCGACGTGGAAAAGCTGCAGATGTTCGGTGGGCAGCGTGATCACGTCGAACTCGATGGAACAGTTCAAGTTCTTCTGGCAGAGTTGCTCCCGGTCGATTTTGGCTCCGATGCTGACCTCCCCGTTATCCTCGCGGACCGTCAGCAAGGGCGCGCTGCCCCTCTGCATGGCTCGAAAGCGAACCGAGGAAGGGTTCGGCATGCGGTACAACACGTCGGCGACATCTTCCGAGAGCCTCGCGATGACCGAGCCCACCCTCTGCTCCTCGTAAATCCTGTACCTCAGCGTCTTGCCCGCCGCGCCTTCCAGGCAAGCCAGGGTCGCCAGGGCAAAAAGGACTCGGGCGTGCATCGTCCTCGGCGGCCCCTGCCTCTGGGCAGCCCCGCGCGCCCGTCCTCCTCCCACCCCCGGTAAGTTACCAAGCCGCGCTGCCGACTTCTGCGGGTCCCTCCAGTCCGGGGCTCATTTGGGTCTTTCGGCCGGAAGATCCCCTCCTGCGGCAGAGCAAAGTTTCAATTCCCTCCCCGCTCAGCAAAAGTTGCTTACATACATGCAGATGGCTGCAAGACTCCCGTCGGCATCCTTCCCGCAAGCCGGGCTCCCTCCCTCTCCTGGAGTTGGCGGCGCCTCTTCTGTCTCCGCCGGCGGATTTGTAACATCAGGGGTCCCTCCCGCCGCAGCGACTCTGCCTCCACCGAGCGCCGAGGCAGGGAGCGGAGCGGAGCGGCCAGGGCGGGCTCTCGCTCCGAAGAGGCGCCTCTTGCCTTCTCCCTGCTCTGCCGCCGACTAAGCCGCCTGCATAGCAGACTCCCCTCTAAAAATCCGTGCAACTTCAGTGCAACTCAGACAAAGCTTTTGCCCGGCTGCATGTGTTGAATCGCTCCCAGCCAATCAGCTGCCTTCCAAATCAAAGGACAGTGAAGTCATACGGCGGGCGGGCGGGCGGGGGGGGGGGGGGTCGTCATTTTAACGAGAGTTTGCCCAAACCCATTCCCTTCACGCCTGTGTACTTCGAAGTTTCATTAAGTCACTCGGATCGTTTGAATAAGTTTGCTTGATGAAAAAGTTTCCCCCCCCCCCCTTTAAAAGACACTTGGTCCCTCTCTTTCTTGTAAAGAAGAAGATTGGATTTACTTCCCTTCACTACCCAAAGGTGTCTCAGAGCAGCTTACAAACTCCTTTCCCCTCCCCCTCCCCACAACAGACACCCTGTGAGGTAGGTGGGGCTGAGAGAGCTCTTGACAGAAACTGCTCTTTTTTCAAGAACAGCTCTGATTAGAACTAAGGCTTGCCCAAGGTCATCCAGCAAGGTGCAAGTGGAGGAATGGGGAATCAAACCCAGTTCTCCCAGATTAGAGTCCGCACAGTTACCCACTACACCAAACTGGCTCTCTATATGCAGCTTTAAGTTTCTAGCAGCAAACTTTCCCCCACTCCCTCCCATAATGCCTCCCCCCCCCCACATCTTTTCTTTCCCTTCATATTAAAGTCAGGGAAATGCTTGCTTAGCCTCGTCCTTCAGTTGGCTTCTGATGAAAGTACAGATAGCACTTGGCAAGGCTTGGGCTGCCTTTGCTTTCTGTGTGCTTTCTTTCCTTTTACTACAGTTCTTCAGAAGCACCCTTTCATCTTTGTTTTAAAAGCCAAGTGCGTAAAAGCCGGATCTTGATTATTTTAAATGGATTGTATTGAATACACATGACTGAAACATACACAGAAACAATCTTAAACCACCATCACTGCAGCTCATAAAACATAACAAGAGCCTGCTGGAGCAGACCAGTGGTCCATCTTGTCCAGCTTCCTGTTTCATACAGTGGCCAATCAATTGCCCTGGGGTATCGGCTGAGGCTGCCTCACAGCACTGGTTTTCAGAGGGCTCCTGCCTCTGGATATGGAGGCTCCCTTTAGTCACTGTGTTGCTGCTAAGCATATCCATATAGACCACACCATGCATATCATGGATTGGATTTAACCAATTTTTCCACTGGTGAAAAAGGGAGGAAGGGGCCCCCTTTGATTTTTACGTGGAGTCCTCTCAAATTCACCATCAAATCACACACCAAAGTCATGTCTGCAAACAGTACCACTGAAAATGTTGAACCAGCACTTTGTGGTGACCTGTGGTGTGGGTAAGGATCAGCGATATGGCATGCCAGTTCTGGTTCTGAGCCACATCCAGACTCTGTAAAGATAGGGTTGATCAGTGACTTTGGTACACTAAGAGTCCTGACCTTTGCACATCCTGAAACTGCAAACAAGTCTTAAGATACTGTGGAAGCATTTTAGGCATTCTGTCTAAGTATCTGTTTTTCCCCGTGTCTGTATGTGCAAGCCAACATCCTCACCTCACCTTTAGAGGAGCAGAATGTGTATAAATAAACTCTTGCTGCATTTAAGCGGCAGACAGATTCCTCTACCCTCAAGAGATCCTGTCTCCTGTGAGTCCTTCACTGTGGCATTAAAAATATGAATCCTGGGCTCATGGAGTCTCATGATTTTTATATGGACCCCACCAAAATCCACTGTGAAATCACACATCTCATCAATATCCATAGACTGAACTAGTAATGCTTGTACTCCTGTGTGGGGTTGGATTACTTTGTAATCACCAGGTGCAAATATGTGACTGATTGGTCAAAGATTGGATTGAATGATTGGTCAGCCATTCACTGGAGTTTGCTGAAGGGGAGGTGGCTGCACAGCACCACTTACACACAGTTTTCAGGCATGCATGTCATCTCTTGCTCTGACCTGCATGTTCCAGGCTAGCCTGATCTCATCAGATCATGGAAGCTTAAGCAGGGTCAACCCTGTGGTTAGTATTTGGATGGGAAACCATCAAGGAAATCCAGAGTTGCTAACCAGAGGCAGGCAATGGCAAACCACTTCTTAAAGTCCCTTGCCTTGAAAACTCTATGGAGTTGCCATAAATCAGCTGTTGCTTGACAACATTTTCGAATCCCACCATGTCGTCTCTTGCATCCTAATGCTGTTAACTTTTGTTGTTGTTGTTCAGTCGCACAGTCGAGTCCGACTCTTCGCGACCCCATGGATCATCTCCCACCAGGCCCTCCTGTCTTCCGCCATCCTCTGAAGTTAGCTCAATTTCATGTTCGTTGCATCGATGACACTGTCTAACCATCTCATCCTTTGCCGTCCCCATCTTCTTTGACCTTCAATCTTTCCCAGCATCAGGGTCTTCTCCAGTGAGTGCTCCCTTCTCATTTGGTGGCCAAAGTATTTGAGCTTCAGTTTCATTATCTGGCCTTCCAGGGAACAGTCAGGGTTGATTTCTTTTAGGATTGACTGATTTGATCTTTTTGCAGTCCAAGGGACTCTCAAGAGTCTTCTCCAGCACCATAGTTCAAAAGAATCTATTCTTCGGCGCTCGGCCTTCCTTATGGTCCAACTCTCGCAGCCATACATGACTACTGGGAATACCATTGCTTTGACCATGCGGACTTTTGTTGGCAGGGTGATGTCTCTACTTTTTATCATGCTGTTTAGGTTCGCCATCACTTTCCTCCCAAGGAGCAGGCGTCTTTTAATTTCATGGCTGCAGTCACAGTCTGCGGTGATCTGGGATCCCAGGAACGTGAAGTCTGTCACTACTTCCACGACTTCCCCTTCTATTTGCCAAGGAGTGATGGGGCCGGGTTTTTCCCCAGCAATCTTAATTCCCACTTGTGATTCATCCAGGCCAGCATTTTGCATGATGTACTCTGCATATATATTAAATAAGCAAGGTGACAATATACATCCTTGTCGTACGCCTTTTCCTATGCTGAACCAATCAGTTGTTCCATATCTGGTTCTAACTGTCGCTTCTTGGCCCTTATACAGGTTTCTCAAGAGACTTGTGAGGTGGTCTGTTACTGCACAAATATAATTATTTAATTATATTTAATTATTTAATTAAATGTTATCTCTGCAACCATGTTTAAACCAATCTTCCAATATGAATTAGTTTTAAAATAGATTCTACTTTTTTGTTCTTATGAATGAATTCTCAGTATAGCAGGCCAGCAAGGTTCTTACTGATCACCACTTAGCTGCTTTGCAAAGGAGCTCAGTTTGGAGTTTACAGTTACCAATTATACCAGAACAAGGGAATGGCTTTTAATAAAGTCTCTGCAGGTAGAATGAGGCTGAGTGGTTCATCTGAGTAGACCTGCTTAAAAATTGACTGCTAGGCCAAAACACCCCTGGAAAGATCACCCCCCCTCCGCCACAACATCATCTTCCTTGGCTGGAAGAAGGCAGCAGAACACAACCCTCCAACTGTTGGGTAATATGACTTAGCCATCTCTCTCCATTTTATATTTTTTTCCTACACATAATACTAACAGACTTTGCTAATAAAAGCTGCATGCTTAAGATCTAGGCACACATGAGAAAAATTCCCAAGGAAACCATGGGAGTGACTCTAATATGGCCTCTGAAAGCACAATCAGGATAGAATCCTGCTTCTTGGGAGTAAGTTCACTGAATAAAAGGGGACTTGCATATGAGCAGACTATTTTAGGGGTGGTCCAGGAGGCCGAAACAGCCTTGGAAAAGTGCTCATTCCAATCCCAGGGACAGTCATCCAAGTCTAGTCACTTTCATTACAGACCTTCAGGACTGACAATGCAGCACTAAACTGGTTCACTTAGAAAATAATGAGCTAATACCAAGATTGGGTCACCACATTTGCTACCTTAAATTATGGTGAATTCACCTGGCCAAGAGCACAGCATCTATAGACTGAACAACAAAATCCTGGATCCACTGCAATACCATGGTGCAAAGACATAGATCTTGGGCTATGAAACTCATGCATTCACATGGTTTTTACATATCACAGTCATGTCCACAGACTGAACCACAGAAAATACATATTTACTGCTTTGTGGTGCTCCCATACTACAAAACATAGATTCAAAGCATGGATCCTTCTGGATTCTCATGGTTTTTACATGGACTCTCCAAAGTCTACCATCAAAGCACACACTACTACTTGGCTTGTGTACTGGTGTGAGCAGAGATTTATATGGCAATGACTCGGACAGAGCATGCTGGCCATTCTGGGTACTAATGAACTCTGTTTCTTGCCTGTGTCTTGGCTCACACAGCAGGGAGTCAGTGGGTGGAGACAATGTTGCTCCTAATCAGTACAAAATATTGAAGGCCCCAAAGTGTTTTCTGTTGTTTAGATCATGGATATTGATGAGATGTATTATTTTGCATCAGAGTTGTAGTGTCCACATAAAAACCATGAGGTACCATAAGCATCCATTTCTTGGAACCATGTTTCTTTTTTAAATGCTGCTGTGAAATGCTGGATGTGCATTGAATTGACAGTGGGTTTTGGATCTATGTTTTCACACTACACTATGAAGCACTGGATCTGTGACTTGAGATGCAGTATGCAGACATGGAGCTGATCTGTGATTTGATGGTGGATTTGCAAGGGATGGGTTCAGTATAAAAACTAGAGGATCCATGGGCTTCTAATAAGGTTAGCAGCATGCTGTTGAGGTATCCCACTGTAATTTATCTAACCCGACTGCGTGGAGGCGAGTGCTCCATGTGGTCATGTGAAGCCTCCGAGTTTCGCTCCAGGAGACAATGGCCCAAGCAGATTCTAGCCCACACCAACCAGAGGGCTAGGTTCCTGGTCAGGACCTATGGAACTCTCAGCCACTGTATATAGCCTATCACTGAGTGAGGGTGTGTCCTTGGGAGTGGGTTTACTGAGCATATAAGCCGGCCTGCGAGCCGGGTTCCTTGTCTTGTTCTGCACCTATAATAAAAGTATGAGAGCTGAAATCACTTGCCAGTCTCAGTACTTTTCACCCACCAAATGTCATCATTCACCGATGATAAGGTTCCCATCGGTTTTAATAAAGTAAAATTTCACCTAGTAGGAAACTATCACTCATTGTAGAGATAGGCACTTGGCAGGCTATGGCGTAAATCCAGCCCCAATAGATTTCCAGTATAAACCTCAGAATAGTTTCCAGTCCTAAGATCCCACACACTTACCACAGCACTTGCTTTCTCCCACACAGGAAAACCCCCAACCAACACATTCTGCCCCCTGAAGTATGAATTGCAACAAAAAATTCTTTAGCATGACCCCCACCACCACCCTTGTTCCACACTTCAACTGCTCTCTCTTGTGTGCTTACATCTTGGCTTCTGAACAGGAGAAAGCAAATGAGCTTGATACAGCAAGAACTCTGGTAGATCCTGCAGTCACACTGGGTGCTAATGGGCCCTGTCTCTTGCCTGTGTCATATGGCAGGGAATCAGTGGGTGAAGACAATGTTGCTGGCCTTCAACTTGTAATCAGCACAAAATGTGGCTAGGTCAAGTTACAATATCATTTCCCAGTGAGGGATTTATGAAGTGTTCTCACAATTTTGTATGTCACGTGCTCCAATTAACAATTTCTTATTAGGTCCAGAAATAGGTGCAGGTACAGGGGAAGACCTGCCAGAATCACTCATATAACTGGAGAAAGCAGAGCCACATATGTATTCCTCTGAATGTTACACTATTGAACAAATGAAGGTGTCAGACCATTGATCTATCAAGGTCAGTATTATCTACTCTGATAATATATATACACTACTACAAATACATACACAAGAGTATGATGCTACGCCCATATTGTATTCTCATTTTAAAGTATTGTCAGTTCACTATGGCTATAATGTTGGGCTGAATGTTCTTATGCCAACTCCACCCTCCTTCCAGGTCACAGAAACACATAGGTTGTTTTCAAGAATAATAATTTAGAATGAAATTGCTTTTCCTGCTCTGCATTTTCCCTTGTGTATCCTTACATATGTAGAGTTGAATCCTGTGATCCATCAGTATCTTCTACAGATGGAGCACAGTATCCAGCCCTGTTGTCTCAGCTTTCCCCTTCAACATCAGCCAGTTCCAGCTCTGTGAAAGTTTGTTTCCAGGACCATGGGATTCACAGAGCGTAATAGCCTCATGGGTTGGGAGACTGCAGTGGGGTGGGGGAAGGGGAAGAAATTGCTCCCTCCTGCTTCTTGCAAAAGAGAACCTCTGGTGGAAGAGAAAGAATAAAGATATTCCCCCATTTCATTCTCCCTGACTTTCATTGCTATTACTTAGGTTTGCCAGCCTCCAGGTTGGGGTTTGGAGATCTCCCAGAATTACAACCGATCTCCAGACTACTAAGAAGAGTTCCCCTGGAGAAAATGGCCGCTTTGGAGGGTGGCTTCTGTGGCATTATACCCTTGTAAGGTCTCTTCCTTTCCCAAACTCACTGTTGTCAGGTTCTACCCCAAATCTCCAGGAATTTCCCACTCCAGAGTTGGCAACCCCACGTATTATTCCATGGGGGTCCTGTAACGTCAGGAATAAACTTTCACAGAGTTTGAAATGGCTGCTTGAGGGAGGGGAAGATTAGAGCTCCACACAAGGTTCATGCACTGGATCATACCCAAGTTCTCACTGCACTTCATTTTCTTCACATTTCTTTCGTGGCATTATCCACTATCACTTCCTTTTCATGTATGTTGTTCTCTCCTCATTCCATGCCCCCAGTCCCTGCAGCTATGATTTAAATGTAAATAAAGGTCTTGGGTTCTTCTCTGTCCCCCCTCCCCCTAAAATAATTTTTCAGCAAATTTCAGCTGAAGTCATTAAGAAACTTCTGATGGCAAAGAAAGAAGCCAGAGAAGTCTCAGTGTGAACTCTCCTTTTTTTTAAGCATTCAAAAGCATTTTAAAAGCCATTGTCTCTCTTTTTTGCCTCAGAAACTAGTGCCGTGTGGCAAATTGTGTAGAATAGAAATGCCTATAATGAATGTATTTAGTCGTGAGTCACGCCGATGAACATTCTGCCCCTATGAATAATACTGTTTTACAAGTTTGCAGCCCTTTCAGAGTTTTGATCCTCAACCCCTATAGGCAAACTGGAAAAGCTAACATAAGCAACGGGGACATTAGAAACCCATAGCCATCTGGCCTAAATCTCTCACAATCCAAGCCAATAATTATATCAATTCAGGCTTTAGTGAACCCCTTTGCAAACACCAAAAGAGCAAAAAAAGGAATTAGCAGCCATTCTATATTGGGGGTGGAGAGAATTCAAAGATAATCTAATACCATTAGTTCGTGAACAGCTTTTCTTGCTGCTCTAATAAATCTTGCTGAAACATTTTTTTTCCAGAATTCCGCACACAATTTTTGTTCTGACTATAATTGGGGATTGTTTTTGAAGGCCTTTTTTTAATGTCAATTAAGGTATTATGTTGTTGGAAATTTAGTCATTGCCCTTTTAAGGAGCATAAAATGAATAATTCATGGAAAGGGGGGAAATGATTTTAGAGCTGAGTGCTGAAATATTTAAAATGGAATGTAAATTAATAGATATCCAAAAGGAACATGTTCTTATGTGTAACACTTCAGCAAATGCGGGGATGGTGCTTAGCGTTGCAGCATTTATTACTCTTGCCTTCACACATCATCCTACTTTACTACTCTCAGCTGTTTTAGTATTGGGGTTTAGGACAGATGTTATGCTCCATGGCAGCAAAATGTACCTGTGGAGGTCTCTTCAAATGTAACTTTCAGTTTTGCAAATAAATCAGCCAAGCAATTATGAAAGGTTCAGCCCTGTCTGTTCTGTGGTTTATGGTAACAGCTGACATCACTATGACAAATATTTATGACATTCCTAGTTCAATCGGAGTTAATATCATGAATAAGGTAGTCAAAAAGTCAGGTTTTGAAAGGAACACATTTGTCACGACCTGAGCTTGGGAGAAAAGTGTGTGTGGGGGGGCGGAGGATCTTGAGTTGTTTGTTTAAAAAAACTATTTGAAACTTTTGTAGAAGAATAGATTTGGGGGGGCTATTATTTGAGTTAACTGCTTACAAAGCTGGAGGATTCTCTAGTGTTCCTTCCTCTCATTGCTAGTGAAAGTGTCCCTTTGAATGTCCCTTAAATGTCAGTCCACCTTTGACATGGTAGGGTTTAGTTACAAAGAAAGGAAAGAGTTCCACATGCAGCCAGTAGTCATGTCTTATGTAGGGTAGCACCGCAAAATGTTGTCAGCCATGTGAATGGAGTGCCACTAACCTCCAGGAGGGTTATCTTGGTTACTTTTCCCATAATAGACTTCCATTGACAGAACTCTTCTCCTCAGGAATTTGGATGAAACGAAAGAGCTGATTCTAGGAAATACTTCTCGATATGAGAGTACTGCTTCTGAACTTGCCACTATTCTTCACTTTAATTAATGCTGCTCTTCTTAGCTAAATATTTATATTTGCACAATACACATACTAAGGTTTTACTAGGAGAACTTATGAGCATCCTCTAAAGTTGAATCTTTAATTTCAAAACTGGATAACATTGGGTATCTAAAATCCAGCATGTATGGACTTCTTTTTAAAAAGAAAAAAATCCAATTAGATTATTATTCCTAAACAAGAGTATCTGTTAAATCAACACTACTAAGCTTCCCACCTGGTGTCCTGTTTTACACCACGTCATGTTATATCATGTCATCCCATGCTCTAGGAAACAAGATGCACTAAGGTACAATGTAATTTGACACCTTTATAATAACGAAAAAGAAAAGACTTGCCAAGTCAGAATTAGTTTTTAAGACAGTATTTCAATCATAATGGAGAAAGCAGGAACCAGGTACTGCTACATGGCAAAGAGTCTCCCTCCTGTGCAGGCAGGAAGTATTAACAAACCTTCTCACAGGTAAATGCAGCATAAACTCTTCACCCCTAAAGGCCAACCACAAAAACAGAAGAATGAGCCAGTGTGGTATGAAACTTAGAAAATTAGAGAGATCTACATTCAATTAGTATGGGAGATCCATATTCGGGGTAGGGCGGGATATAAATCCAAAGATAAATAAAAAAATAAAAAATAAAAAATTCAAATCAAAGTCTGCTGCCTATGAAGCTCACTGTCTGGTACTTTTTCTCGGCATAGGGTTGCTTTATGAATAAAATGAGCAGTAATCTCCCTGGCCTAGTTAGAAATGAATACGGAAGACATCTACATTCTTAAAATTAATTCATTCCTTTTTCCAGACATCTGAAGTCACATATACAGCAGGTAGACACAGCAGCAGTATTATGTCAGTATACAGTATAAGGATATTGACTATAGTAGAATGGAACAATTCACAAGGGTGCTTTCATAATGGAATAAGATTGTAGGTATCATCCTGCTTTTACTGAATTGTCTTCTACTTTGGTAAGCCACTTTCTGCAGTGTTTATGATGTATCTGGCCTTAGACAGTTCGTTGGTCACATTGTTTTCTAATCATAGTACTATTACATTGTTCATTGTATGTTTTATGCCTTTTGATTGGTTTATTTTTAACATTGTGTAATCCTCTTTCAGTCTCAGTGAAAAAGGAGGGCTATAAATAAAGTACAGAATAAATAAATAAAATAAATAAATAGCCTAGGTATTTTGTCTTCTTGTTCAGACTCAGTTCACAACTACCTCCTCCCCTCTCCCCCAATGACTCCTGCTCTATGCCAAGAGGAAGGCAAAAAACCTCCAATATCTTTGGGCCAATCTGACCTGTATGAAAATTCCTTCCTGACTCCAAACTGGCCATTGGCATTACCGTGGGCATATAGGGCCTCAGGAGCCGAGGATTGGCTCATCCCTTCCTGTCTTCCCTCTCACCATCTGCCTAAATTCATAGTGAGTCACAGAATCAACATTGCTGTCAGAAAGCTATCTAGCCTCTGCTTAAAGATGTCCAAAGGAGAGGCCACCATCTCCTGAGGAAGCCTGTTCCACTGGGGAACTGCTCCAATGTCAGGAAGGTCTTCCTAACCTTTAGCTAAAAAATCTTTTGATTTAATTTCAATCTGTTGGTTCCGGCCCAACCTTCTGGGGCAACAGAAAACAACTCCACTCTACCCTCTACATGACACCCTTCAAATACTTGAAGATGGCTATCATATCACCTCTCAGTTGTCTCCTCTCAAGGTTAGACATACATAGCTCCTTCAGCCTTTCCTCACAGGACAGGTCTCCAGATCCCTCACTATCTTTGTCTCCCTCCTCAGGACATGTTCTAGTTTATCAACATATTAACATACTTAAATCTGGAGAATGTGATCATGAACTGACAAACCAGATCTTTCTAAAACCATGAGATAAGTTCCAGGTTTGCAGAAAAGTCTGAAACAATACCTAGGTTAGTACATTTAGGTTAATGATAGAAGCGCCTGCAGCTTTAAGAAATGGATGCCGAGATCTCAGTGGCTAGTGTGGGGATTGATACACAACCACAACAGTATTGCCAGCTTTAAAGCCTTAGCTTTGTCAGTAAAAGGCAAAGCAAGGGACAAGACTCTTTCTAGCGTTATTTTGGTCTCACGGGCCACCCTTGCTCCCTTCTTTGGAGGGAGGATTCATTGGGGCTAGGCCTGTAAGCAACCATCTGGTGATTCACTATCATGTGACTTGCATGTCTCATCTAGGCCCAGTGACAACCACTTGGTGACTCACTAGCAATTGACAGTAGCCACTGCACAAAAGCAGTACAGTATGGTGGTACGAGACTAGGATCTTGGAGATCCAGATTCTAGTCCCCATCTTGCTTTAGGACAGACACTCACTCTCAGTGTAATGGGGATAAAATGAGGAGAGGAGAATGATATAAGCTGTTTTGGGTCTCCATTGGGAAGAAAGGAAGGTCATAAAGGAACTGAAAGTGGAAGAGTGGGGGCAGGGAAGGTTGAGAGGTGGGAAGAGAAGGGAGCAAAGAACAGAAAGAGGATTTGGGACTGCCAGAACAATAGAAAGAGGACATAGTATGTGGAGGGAGATACAGGAGGAAATGAAGTCTCTCCCCACAAGTCCTTGCAGGTTCCCCACTTGTCAGAACCATCCAATGATGACACCATACCCTTGATGAGCTCAAGCAAACATCAATGAGACTCTTACAACACTCATTTCATACCAAATTATTTATTTATTTTTTTCTCACTGAGACAAAGCAGAGTACAACGTAAGTCAATACAGTCAATAGAATGAAACATCCAGGAAACAAATAGAAAGGGGAGGGGGGAAACAACAAGAAGGGACAGACAGTAAAGTAAAAATCTAAAGGGATGTCCAAAGGAAAGATCAGCAAATAGAAGAAAAAACAACAGGAAGCCTGCAAATGAAGATGATATTTTTAGGCTTTTTTAAAGCATTCCATAAAAGGGCCACATCAAAGGCAGAATTCCAGCAGCATGGTGGCAAAGAGGCTTATAATGGGTCTAAACTCCTAAAATGGATTAATAAAATCAAGTTCAGTTCAAAACCTTTATTGGCATAGATCAGAATCATACACAATCGCCATTCAGTTCATGGGTTTAACACACAACTTCCTCATTATAAGGCAGTTACAAAACTTAGTCACCGCTTCAATAACCATTATGTTTTGTGAAGCCAGTAAACAATACGACATTCTGTCATCAGATTGCTTGGCATCATTCTTAAGAATATCTTCTAAATAGGCTGCCTGAATGTCCTCATACAAACTACAATAGAGAAATACATGTTCGATTGTTTCAATCTCCTCTAAACCAGAATCACAGAACCTTACAGAGTAGGGGATTTTCTTAAATCTTCCTGCTAAAACCGCAGAGGGGAGCACATTAAAACGGGCCAGCATAAATGCTCTACGCAGCTGTGGGGAAGTCAGATCCGATAAGTATTGTGCTGGGGCGTTGATCGGAAAACGTGCCCATCTTAAAGGAGAACATCTACCAATAAAATCAACTTTACAAAGCCACATAGGGGTTGCCACTTTCCTAACAGCTGCCAGAGCTATATGTAGGTATCCACAAGACAATGGACATCAGTTTCTTCTCCTTAACCCTAACAACCTATCTCTCTATATAATAATTCTGTTTTGGTCATGGACTCTCCTGAACATTCTACACACTCCCAAATCAGTTGACTCCCTGATCTGTCACTCAGAAGCTGTCCCTATCCCCTGGCTGCATTGCCTGAGTCTCGCCTCCAATATTCTAAACAGTTTGCTGTTCCTCTCCCCCCAATAGTCAGTCAGAACGCAGAGGTCATTTGCATATGCAGCCTGATTGGCCTTTGCCTCTAACATTCTAAACAGTTTGTTGTTGCTGCTGGAAGTTATTGAATGTGCCCTGAGGTAAAATACATATCCCGATTTCCCCTTAAATGGTCACTGGAATTGCAAAATACATATCCCAATCTTCCCTTAAAAGGTCACTGGAGTTGCCAATCTCCCTGTGGGGCCTGGAGATCTCCCAGAAATCACTGTGTTCCCCAGCCACAGCACATCATTTCCCCTACAGAACATTTCCCAGGTATTACAATGGCTGCTTTGGGCAGTGGAGTCTATGGCATTATACCCTGCTGAAGTCCCTCCACACCCCAAACCCTGCCCTCCCCGGGCTCTACCCTTCAAATCTACAGGTCTGGCCCTCCCCTTAGTATTGCCAGCATCCAGGCAGCACCTGGAGATCTCCAAGATCAGTTCTCCTGGAGAAAATGGCTGCTTTGGGCAATGGACTCTATGGAATTATACCCTGCTGAGGTCCCTCCCCACCCCAAACACTGCCCTCCCCAGGCTCTACCCCTCAAATCTACAGGTATTTCCCAACCCTGAGTTGGCAACCCTGTAACTGGTTATGGAACCACTTTCCAGACCCTTGAAACCCAGAAGACATGGCATAGGAGGAGGTGCTTTTCTACCTTAGCTGCCACTGCATAACCCCAAATCAACATAAGTGAGGGGTGGAGGGAACCATACCTCTTACTATGAGGCTGTCCTCCCATACTACCCACTTGGGACAGCAAAATGACTTGAGACAGCCCTGCCTTATAACTAAGCAGAAGGAAATAAACATGGCTTGCCTCCCTCTATTTTCCCCTTTCCTCTGCTGCCCCACCAGCCACAGTTGGGTCACTCACCTGGAGCTTCCTTCTAGAGCTCGTTGTATTTCTGCCCACAATGGACCTTACTCCAAGTAACCTATATTTCTCATTCTGAACCTGGTCTCAGTGTATGGATTCAAAAAGCTGCACAGTGTGGCCCAGTACAGAAAGAGTTTGTGTACGTTCAAATCAAGGAAACTCAAGCTTTACCAAAACATCATTTTTTTAAAGGAATGGATAAAGGAAAATGTAAACGTTTTTAGATTCTGAGCCCTCACTAAATTACCTCACAAGATCTCAGTGGCCATTGTCAATTGTCTAGGCAGTCTGCAGTTGCTTAGGTAATCCAAAATGTTAGGTGCCATCACATTATGACCCTGAGGTGAGTTGAGGAGAGGGAGGAATTGGGCAGGTGCGAAGAACAAGAAGAAAGATTGCAGGAGGTGGGGAAGCACAGCAAGAGGGGAAGGATGAAGGAGAAAAAGAATGGAGGAAAATAAGGGACAAAGTGCCCGGAGGAGAGGAAAAAGGAAAAAGAGAAGCTGTGAAGGGCTGTAAGGGGATGAGGGAAGAAAGAAAGCAGAGATAGCATAGGAAGGAGGACTAGCCAAAGGATGGATTGTATTTCCTTCTCTTGTGTCCTCACAGGTCCTCTCGTATCTATTTCCCTTCCTTTCCTTATCAGTACAAATTTTCCTCACTTCTCACTGGGTTGAAGACATGGGACACTTGGGCAACTTCCCAATTGCTTTTTTAAAAAAACTGAAATGCAGTTATGGTGTGCCAAGATCAATAGAAGATATCACTGAAGATATCAGGAGACTGCACACATTTCCTGCATCCCCCACCCCCCAGTTTGATCATTACAACTCTCTCAGCCTCACAACTGCTTTCTCCTATATGTCTCTCCCAGCTGCCACTATTTTCTTCTCTGCCTTAGCTCTGCTTCTCACTCAGCTGAGAGAAAGAGGGAATGCATTTTATGACACCCCAGTACATGGGCATAGCAAAGCTTTTCATCTGCTTCATTAAATTTACCCGAAGTCATGCATGAACTGCCTAGACTACATACTAGCTAAATTTCTCTTTTCCCCACCTAACCATAAATGCCAAATAACAGTCAGCATCATTAGAAAGATTTGTTCTGAATGAAAGCTTCACAATCATTATAAAACTATGTAATGGAGGAGGGTTGCTTCAGCTTGGAATGGCCTAACAGTGCAAGCCTAAACAGAGTTACACCCATCTATGTCAATGGAAAGGGTATAACTCTGTTCAACATTGTATCTTTGTACAGTCCTTCACCTGTGTGAACAGTTTATATTTATGTATATATACTGCAGTCCTGCAAACAGCCATGAAAATTTACTCACACAGCAGAAAATCTGCTCACCCTCCTTTTCTTCTGATGATTGACGATAATGAAAAAAAACCTAATATTTAACTTGCTTGTCAAAAAAATGTCTCACTTACTGGCAGGTGGGCAGGAGGATTTTGCAAGCCTGAAATAATTTAACATATTACCTGCTTTCCATTTCTTCTTTCTGAAAAAAATATTTTGGAACCAATGAAAGGTATAGATTCAAAAGACATTTTTATGTGCTTCATTATTACAGAGATGTGGGCCCATGCACTGCTGTCATTCTTCACTGTGTTAACAAATGAAGCCATCTTATACTGAGTCAAACCCTTGGTCTATTGAAGACACTATTGTCTGGACTTCCAGTTTATGGCGACACACTGGCGGACACATCTCCCGGACCTCCCGGGGATGTGATCTGCGCACCAGCAGAAAGGAGGGAGGGCGATGGGTCACTACCCCCCTCGGAGCCTTGGCAAAAGGCTCCTAGACATGGGGCTTTTGAGGGGTGACCTCTTCACCAGTGCGATGCTAGGGAATTGAGGTGCTCCTCCACCCCGACGGTCCTGCCACTGAGTGTCCGTATGGATCTAGAGCCGCTGACCAGGACAAGTGTCGGAGATTGAACATTTTGAATGTGTGCCGAGTAAGGTCATATGACCGACAATGAACAGTGAGTCAGGTTAAAGTGAGTATGAGAATTTTAAAAAGAAAGCTACCCCCTGGGAACCGGGAAAAAAGTGAGCGGGGGAGGGCCCCCTCCCATGCGCATGAACTAAACAACGAAATACTAAGGGGGGAACGGAAGAAAAAGCATTGAAATCTGTTTCAAAAAACTTACCAGAGCATGGATAAGTGTATGGGTATATTTCAGAGACTTTAGCAAGTTTTCATAAAAGTAAACAATCCATAAAGATGGCGGGGAAGAAGGCAGAGAAAGACAAACTAGCAAAAGTGAAACCAGTCGGGACCATGAGCCCTCGACCGGAAGAGGTCACTGAATTCTCCAAAATGTTGGCAGATTCCTTGCGCCCTCTGCTGGACCAGATGACTAACATCAAACAATAGCTGACGACTCTAAACCAGAATCTTGCAACTCAGCAGCTCCAATTGACTGAGACTTTAAAAATAATGGAGCAAATGGCTGAGAAGGTGAAGGAAATGGACGCCAACACTAAAAAAGTCAAGAAAAAGGTGCAAAAGCTGAAAAAGAAACAAGCTTCAGAAGAATCACAACTTTTACAGCTGCAAATGGAGAAAGCAAATTTGGTCCTACGGTTTCAAGGGGTCCCAGAATTAAAAGGTGAGAATCTAAAGCAACTCCTGAGTGAAGCATTAGCCCCAGTTACAGATTTGGAAGTGGAGTATCTTGCAAGAGAAATGGATGTGGTCTATAGGTCCTATTCCATGCACATCAAACGAATAAGCTGCCTGGGGAAATAGTGGCCAGATTCTCAAAATGACATGTGCGGGATTCTATCCTGAAAGCAACTACAGGAACACCCTTGAAAATCGGGGACAATACCATCAGGATTCTAAAAGACATTCCATTTGAAATAAGGCAAAAGAGAAAGAAATATAAAGACTTAATCCTTTTTCTACAAACAAACAGCATTGTCTACAGATGGTTAATTCCAGAATGAGTCATTTTCAAACTACATGATAAAAAAGAAAAGATTGACTCTGTCTCCAAAGCACGTGAGTTCCTGAGAGTGCAGCTGGGGGAGACAGCCGAGGTCGAGAAGGAAGAAGATGACAGCAAATCCAGTGGCGAATTGGACTCGATGTCTTCCGACGAGGACTCTCTTTCCGATAAGGGGGTGGGTGCCCCCAAGCGTACATATAAATTGAGGGTTAGAAAAGATAAGACAAAATGAAGGCTGAAGGACTCTGAATTGTGCCTTAAAACTTTAATTTTATTATGGGATGCTTTGGGGGTTCTCTTAAGCAGTTAAATCATTGGATAAAAAAACAAAAAGTTTAGCATAACCGACTATGTACAAAGTAATACTAGCAATTTAAGATTAACATTTATATAAGCTATTGTTATGATCTCCTATACTTGGAGTTTTAGTTAGTAGTGGTTTTCTTTCCTTTCTCCCTAGATGTAGTTACCCCTTCCCAATTTTTCGTTGTAGTTTGTAGTTTATTAAAAAATGCAATAAAAAATCCCCTCCGGGGGGCTTAAAAAAAAGACACTATTGTCTGCTCTGACTGGTAGTGGTTCACCAGAGTCTCAGGGTAGAAGTCTTTTATATCACCTCAATTTAATATGCATGGGAACTGAATCTGGGACTTTCTGCATGCTAAGTGCAGTACCTCCTAGTACCTTTCATATCACATAGTACCTGATCTTCATACTGTTTGAAGACACCATACACTGCAGTGGTATCTTCTGTTTATATTGTCTATATTTTTTTCTTTTGAGAATCATGGTTCATGTCTGTTAGGATATAATAGTGATAGACTTGCCATTTTCCTGTTTGTGACAGGTAACCCTCCACCCTCGGCCACAGGGGTGGAGGATTGGGGGGAAATAGTCATAAAATGGCTTCCATAGTGACTCTCTAGGAATTTCTCCCATGTCTCTATGGATTAGACATTCCTAGAGTATTTCTCAAATTCTACCCTTCCCAAGTACTACTCTGAGAATTTCCCAACATTTACCAGGGCAGTACTGCTGGCAGTCCTGGATAGTGGAGCACTTTAATGTTAATGTTGTTAAACACATTCTCCCCCAATACTTTGATTTTTAAAGGAAGTCTCATATCGATTTTCTGTTTTCATACATTAATTTACTGATTTTCAAAAAATCTGCCTGTTGGTATATGGTAATGGGAGTCTCTTAATCCTCCAGGAGAACCAAGGGACTTTGCCTAAAGTAGGCTGGCCACTGAGAACACCAAAAGATGCTTTCACATCTCTTTGATAAAAAAAGGCTTTGCAAGAAGATTATGATATTTGAGTTTTTGAATGTTTTGTTTTTGAGAACAAAGAGCTGGACAATTGACTGCGTTCAGTTGGAAAGAAACCTCCAACTGCTTCTACCCAGTTCACTGAGCACAGTAACAACAAGCAACTAGTGAACCTTTCAGCTGACTTGACTTGATCCATTTAGGTCTTTCTTCCTACTCTGTATTTTCTAAGGTCCTAGGTCGTGTTTGTGCTGTGATACAGGATCAAAACTAATTTCTATCAGTGTACTGGGTGCCATAATTGTTTTGACATTCATTTATGACCAGTTGTATATTTGGTATGTTTAGTTTCATTGAATATGCTTGAAAAGCAGGCCTTTCCCCAAGTGTGGCAAGGAATATTCCTCCTTATCTTCACTTTAATATTACTTGCTGTCTTAGTAATGCAGGGTGAAGGGCTGAAAATGGAAAATACATTTGTGGTAGTATGGATTATAGTTTATGATGATAAAAATGAATATACCATGCCAAAAGCAGAGTTATAGAAAGATGTTTATGTGCTACAGTAATATATTTATATAAAATCAGGTAAAAGATCAGAAGGCCAGTGTTAAGAAACAGGTCACAAGAGTTCTAGTTGTGTACAGATGTCTGATGGGAGCAATGGTGGCCCATAATCTTTGCAGATTCTATTGTCTGCACTGTTGCTATGGTGATCTTTCTTGGGGCAGATTAAGATAACAAATAGAGAACCTACCCAGCAAATGATGAAATTGCTGAGTCCAAATATGATGAAAATCCAACCCAAATATGATGAAAAGGGAGAGCCGCCACAGGGAGGGCCAATGTAGAATGAATGTTTTGAATGATGGAGACTCTTTTGAATTAATATTCATGAGATGTGATGAAATACCAGAATGGTAAAAGACATCTTGGAAACATATGTCAGTAAATGTAGGAAGGGGAATGTGTAGTGGTTGTCTCATGACCATTATTTGAATGATGAAGAACTCTGACTTAGAGAGCAATCCTAAGCAGGTCTACTCAGAACCCTACTCCATTTCTGCTCAGTGAGGCTTACTTCCAGGAAAGTGTTCTTGGACTTTTACTGTTATACTGGGACTAGGAATTCCAACTCCAGTTTGAGAAATTTCTGGAGGTTTGGGGGCTACAGCCTAGGAGAGTAGGTTTTGGGAAGGAAATTACCTCAGTGGGGTATGTTGGCATAGAGTCCACCTCCTAAATCAGCCATTATCTCCAGGGTAGCTGATCTCTGTAGTCTGGAGATGAATTGTACTTCTAGGAGACCTCCAGGCCCCACCTAGAATTTGCAAACCAAAGAGAAATTTGATGAGTGTCACTATGGGATACTACTAGAGAGTTTGTCAAATGGATTAATATTTTAAGTATGTTATATAACAGTCAGTTGTTTGTACAGCCTTGTGTTATTCTCTTGCTAATACTAATAATATAATTATATTTTTGTAATTATATATAGGTATTTCAACGCTACCCACCTTGATAAAGTTATACACAAAATGAGATATAATAGGCATGGTCCATTGGTGTTGATGGCGTTTGAATTGCTTCCAGTAAACTGAATATTGGAAAAAGAAATTTCTAGTCTTTAGAGACTTTTTTGGCAGCATGGTTGTTTGTGTCTTCTCAACAACCCACCTAGAATTTGGCAACCCTAACTTCTTGGACCTTAGGACAGGCAGAGGGAGTGTCTTTTCTGTCATTCTCCTGGGACTATTCTTCATTGGAAGGGGAAACACAGTGTATGATAGAAGCTACATACCTAGAAGCAAAACTGAACCTTCTAAGAAGAGGTAGCTGTTTTCTTGTGCATTGAGGCTGTGTGATTAGACTGTGGGGTTTTGTTGAGGAAGAACAGACAATAGATTCAGCAACTTGTTTTTGTAGCAGTCCCCCCCCCCCATTTGTTCCAGTCTTCTTTGAGCACCCAGAACACACTTTTGGAAAACCTTGGAACAAGGCATGAAAACAATTCAGTGTGAATATAGTTGTACAGAATATGCATATAATTGCACTGTTTGATCTCTCTAGTTCAAACTATAATTGTATTTAGCTATATTCTGTCCCAGGAATAGAGTGTAATATAATTTTTCCGACTCCTTTTTTCTCTGATTACTTTCAAAAGTAGAGTTATGCTTTTCAGCACAGCAATGCCTATGTTTGGAAGCAATTATTTTAATAAAAATGGCCAGAATATTTTAAAAGGCACTTTGAACAACAGCAACAACAATACTGTTGTTCATAGTCCAGAATGTTTAGTGAAGCAAGCCCTGTTAAGAAAATGTTATGGCCCTCCTTCCCTTCTGATGCTGCCTTAGTTCATTAGCCTCAAACATTTAGCAGAAAGCACTGTTGTGCATGACTGCTATTTTCATCCATTTCCTAGTTTATTTTTTTCCTAATATCAATTTTGTATCCTCACAAATGTAATCAGTTAGGAGAACTCTAATACCCTTTCCATGGAAAATTTTCTAATTATCTGATTTGGCCGAATTACACTCAAGACTGGAGACTGAAAGCAAAGTTTATTTTAAAGTGCCAGCTGAAAGTGGCTGTGAACCTTAACAAAACCTAAATGAAACCCAAGATCTAGGGTCGCCTCAAGTTACAAAGCAAACTGATCTCCTGGTAACATGAAGCATGGGGGGACTGCTTGCTCAAATACGACCTTATGTCCATCCTTTATGCAAGCATCATGGAAGATTTCTTGACTGCTCCATTTCTGCTCCATTCAAGGAGACATCCAGGCCTACTTTGTAGCTGGTGGGATTTTTTACTTGTTATTCCTTTAAGCTTCAAACACCACTACTCTAGTATACTACCTTATTCCTTGGTGATTCCCATCAATTTCAAAACTGGTTTGCCATGTAGTGTGGGGATGTTCGTAGAAGATACAGAATTTGTTCCACTTAAACCTCACCTCAAGTATCTATACAGAACATTTACTATTTACAAGATTGCCAAGTAGAGATCATCAGTGGTCCTTTAAAAACATTGCTTTGGTGACAGCTGCCACCACAATACTGTATGACTGAAGGTAAGCCATGTGTAAGCAAGAAAACATTTTAAAAGAATTTTAATTTAAAAGGGCATCCTGTCAAGCACAGCTTCTCCCCGAAATGTTAATGAGTTACTTTCAGAGTAATGCATAATCTCACTCCCTGACATTTTGTGGTTGCACCCATCACCCTGTCTCAAAACCCCGAAGGTGCCCACAGTCTCAAAAAGGTTGGAGACTCATGCTTTAGTATAATTATTATAACATTTTTAAGTTGGTAATATTCAGCAATATTGATCCGGTGCCTGGCTATCTGGCTTAGATTTCAAGACAGAATGGAGAAGAATGAGAACAGAGTGGCTCTGCAGATTTACTGGTGGTTTTTTTAATTTAGATAAGCTGTCTTCAATACGCACATTATGGTTCTTCTAAGCAGATTATTTATGTACTGAATCTTCCGTCCTTCATATTACTTTTCTTTGCATGCATTCTTGAACTTAATGTAGATTATTGATTCAAAGATGGGGCTCTTTATAACTTGCACATTATCTTTTACTAGGAATTTTGAAGCTATCTCAGGAGCCTTTTCTATGCTGAGAAATAATTGGGCATATGTGTTTCAAATAAAGACATAAAATCATTCAGAAGGGCATTTGTTCAAGCAGATCCGTGGAATGTATGTGTCCGTCACAACTGTTCACAAGTAATAGAGCTGCACTGACCAACTCAAGAATGATGGGGTACCTCTCTTTAAATGTGATTGCGACCATTTTGGCTACTTTTGCCCATGATGAATTTGCCATGTGGTCATCCTGGCCCGATGCATTCACTGAGGACTGTGTATGTGTGTAAAGTGCTGTAAAGTTGCAGTTGATTTATAGAGACGGTTTCAAGGCAAGTGATTAAGCCAAGGTGGTTTGTCATTTCTCTGAAAAGTCTTCCTTGAAAGTCTCCAATCCAAGTACCGACCCTCCTTAGCTTCCCCAATATGATGAAATTTGATTTATATTATACTATTCCACATGCCCCTCAGACTATTGTTGAAAGAATGAGGTAGTAGAGCCATACAAGATCTCCACTGTACAGATAACTGAGGTGTGAATTGGGGTCTTGATACAAATGGTCAGTCACACAGAGGGAATAAATCATTTCAGCAGAACTTCTGTGAAGTCTTTTGATTACACTAGATGTTATTTGCAGTAGGATCGCCAACCTCCAGGTGGTGGCTGAAGATCTCCTGGGATTACAACTGATCTCCATGCAACAGAGGTCAGTACCCCTGTAAAAAGTGGCTTCTTTGGAGGGTGGACTCTATAACATTTTACCCCATTGAAGTCCCTCCCCTTCCCAAACCCCACCATCCTAAGACTCCACTCCCAAAATCTCCAGGTATTTCTGAACCTGGAACTGTCCACCCTAATGTGCATGTTGGTGAAAGAAGTTCTTGCACCATTCCTCAATTATACTATTTGAGCAGAGGGCCCTGGTAAATATATGAACTAGGGAATGGACTCCGAGGACAAGTAAATGTTCTGCTTCTCACCTCGGTGGCATGATGCCCATAATAGAAGACTCATATGCCCATTTGGCCACATGCAGAATGAAGTGAGTGCATAATTGAGGCTGAAAAAATTAACACTCCACCATAGGTAAAACTTGTGAGAATCAGCTTTGAGAGGATGAAAAATGTGACATCTCAAAAGCACAAAAACAGGTGGAATGTGCAGGGCTTTTATTTTGTTTTGGGGTGATGTTACTCCCCAATACTGAGTAACAACACCTTTTTCAGGGCTCTCCCAAGTCCTGATCCTCATGTGCCAGCCAATCACACTCAGCCAGAGAAAGAGACTGTGTACCCTCAGGAACAGCCTAGTGGGGATCTGCAGTTGGGGTATAAATAGACATTGGAACAACCTCTGGCATTTTTTAAAAACAAAAAAGCACTAGGAATGTGTAAATATAAGTAACTTCTGCTTTCTTCTGAATCTTTGTAGAAGAAGGAATGTAGCTGATGGAGGCAGGCACCACAGAATGCTAAAATCATTCTGTGCATGGGTAAGAATTTGTCCCAAAAATACACATTGAAAGAGTTTGCTTCAGTGAATACAGATAAATGTGCTTTTCTATCCCTTGTCTCCCCTGCACAATATGCCATAAAGTGTTCTAAATGTGTCTTTCTGTGTGTATGTGTTGAAAAATCCAGGCTATTGTATTAACAAGCACCAGATTTATTATTTTATTTCAATAACAAACATTTATACAGCACCCAAATGTGGAAAACATGCAGAAATATAACCTTGATTAAGGAGAGAGATTTAGTGAGAGCTGTAAAGGGAGAAAAACAGGAACAGTTTATCAGCAGAATATGCTACATTCACTGAACAACCAGCATTCCAAATAGGTTGTTAGTGCTCAGTACAAATTTTTCTTCTTGAGAATCAGATGTTAGTTCCTTTTTCAATAGCTCCAGCATGGTAAACCTGGTGCCATAAAGTCATTGCAAGAGACAGCAAACAACTTTGTTATCCTAACAGGGCGGGGGTTTTGCTCCCCTTTTTTCTTTTTAAACAATGGATCTAGCAGGTGGCAAGTGGCTGAGACCGGCCCTATCACCATCTCCAGGGTGCCAAGATTTCCCTTAAAGTTTCTGTGGGAGGAATTTGTTGGTGGGATTTGGATTGTAAAGGCACGCGAGCATCTGCCGCCTGCTCAGTCTCATTACCATTCACACAATTAACTCCTGGAGCTCTCAGCCCAGCAGCAAGGGCCAGGGATTCAATTTTACTGCTTCTTTGACAGTCCTCATTATCATTCATTTGAACGGCGAGCTCCTCTACTTCAAAACACCGAAGAATTTTTTTCCTGTGAAAAAATGGAGCACTCAGGGAGAATAGTTCCCGTAACCAAGACTGAATTGACAATAAGAGTTACTTTTAGCAGCCTAAAATCAACTCTCCTAAATACAATGCTGTATGCCAAAAGTCAATGCTAATAGTAATGATGGCTTTTAGCAATACCCTGCTATACGAGTCACTTTGAGCTATTCTGCTTTTTAAGGCACTTATATGTAACCTTTTGTAAGCATCTGTCTGCATTTTCCTTGGCAGCGCAAGGGTGGGGAGTACAGGCAGTTGTGTCTTTTGCCTTTTCTGAACACTTCATTTACACATCTAATGCATCACTACCAAGCATATTATAGGAAACTTAAGTCCAATTGAAAAGAACAAAATCTACGCACCCCATGTATACGTTTTTCGCATTAAATCAAATTGATTTTCCCCCCAGAGAAAACATGAAACAGAGAAAACACGATTAAAATATGGTGGTTACAAACACATTCCTGGGGTGGTCCTTACACAGCAAGACTGATTGGTCCACAATTGATTACACAACTACAACAATATCTGGGAAGAGCAGCTATGTTGAGTCTTGTGTCATGTATTCATAAATTAACAGGGAATACTACTGCATGCGGAATCGGAATCATCACTTTTCTTTTTTGACCAAATGAAAAGCAACCAGTTCAGAGAAAGATAATGTTAATTTCAGACAGATGGAAAGTTTGTACTGATAATAATTATGGAGTGAGGTAGTGGGGAAAATGACCACATTTGTCATTCGTTCCATAAGACAATTCTGTCCTTGTATTTCAATGTATTTTTCCAGCACTCAAGTCACAATAGTGGATTACTAGAAAATGTATTTTTTCTCAAATAGTACCATTATTGGTAACTTGATTTCTATGCATATGGATGTCAAGCAATATACTGAGGTTATGTAATATTTGCTACACCAAGTCAAGGTGCTTCACGTAGGACTCCAAGGAGGTCTCCTATCCTGGACTGGGGCATTCTTGACCCAATTAGCTTTAGGAGTTATTATGTGCTTTTCCAACTAAATCCTGGTACCAATATGAAATTTTCCTCCTTGCAATTCATGTTATCACAAGCATGTCTGATCATCAGGTAATCAACATAATCACATAATGTGAAGAAATTAAATTCCTTTATAAATAGAATAGTTCTGACAGAAAACACTTTCATCCCATTAACTATTCCTCTATCCGCTGCTCTATTTTTCCACTGCTCTATTTTATCCTCACAACAGATCTGTGAGGTAGGTTTGAGACAGAATATCTAAGGTAACCCAGCAAAGCTTCATGATTGAATATGGACTCTCTAGTACTAGACCAGTACTTATGCTCGCCATGCTACAACTGCACTTATTTCTATAGTCACAAGCTCAGGGCAGGTAAATGCATTTACAATGATTATTTATGGAGAACTACCACTAAATGGGACTGCCTCTCCCATTACAACCTCCCGTGCCCTCTTCAGTAATCATCTAGGGGCCTCTTGCAGGTGCCTGACCTAGGATGGCTCAGTTAGCTGTTATCAGGGGAAGGGCCTTCTCAGTGGTGGCCCGTACCCTGTGGAATGCACTCTCAGATGACACGCATGCCCTGCCAGACTTGTTAAGTTTCCTCAGGGCACGCAAAGCTGAATTATTTAGGTTGGCCTTTGGAGAGTAACCATGTGTTTGGGGTGTTTTAATAGTGGTTTGGTGATAGCCACATATTTTAATGTTTTGATATTTTAACATTAATATTTTGTATTTCTTATTTGTTTTTACTCTATTGGTTTCAATGTTATTAAAGCTAAAAATATAAATCTAATAAATAAATAAACATCACAAATATAAAAAATACAACCTTAAAATGGGTTTTAAATGTGCACTGACATTTTAAGGAGGCAATCTGAAAGCCGGATCTGCTGCATTAACAGCAAATACAAGCTGCTATTCAACACAGCTGAAAAACCAACGTGTAGGCTTTTCATAAGATCATTGCATGCCCAGATGGACTTGTGAAAAAGCCTTTATTTCTATTAAGCTAAGTGTTAAGCAGTCTGTTGCTTTGCATGATATAAGAGAAAATAACAAGAAGCTAATATGGTCCAACCCACATTTAAATGCTTGTGATCTTACTGAATAATTTGTAATGTATCTTTGTATGTTTTGCTTAATATAATGTTTAGCATTTGCAGTATCACATATTTGTGCAGCCTGTGACTTCTTGAAGCCAGAAAAGGATGCACACTTTCCATTAATCATTAGTATAGGTACATTTCCCTCAAGTACATCAATATTTTGTTCAAAGAAATCATGAACTCGTGAACTTGAAACCCTTGGAATAATGAGTTTGTGGAGGTTGCGTTTGTTGCTTTTGAATATTGCAATCAGTGACTTGTCATGGAAATATTGTTATTGCTTTGGAGGAATTAAGATGATAATACAGCCATTGGAATCAGATGCTGCTCAGCCCAGTCCTTTGCACTTCAGGGATATAGAATCATAGACTCGTAGAATCATAGAGTTGGAAGGGACCTCCAAGGTCATCTAGTCCAACCCCTAGCACTGATGCTCCCAAATCAAGAAAGAGAGAACTATCAGAAAACTGCAATCTATCAGAAAGCTGTCTACAACTGAAAGGGCCACTGACATGCTAGGGAAGGCATTACAGCAGCATCCTTATGTAATAGATCCCCACTTCAGTATGGAGTCTCACAATTTGACCCCAGAACTAAGGATGGACATGAACCAAACCACAAAATGTATCATGATTGAATTTTGCCCTGTTCATGGTTCATGAGCCAAAGTTCATGATGGGTCTACCATCACAATCTTCCATGAATATTTAAACCAGTTTGTGGCAGTTCATGGATACAGCAGGAAGCAGGGGTTTAAAGGTACTCTGCTTTCTGTTCCCTCAAAAGCCACAAAAACAACTGAGCAGCAGGGAGCAGGCTGCTCCCAACCACTCAGCTGTTTTTCAGGCTTCCTGCAAACGCTGTTTAAAGCACCCTGGCCCCAGTTTTTCATAGAAAACAGAAAGTTATTAGAAGAAGAAGGCTAGAAAGAAACATGGCTGCAATCTTTGTCTCAATAGTTTATTTCATAATTAATTCTATAGATTTTGAGGCACCACATTAGTCTTTATTGTTTTAATGACATTGTTTTGTCATTGTGGAGGGTATTCCTTGAAGAATCTTAACTTCTTTGCAAATTGCTTGCTTAGGATATATGCCAATTTAAGAGCTCTCTCCATACTAACATTGCTATCCATTGAGATCTGAGTAGTGTGTAAGTCTGAGTATACTTGTTTGTAGTCCAGCTACCTTACTTCATCATGCAGATACAAACCTAAAGGACAGTTTATCATGTCAAATTATACAGAGTGTTCTGTGGCTTGAAGGATTGTTTCTACTCCAGGAACACACGTGCTTGCTACTTAGTCAAAGTTCTGTTGGCAAAACTCCACCAGGTATAGATCACTGCCGAAGCAGCCACTGTGGTGCTTTGTGTCACAGTTTTAATTAGAATGAATGAAATGTCCTAGCGGCTATCATCAAAATTAATTTGCCTAGCCCCTATCAGAAGTAGTGCATTACATCTATACTTCATGAAAGGTGTTGACAATATTTTATTTATAGAGTAGCTTTATTAAAGCCCCATTAGTTCAAATGAAAGTTTTGTATTGTTTTTCCCACTGTGGAACTCTGGTCATTTTTATGATTTACTGACAAGGGGAAAGGGGCTCATAACGAATGCATGGAAATGATTTGTGGTCTTACCTTCCACTGTCATATCAGTAAAAATGTAACCACCCTGGGAACATTGAATCTGATTGATACAAACCCTTAGTTAAAAGAGGGGTGAAACAAAACCATAATAGTATTAAAGTAATGGGATCTATTTCTACCTACAATGTATGAGGAAGGAATCCACTTATGTTTTGAAAGGATGGAATAAATAAAGGATGGAATAACTTGGAATAAATTCAGTATAATGCAGTAAGATATTAATACTTTTAAAGACACTGTACTTTTACTACCTCTATATTTAGTATCTAGGGCTCCAGTGGCTCAGTGGTTAAGATGCTGAGCTGTAGACTGGAAGGTCTGTAGTTTGGCAGTTCGGAACCCTAGTGCCGCGTGATGGCGTGAGCTCCCGTCTCTGGCCCCAGCTCCTGCCAACCTAGCAGTTTGAGAGCAAGAAACTGCAAATAGATAAATAGGTACTGTTTCAGTGGGAAGGTAACAGCATTCTGTGCACCTTGGCATTTAGTCATGCCGGCCATATGACCACAGAGAAGTCTTCAGACAGCCCTGGCTCTTCAGCTTGGAAACGGAGATGAGCACCGCCCCCCTAGAGTCAGATTCGACTGGCTTTCGAGCAAGGAAAACCTTTACCTTTACCTTTATAGTTAGTATCTAAAGCTACCTTATACCATCAAACTACTCAGTTATTTAGTTTAGGTCTACTCATAGGCTGTGATCACACACACTAAATATTCCACTTTCAATCCAATTTCAGTGCACTTTCCAACTGGATTTTGCCAGTTCACACAGTAAAATTCAGTTGGAACGTACATAGAAAGTGGATTGAAAGTAAGAGCATCCTATGACAACATGAAAATAACTCCTTCACCTAGAATTGTCCTAGAATGTTTCAGATCATTTCTGTTGCTCCTATCAAGATATTCATTTTCTAACCTGCAAGGTTTCTTTTTAGAGCCTACATTGTCTCAGCATTCAAAACAATGAGTACATTTTCTTCAGTCATTCCTTTGATTTGTCTGACAGGAATTTTAAGTGTTTTATAGGCCAGAATTTTCAGGACTGACAGTGCCTTTCCAGAGTCTCAGGGAGAGGAAAGTCTTTTTGCTTAATGCTCGCCACCTAAAATAATTTAGCTGAAGATACAAGGACTGAACCTGGGACTTGCATGCAAAGCGTGTGCTCCACCACTGAACCACACTCCCTCCCTATCAAGGCCTTGATTTGAATACTATGAGACTAATAACCCTCAGCAGGTAGAATCACATCTATTGAATGGGGCTTACCCCCAGGAAAGTGTCCTCAGAATGACACTGTGTATTGAAATTTTACTTCCTGAACGTGAAATTTGTTTTAAAAATTCTAAATACAAACTAATTGAATTGGACATAAATTGATTCAAGGAATCCCTGTAAACCCACTTTTTATGGCTTCATAATATTAAAACATTTGACAATTTTGTTGCCAATTGATCTTTTTAAAAGAACAAACTACCTACTATTTTTATTAGACTGTTAACTGATTTGCCTCCACAAAAGGTCTTCCTGCAGTAAAGCCATAAGGCAGATGCAGAATAAGACATGCATACATAGAACAGCATATGGATAATTTCAGTTAAAGAGGTTCGATATGTGGTTAAAAAAAAACAAAAACCTTGCCACAAATTAATACCAGTATCCAAGGCATTTGATATATAACTATTGTTTTAAGTGTTGCCAAACTTAGGGGTCATATGGACATCTCAGTGCATCAACAGACTTTCCATATAGTATATGCAGAAAAGCTAGCATATATTAGATAATACATATTTATACATTAGATAATACACATATTTATAGACACACATGACCCCCTAGGTTGTCATATTTTATTCATCCATTTAATTTATATGATATTCAAATATGATATGCTAATCTCAAAACCTACATTGGGGCTTTGGAGTGTGTACAGAAGAGACTTCTGCACTGGAAGGCCAGCTACCTGAAATATCTATCTGTGTGCTATTCCTAGAGTTGCCAGTCTCCACGTGGGGACTGGAGATCTCCTTGAATTATAACCAATGTCCAGCCTACAAATATCTCCTGGAGAAAATGGCTGCTTTGGGAGATGGACTCTGTGGCATTATATCCCAGTGAGGTCCCTTCCCTCCCCAAACCCCACTGTCCTCAGGATCCACCCCCAAATCTGCAGGAATTTCCCAACCTAAAGTTGGCAACCCAGACAGGTGCAGGTAGAACTGGGTGCACAGATGGTTTATCTAAGAGGATATTCCTGGCCACTCATAATAGTCAAGGGATAGTATATTAAAAAAATATCTCTTAGATGTACTACAGCAAGACCATTTGGATCTTTGTTGGTCAACTTCAGCACCTTAACTTTAGCCTGGATATCAAAGGAGGGGCAGTCACTGGCCTGTGCATTTGGCACCCATTGAAGCTTCTGAAGGGCAGCCCTACATCAAGTGTTTTTTGCTACTGTGAGTTTGAAATATTAAAGGTGAATTTCTTTAATGGGGTAAGAAAAAAGACAGTACTTCTGATGAATATATGAATTAACATTGGCTTCTAATCAGATTTACTGCCTCTGCCACTGCCTATTCCACATCACTTTGAATAAAACTCCGATTAAGTCATTATTAGGTTGCTATTTATCCTTCTTATAGTAAAATGACATTACAGAAAAATCATGCATTTTTACCAGGTTTCTTGAGATTTGGAATAAACATGGATTCTTCTTTGAAAGAAGGACAAGAAAGCTCTCAAGGACAAACCTACAGCATTGTCCACAGAGGTTTATTCTATAGAGAGATTATGCTATTTGCCTAATGTTTGCATAAGAACATTCATTGTTTACTGAAACAATATTTGTGTTGCAATTACTCCTAATATAAAATTCCAATTTAACAACTGTTAACAAAGAGTCAGCTTAGCAGTCAATAGTCCAAAGAAACTTATGCACAGCAAAGAACTCTATATTAGGGATGAGTGAAGGTTCCCACTTCAGTTTCTTTTTTATTATTATTTTGTTTATATTTATATCAATCATTTGGGTTTTTGCTTTTTGCTATTGGATTTTGGAAATTTGTTTGCATTGTATATGCATGTCGGATATAGGGCACTTATAGGTGCAGTGTATGTCATTTATGTATGTATAATATACATCTCTTGCCTTGAAAACCCAATGGGGTTGCTATGTCAGCTGAGAAATAAAACAAAAATGTAACTATAATGCTTATTTATCAACTGATAACATTGAAAGATATGTTTTGCAGGAAAAATTATGTGTGAAAATGGCAGAAAATGAAAGAATAATGGACTTGATTTGCATAAGGGGGAAGCAAAATTAAATCAGTGATTGGGGAGATTGAAGTTGCATGGGTGAGAAACTCAAAGCCATGTCTATGACATGCTCAATGCGTTTGGTGGGGCTTTTTGGTGGGGTGAGGTGAAGTCAGGCCCATAGCCAAAAAAACTTTAGCGGGTAGGGCATGTAGGGGCCACTAGAAGTGATGTGATGGGAGGATGGCAGTGCGGTACTTGCCGCAGCAGAGAGGAGGGGAGCACCGGGCAGGGTCAGTATGTTTGGTGTAGTGGTTAAGTGTGCGGACTCTAATCTGGGAGAACCGGGTTTGATTCCCCACTCCTCCACTTGCACCTGCTTATGTGACCTTGGGTCAGTCACAAGCTCTGGCACAGCTGTCCTTGAAAAAGAGCAGTTTGTGTCAGAGTTCTCTCAGCCCCACCCACCTCACAGGGTGTCTGATGTGGGGAGGGGAAGGGAAAGGAGTTTGTAAGCTGCTCTGAGACTCCAAGTGAAAGGCGGGGTATAAAACCAATCTGTTCTTCTTCTTCTCTTCTTCTTCCATTTGATTGGAGAAACTCAATTTCAGGCTGTTTTTCTGTGTAAGCTGGGGGGGAGTGTCTCTGACTCCCTCTCGTTTGCATTTTGCAATTTTATATTTTGCAAAAAAAATAAAGCATTTTTAAAACTCTATTTTTTCAATCTGAAAAAAAGAAAAGAAAATGAGACTGAAGCTTCCCGGACTGTGTCAAGGGTCATTTTGAAAATCCCATGTGCATCTTGCATTTTTTAAAATGATTTTTTATCTGCAGGGGGTAGCACTCATCCACGGGGGGAGGGGCTACAGGCCTGGGTGATGCTCTTTTTAGCTGTTGGGTGGGGGGAAATCAGATCTAGCTCCTTTAAGAGGTAACTGGCACAGATAAGGGTCTCCAGGCATGAAAATAGATAAGCCTAGGGTACGTTGCTGTGTGCATGCTCATTCCATTGCCTTGAAAACCCAATGGGGTTGCTATGTCAGCTGAGAAATAAAACAAAAATGTAACTATAATGCTTATTTATCAACTGATAACATTGAAAGATGTGTTTTTTTCTGGTCATTTCTATCGTCATTTTGCAGAGTTTTGATGCTTCCGAAGCTCGCAATGCCTCTTTGTGTGGAGGGCAAGAGCAATGTTAGGGCACCATGAGCAACAATGATGCCATCTCAGCACCTTCAGTTCTATTCATATATATGCCTTCAGCTGGAATGAAATGCCACCTGGTACCAATTGCTGCTTAAAGCAGGGCAGTGGCTGGGGTAAGGTGGCATTAGCATGGGCTAAGTTTAGGTCCTCTGCTCCCTATCTGTCTAGTTCCTTTGATCTTCTCTATTGAATGGTTCCTTAAGGAAAGTAATGAAACTGTTTCAATTTGGAAATCTCCGGTGGATTTCTTTTTAAGTATGTGTATTTTATAAATTAGCAGCAGAAGAGTAGCGGGGGGCAGTGGCTGCGAGAAAGCAGTCTGGTCATGTGAGAAAGCCATTTAATTGTACAAACTGGATATATCTGAATTTGCTCAGATACATCTGAACAGCTTTGCTCATTATGTATATACACACAGCCCACATGGCTTCCTCTGTGATAATATCTTTGGTATATTTAAGGGTGATTAATTGAGAGCAAAACCCATTTGCCAAATTTAGTACTTTTATCTAAAAAATATTAATAAAGCTTACTAATTCTTTCCTCCTGAACTTGTAGAATCATAAAAGATTTCCTTACTTTTAGATAGATAGGCTGCATATTTAAAATAAAGATTCTCTCCTTTTATGCCAGGAATAAATGGAATAAAGTGAAAGTCAATCACCATATAAAGGAACTCAAAAAGTTTTATATGAATCCCAGCTGAATATACCGTATCTGCATATATTCTAGAAGCAAAGGAATTTCCCTTATGTACTATCCATGAATCTTCATCCAGCCTACTTAGAATTTGGAAATGACCGAAACAATCATTCTGCTAAATAAATCCTAGAAAGTAGTTAAAGTACATAATTCCATGATCTGAATACAAACCCTGTGCTCGTATTCAATACATGGTAAGCATTACACCTCACAAGTTCTTCTCCAGCTTGGCTATTGATCCTGGAACAAATGCTTCAGCAGCATATCAGGCACTTGAAATATTAGTACCCATAGTATTCCCAGGACAGTTAACATCATACTAAGGATGTAGATATCAGGTGCCCTGGGAAAATTTTGTTTCTTGATGCTTCTGGAGTCTACAATGCAGCAGTTACAGTATTCCAGATTCTGTGAGGGAGGGGGAAGAGACCATGCTGAAACAGCCTCCCCTATGTAGTAGTTGTGGCAGCTACCAGAACAGTAGTAGCCTGGTTGTGGCAGCTACCAGAACAGTAGTAGCCACCACTGTGGCATGCACAAATTGGAGGGATCACGTGGGCAAGGAACTGGGACCTTCTAGAAGAAGCAATGACAAACTGATTTGGAATTTATGAAAGGGAAATTGCTGACCCAATTCTAAGTTAAATCTGGAGAAAATTGACCATCACTGCTATTATGTAATGAGATACTCTGACTTCACTAGCATTCAGCGATTGTTATCCTATATTCATTTTTGTAATCATGACATGCACTCCTTCAGTCTTACAGTTGAGAGGTTAGCTATTTTCACACATCACAAAGGCCACTACAATGTCATAAGGGCCAGTTCCAGGATTTTGTGGGCCCTGGGTGACCATATAACTGGAGACCCTTTCCCCTTTGGAACAGCCCCTTTCTTCTCTAACTATGCTCATTTCACTTGGCCCCTCCTCTTTGATTCTACTTTTTCTTCTTTAATAACTTCCTTTTCCATTTCAGTTTTCTTACTGTGGTAATGAGGTAGATTGAGATGAGTAGCCATACATACTGTCTGTAGCAGTAGAAAAGAGTAAGAGTCCAGTAGCACCTTAAGGGATAACAAAATTTGTGGTAAGGTTCACACAGCTGAATCTGAAGAAGTGAGCAGTGGCTCATGAAGCCGTATACCCTACCACAAATTTTGTTAGCCTTAAGGTGCTACTGGAATCTTACTCTTTTCTACTGTGGTGGTGAGGAATCATACAAAATTTTGCTTTTTTGCTTACCTTTTATTACTTCATATAAAACCAGAGAAAATAAAATATGCCTTCCATGATTTTATTTGGAGTACTATTAAATAAAACTGGCACCTGCCCTTTGCCCAGCCACAGCTGTCTGCAGCATGCACCAACATAAGATCCCAGCTGTGGGAGAGCAAGGTATAAATCATGCCTGAGGAATTTTTTTTCCCCTTGCACTCCTTTGGTACCATTGTCATAGCATTGGCCACAAATACTAGACACCAGTGATCAATACTTCTCTGCCACCTTGTCCCACACAGTGATTTTAAGTCCTGTTCCTGTTTTGTCTGTGAAATGCAGAATTTTTTTTTAAAGGAGGGAGTGCATGGAGCATGGAGATGATTTGGACAAACTGCACAAGACCTAAACTTCTATAAACTCTCCCACCTTCTCTTATCTCCGTCAGTACCCCTTCCCCTTTAACACTTCCTGGTTAGAGACAGGGAATCCTCCTGAATGAATCTACATGTGGCAGGATGTGGGGCAGAAGAGGGAACCAGACAAAATTATATTACCATTACCTTGCACTAGCAGGTGTAGGGGGTGAATTTCTATCCATGTTTGTTAGTAAACCTCAGAAACAGGATACTGCAAGCATTTTTAAGTGGATTCATTTGAAATGTGGTGTTGGAAGAGAGTTTTACAGATACAGTGGACCATTCAAAAGACAAATAAGTGGGTTCTAGGTAAAATCAAGCCTGAACTTTCCCTAGAAGGTAAAATGACCAAACTGAGGCAATCGTATTTTGGTCACATTATGAAAATACAAGACTCACTAGAAAAGACAGTAATGCCAGGAAAAGTTGAAGGCAGCTGGAAAAGAGGAAGATTCAATATAAGATGGATTGACTTAATAAAGGAAGCCATGGCCCTCCATTTGCAATACCTGAGCAGGGTGTTAATGAGAGGACATTTTGGAGGTCACTAACTCATAGGGTTGCCATAAGCTGGATGCAACTTGATGGCATGTAATACACACACACACATACTTGGAGACCTCCTGAATTAATTTCATATCAAACCACAAAAAGAAGTGTAATGTGTGTTGTTCAGGAGAAGGCTGTGGGCCCCACATCTCTGAATGCTCATTGTCATGAATATAGAAAGACCACTGAAAACAGAGAGTTGCCCATCCACAATGACATGGCTGACTTGGGCCTATCCAGACTAAGATCCCGTCACTCAGCAATAAGATCTGCACAAATCCTCGATTTAGAAGAAGAGAAGAGAGAAGAGATTGGATTTATACCCCGCCCTTCACTTGGAGTCTCAGAGCGGCTTACAAAGTCCTTTCCCTTCCCCTCCCCACAACAGACACCCTGTGAGGTGGGTGGGGCTGAGAGAGCTCTGACACAAACTGCTCTTTTTCAAGGACAGCTGTGCCAGAGCTTGTGACTGACCCAAGGTCACATCAGCAGGTGCAAGTGGAGGAGTGGGGAATCAAACCCGGTTCTCCCAGATTAGAGTCCGCACACTTAACCACTACACCAAACTGGCTCTCGCCAGTTAGGGAATGAATGGTTGCAAACATGAATGCAATCAGTTCCACCTGATATTCATAACCTGGTAAACACTAACGAGAAGTTTTCAGGATCTGACTTGCCACGTAAAGTATAGAAGGTGACTAATAGAATACAAATAGGCTTTGGCAGCTGTGCAGACCTGTTGTTTAAAGGGGGCAAAATACCAGGATCCGAATGTGATTGTGGTGCAGCCCGCCAAACTATTTTCCATCTGTCACAGGAATGTAAGCATTGTGCTTTACAAGGTGATGTGATATAGTTCTTTGAACTCTCCCTAGTTGCAATTGAGTGGACTGAAAATTTAGATGTTAGTATTTAGAGGAATTGCCCAATTGGTCTGCAAACTTGTTATATCAACTTGGTTACATATTTTAGATTATCATATGCTCCCTGTGTGTAACTCTGCCATATGATAAATAAATAAATGTGGGCCATATTTCAGGAACTGATAAATAGGTTTGGTGTGATACAGCAGTGCCGGTCTACCTGAGATAAGGGTAGTGTCTTAAGGAAGTCTTTGTTGGAGAAGTAGTTTTGAAGAGCATAAAGAGGTAATGGGTGTGCAGATGAGACTTCAATAGATCTCTACATTATACTGAGAACTTATTGTATGTAAAACATTCTGTTCCAAATTTCCAAACACTGGTAAGATCTGAAACAACTCACTGATTTCGAATTCAGTAACTATTCACAGCTTGCATGGAACATGCCAGGTCTCAGAACTATGGCAGGAAGAACAGCCATAAAAGACGACCAATGGTGAGGTCCTAGGCAGAGTTATATCCTTCTAAACCCAATGACTCTGTTTGGGATTAGTATAACTCTGTTTAGGATTGTCCTGCTAACTAATGATGATTTCAGAAGCTGTTTCAGAAGATGTGGCAAAAATGTTATTTCACCAGAATCTGATCTCAGAATTACTTCTTTAGCTGTTAATCCCCATATACAGCATGTATGATCTGTTTTGCTTTTCTCCCTCTCTGAGTTTGATTTCTACAACCAATATGTGGATGTTCCTCTGTCTCCCCCTCCAGCTTCTTCATTGACCCTTCTCATGAACTTTTTCCTGCCTCCTCCAATTCTTCAATACTTGATGGTGATACTGAATTTATTCTTCAGCTACCTTGGTTTAGTATCATTACAGGTTAGTAGTTTCGAATGGTGCTAAAACATTCATTACGGGTTCATCTTTTTTATGATTCAGTGACCTCCCATTGTGGGAGCACAAATAATAAAAAGGCAAAAGCTAATGGTTCACAGAGGTTCTACTTTATTGTCACACATTGTTAATGAAAGCAAAACAATTATTGATGTCAATATTTTATTTTATAGTTACTTTAATATATTTCTGTTCCCTCTTTTCCAACCCTCAGAGCAGCAAATTAAAAACTCTGGCCACCAATATTTTCTTCCTCCAGACACTGCACTACAGATATTTCCTGATCAGCATCTTCATATTATCCAGATGCCAGTTTAAAAAGCCATGTTTCACAGGCTTTTTCAAAAACCAGACTGGCCGGAAGCTGTCAGATTTCTTCTGGCATTCCATTCCACAATGGATGAACTACACCTGAAAATGCCCACCCTTTCACCAACGCCAGCTACATTTTCTGATGAGAATAAACCAACAGCAAAGATTGCAGATAAATTAATGAATAAATATGAACTAGACTACAAATAGGTTATATGTTGCTCAGGTAGAGGGCAAGAGAGATTGTGTGTGGAGTCTGTGCATACTTAATGCAGTAGTAGGTAGGGTTGCTGTCTGCAGGGTTGCCAAGCCCCTTCAAGATGCCAGCAGGGTGATAGGGGGATGCTCTGGGAGCTGAAAGTGTCATTCCTGACATGCTGACGTCACCGGAAGTGACACTGCAAGCTGTGCCTATGTCACTGGGAAGTGACAGGCACATTGGGGGGGGGGGACTCTGGATTTTGGGATAAACTCCATGGTAAAATTGCCCTCAAACCATAGAGTTTTGCCCAAAAACCACAGGGCCACCTGTCACTGACATGCCTACATCACTTCCGGGTGATGTAAGCACATCACTTCACATGGCTGTCGGGGGGGGGAGCCTCATGCTGGCCAGCTGGCTAGCAGCAGGCAGGAGCCCACAGAACCAGGGGATCCCCTGACCCCAACTGGGGACTGGCAACCCTAGCTGTTTGGTTCATTCATTCCGCAAACAGCAGATTTTTTTAGTGTGGTAGAGGCAGCAAACTTTGGCCACTTGGAAGGCCAAAAGGGATTGTAGTGACAGAAAAGCTGCTGGATACAACCCTGAGTGATGAAAGCTGAAATGAGAAGGTATGTGTATCATGTTTTCATGCACATCTATTACATTATGAAAAAATGACATTGCAGAAAATCAAAACAAAGCAGTATTGTCTCTTCCCATTCCTAGAATAAATATCCCTATCCATTAGTTGCATTTCCTTGCCCAAAAAAGTTCTCTGGTGAGACCAGTGGGGAAATGTAGGGGACTGAGGCAAGGAAAATGGTGGGCAGGACCTACAAATGTGTGCACCTTCTGGCCATGTGCAAAGGCTGTTTGACTACTATCTTTCCCCCCAAAAAAATGGTGAAACTATATTTGGGAAAGATCATAGCTAAACAGGGGGGAAACACAGGAAGTGGACAATTAGGTCAGGTGCCATCATGTGCATACTCAAAAAATGTTTCAGTTTACATGTAAAACCAGAGAAAATCCTCTGTTTGGGTACATTGTCCCAATTTAGAAAAACAAATCTTACAAAGGAAGGCAACGAAGTGCCCAGATAGACCCTCCACAGCAGGCATTCAAGAGGCGAAGTGCCACTACTAAGAACATGCCAGTCCTTTTTACAACCCCATGAATTTCCAGTCATGGCAGCACCTCAATACAGCCTTCTTAGATTATCAGAACGTTTGTGGTGGAACATTCCTTCAGGCTGACTTCTGGAATATGCTTTATTGTTCAGGTGCCAATAAAACATCAGTTTAAGTATACAGGAGGTCTCCATATGGATAACATCTGGAACTCATGCAAGTTAAGCCCAGTGAGCAAATTCCTGATGTGTTAGGAATCTGTCCTTGCCATTTTATATTACAAATTGATCTTAGTCTATGAAGATGGAAGCCTTCCAGCTGAATAAGGTTGTGTTGGTATAACGCCTCACAGCAATAAATGAGGAAAACATGATAGATTATCATGGTTGTACTCACTTCTATATTATGAGTACATGAATCAATGCATTGATTGTGAACCTGAAGTTCTGACTGCACAAAGTGTCTCCCACCATAGAAAATGTATTTGAAAACCAAAATTTAGTGGAAGCACGTAGTTTCTAAAAAATTTATAGTTTATGAAAAATTTATAGCACTGGAAATAGAACAAATATCTGCATCTTCAGTACCAGTAATATATGTAAGAAGAGAGATATGCTACATTTTGTGCTTTTTATTATATAAAAGATTTATGTCTAGTTGTCTTTTTAGCTAGCAGATGTGAAGTGATTTCATGACATTCTGCATTCATTGAAAAGTGCCAGCTTGTCCCTTTATACTCCATTGCAGTGATATTTCTAAGGAAAAATAACTTTCATTAGTTTGCTGAGAGAGACACAAACTTCATGTTCCATATCTTGGAAAAAATAGGATTTCACCTCTACATTTTTATGCATCATATCTAAAAAGTACTTTCATCTGATTTGTGATGATTGTTCGTGACTTATCTTCATTGCAAGGAAATTCTGTTATCATAAAGGCAAATGAAATTACTTATAACCTATAAAATATTATGAGCAGTGAAATTGTGGTTTGACACAATTTGGCTACAACTGTGTGACCCAGATGAAGGTGTTCTGGTACAATCAGGAAACAAAACTTACCTAATATGAGGACTGATATTTCTTTGATAGTACAGAGCTACATCCTTCTAAGTCCATCAATGCTTAGGATTTACCAAGCCACAGCACATGGCAAGATAATCAAACTGCAGATTTTCAGGTAAAAAAAGTGTGATTCCAATTAGATGGGAGTCTTGAAAATCTTGAAAATATATAAATAATGATTTTTTCCCCCCATGCAGCGTGACATAAGAACATAAGAGAAGCCATGTCGGATTAGGCCAGTGGCATATCGAGTCCTACACTCTGTGTCACACAGTAGTCAAACCTACATGCCAGGACTCCAGAAGCCCTCCCACTGTTGTCTCCCAAACACCAAGAATACAGAGCATCATTGCCCCAGATATAGTGTTCCATCTATGCCTTGTGGTTAATAGCCACTGATGGACCTCTGCTCCATGTGTTTATCTAATCCCCTCTTGAAGCTGTCTATGCTTGTAGCTGCCACCACTTCCTGAGGCACCTCCTGCCTGCAACCCTCATTGCCCACCACCACCAAGTGGTGGCAGGGGAGTGAAACACCAGTGTCATATGCAGCATGATGTCACTTCTGAGAAAAACCTGGAAGTGATGTCATTCCACTACATCAGAAACTCTATGGTAAAATTGTTTTTTATTATTCCTACAATGACATCACTGATCAATTTCCCCTGAATTGACATCATAGACCATGAAATGCCGGTGCCCCACCTATGTCCCCACTCCCAAGCTCCCAGTTCCCAGCCATATCTTGGCAACCCTATTGTATGTGTGCATGACAGGACACCAGAATGATATAGCCCCATACTGGGTGCCCTTTCATCTGAATCCTGGGTGTACTGGCTGGGATTGATATAGTACTCAAGACCACAGTAATGGGTTGTGGATTTAACATCCTAAATTGTGTTAGGGCTTGTGGATGTGGTGGGATGTAGTGGGGGACACGTGTACTTGAATGAGGCACTTGTTGCATGAGAATTTTTGAAGTGACACAGCAACTAACCATCAACAAATGCCTCCGAAATTTTTACAAAATGCTTTCACAGCACTTGAAACTCAGCAGAGTGAGCACAGTACAGTTTTGGGGAGAGGTTACTACAAACAACATATGATAACAAAGAACTCTGTCGCCACTGACCACGAGCACACAAAGCAAGTTCTCTAAAGATTTCAGCAGCCACGCAGATTTATATGACAGGAGAATTTCTTAATACGCCCTGGCATCAAACTGTTGAGGGCTTTGACGGTAAGAACCAGTGCTTAGAATTCTGTCATGGCTGCATATGTAACTCATTCTATAATGGCAACATATGGTTCCAATAATATTTACCAAACTGCAATCTTTCATTTCCTTTCTAGAACAATTGTTGTTTCTGAACAGACTTCAGAGGCAGCCCCATATGTGGCATACTGCAGTAATCTAACCTATATATGATCAGACTGTGAATAACTGTAATCAACGTGTTTTTCAAGGAATAGCCTCACTACCAAGTAAAGCCTCAATACCATGATATATCTGAATGTCACTGTGCAACTACAGACATTGATTTCCCAGCACTTTCTATTTGTGAACCAGCATCTTTAGGGGGAGTGCAAACTGATTTATTAGGAGGGGTTCTGACACGATGATGGAGTGTCTGCTTTTCCAGGTTCAGTCCCTAGCACCTCCAGTTAAAAACAACAATCAGGAAGTAGGTGATACTGGGATACTGGAAAGTTGCTGCCAGTCAGACCTATGGTCTAATTCCGTATAAGATGGTTTCGTTTGTTAATGCTTAAGTTACCTTGTTCTGGCAGAGTTTGCTGGGTCTGCCTATAACTTCATTGCAGCAGAGTACCTTATTCATATGCAATAAACATTCCCTGGATGTGTCCCCCCCCCCTTGGCACGCACAATTTAAAACCTGATATCCCATATCTCTTTGCTGATTATTAATGTTTCCTTCAGCTTTGTGTGTTTTTTTCCTGAATAACCTTTATTCTTGCTCGTTTAAAAGGTAACACATCTTGTCCCTGCCAGTCTGCCTCATCCTTCAGTTTTCATTATAGGCCTGTATACGTTTACACCTGGGCCCAGATTAGGACTGCCAGCTCTGGGTTGGGACATACCTGGAGATTTGGGAGTGTTGAGCCTGAAGAAGGTGGGATTTGGGGAGGGGAGGGGAGGGACTTCAATGGGGTATAATGCCAGTGTCCACCTTCCACATCAGCCATTTTCCCAGGTGAACTGATCTCTTATCACCTGGCTATCAGTTGCAATCCCAGGAGATCTCAAGCTACCACCTGAAGGTTGGCAACCCTAGTGCAGGTTCTATCTCTGAACTTTTAATTCCTCCTGGAAACCCGAATGCAGCCAGGTAGATGGAAAATGGTGACAGAAAATTCTTTGGGATGGTCTTTATCCCCAACAAAAAGGTCACCATGATATTTTAGGTCAATGTTATGTATTGGGATTGAATCATCGCTGATTGAATCACCCCAGAGACTGGCTGAGCTTGGAGCACAAGAACAATAGCCTACCAGGACTCTGGAAGTAACCAGTCAAGTAGTAATGTTATGTAAATAGCCTATCATTGGGAGTGGGGTGTGTTTGGGTGTGGCAATTGCATGCTATTTAACAAAGCTGAGGCTCTGGAGTCTTGTCTTGCTCTTGCTGGAATCACAAATAAAGTTGAGCTGATCACTAGACTCGAGCCTGCTCATCCATGGAACCCACTATTTAACAACCAACCAAGGTGATTTCCATTCTGAAACCAGGTTGGAAACTGAAACTGAAACCTGTCTCATTCAAGAAAGTCTGGAGCTGCACAGTACTGCCTGATGGGACTTGAGAAAGGAATCATTGTGACTGGCAATAGTTGTTGTCTCTGGTCCAGGGAAAACTTCTTCAGGAGGGCTTGCATATCATCTCCTTGACACTGGTTTTACCCATTCCCATCCTCAAAGAAGTATCAATTAATTTCTAATGGCAACAGGTTACTCCATTTAGTCAAATTGTAACAAACCAATATCAGCAAGGGTCATGCGTAAAGGTTTTACGCCAGACTTCTCAAAGGAATTTGACAACATCCTCAGGCCACAACCACTGACTGAACTCTGATGCCTACTGTAGACAGAATATAGTCAATAATTTGCACATGTGAGTGGACTGCAGTGGGGAAAATGTAAAATAAAGCATGGAATCTGGTATACTCTATCTCAATTCTAGAAGTTATGACTGTTTTTTAAAAATTAAACTATAAATTTTAAAGACTTGTACCACGCTTGTACTACTGATAAGACCACATATTTCAAAACTATGTACATAGAGGTCAAAACCAGTACAAAACTGTATATTTAGGTTCATTTAGCTCAACAGTGAGCCAGTGTAGTGGTTAAGTGTGCGGACTCTAATCTGGGAGAATTGGGTATGATTCCCCACTCCTCCACTTGCACCTGCTGGACGACCTTGGGCAAGCCATAGTTCTGGCACAGCTGTTTTTGAAAAAAGCAGTTTCTGTCAGAACTCTCTCAGCCCCACCTACCTCACAGGATGTCTGTTGTGGGGAGGGGAAGGGAAAGGAGTTTGTAAAACGCTCTGAGACTCTTTCGGGTAGTGAAGGGCGGGGTATAAATCCAGTCTGTTCTCTTCTTCTTCTTCTTCTTCTTCTTCTTCTTCTTCTTCTTCTTCTTCTTCTTCTTCTTCTTCTTCTTCTTCTTCTTCTTCTTCTTCTTCTTCGTCGGCCAGTTTGGTGTAGTGGTTAAGTGTCTGGACTCTAATCTGGGAGAACCGGGTTTGATTCCCCACTCCTCCACTTGCACCTGCTGATGTGACCTTGGGTCAGTTGCAAGCTCTGGCACAGCTGTCCTTGAAAAAGAGCAGTTTGTGTCAGAGTTCTCTCAGCCCCACCCACCTCACAGGGTGTTTGTTGTGGGGAGGGGAAGGGAAAGGACTTTGTAAGCCGCTCTGAGACTCCGAGTGAAGGGCGGGGTATAAATCCAATCTCTTCTCTTCTCTTCTTCTTCTTTTTCTTCTTCCTCTTCTTCAACAGGCTTCCATATGCCTACTGGTGACTCATATGATCTTTCAAAAGCAAAATGAAAGGATCTTGGCCAAGATGTGTTCCTCCCCCCCCCCTTTTTGGTGAGTATTGTGTGTGTGTGTGTGTGTGTGTGCTTGCAAGCCTGAAAGTCATGGTGACTTCTGGTGACCCCTAGTGGGGCTACGACATTTCAGAGAGGCGGCTTATATTATCTGCCTCTGTGTCCTGGCCCTGGTAGTACTTGCCAGAGTTGGCCATGCTTAGCTTCTGAGATCTGATGAGATTGGGCTTGCCTGGTCTATCCAGGTCAGGGCGCCAAGATTTGTTTCCTATTGCTCATGGAGCCAGCAAAATTTATAGTGCTTCTCACTGTTTTCACTTTCCCATGCCTTTAGTACTCCCATGAACTATGTCTTGAAGCCTTTTCTGCCTTCTTATTACTCAGTTGTGGGATAAAATTATACAAAACTTCAGATTTTACATAAAAATATCTATGGTAAATTAAACCATTTTAATTATTTTCTTTTCCACTACATCAAATATACTTCATGCATAATAAGTGTTTATTTGGTACAGGATTTGTGTGTGCATGTGTGTGTAAAAGCTTGCCTTTAATGGCTATTTTGATTTGCACTATACCACTCATGGGTCTCTTCAAACTTCATGTATCTACAATACTGTGGTTCTGCTATCTGTCTTCAGTCTTTCTTTGACGTTACCATTTCAGAAGGAGCCAGACCTAAAAAGGAAATAGATGAAACTGGATTATCACTACAGTTCTACTCTATGACATTTTACACAGCCAGACTGCCTGTCAGAGTGAATATATCTTTCCAATTAGCCAATTTTACTTGGACAGCTTTCCAAGCTGGCATTTTTATGACCATGACAAAGACAGCAAGCAAAAGGGACTAGTTGCCTATAAGAACTGAAGCCTTGAAATGGTGTGAAACATTATTCTTAGGAAAGAAATTGGTATCGTGTTATGCAGCAAAAGATTTGCTGGCCTATAAAAGAGACTCCATCGCTGTCTTTTCAGCTCTGCCCCCTGAGAGACACGCAGAGCCAGATCTATAGATGAAAAGGGAACTTGGCACAGACAGAGCTGGGAACACAGCAATTTCTCTCAGATCCATGAATTACCCAAGCAAGTCTCAAGGACTTGAGTATCTTAATTGTGATCAATAACCAATTTAAAAAGCAAAAAAAAAATGTGACTATGGAAAGGTTCTGTAGGCTCAGAGTCAGTCCAGGCTAAATTTAACAGAGTAACTTTTAATATTAGAAGGTTACACAGGAAATTTAATTTATTATTTTATATTTTTATTTTCATTTCTGTACAGTCATCAGATCTTTCAGTAATGCATTCATTAAAACAAAATGTAGGATGTCTAATTATTAATTGATTGGAGGCTATGCTACTCTAAAGCATTACGCAATCCTCTTCAGAAAGTGGGCTGATGCTATACCCATTCTGCCTTTTCCCCATATAAATACAATCATTCTGCCACAAAAAAAATTGCATTTATTATTTTTTTATCCCACCCTTTATTCAAGGAAGCCACAGTAGTATACATGGTTTTTTCTTCCTCCATCTAATCCTCTTAACAGTTCTGTGAGGTATGAAGGATGAGGAAATGTGACTGGCCTAAATTTGTCCCTGTGAATTACACAGCTGATTTGGAATTTCAGTCTGGATCTCCCAAATCAAACTTGCTTTGTGACGACCTTAAAGTCTCACAGAAGCTTCTGTGTGAAACAGAAGGCTTGATGTCACTAAAGTTCCATGTGTTAGTAACTTCAAACTCTACTTCTAGGCAGGCTCAGAACTTTGTGGAGAAGTTGCTTGCTGAAATAATATATCCTATTCAAACTGTTTCATTTATACATGAGGTGAGCTCCTGATGGGATCCATTTGACAATCCCTAGCTAAATTCATCTTAACTACAGAAATGAAGCAAACGGCTTTACACATGCGCAATATTTACTTGGTCATTGCAGCATGCCACTGCGTTTCCTTGCCCAGTAATTAAATCATCTCATTTACTAGAGGAAAGGCAATAACCACCGGAATCTTTAAAGCGACCAACTTGAAGTTTATCTCCACTTTGTAAATGCACAGTTGAATATACTGTGCTGAGTAAGATCTGGGCTGAGCTTCTGTTTCCATTCCTGTTTCAGATGGGTGTGGCTAGAAGTGTAATCCTTTTGGCAAGAGCCTCAAGCCCTCTGCTTGTAGCCCAATAGGTCCAGGATGAACCCAAGAGTTACAGCTGTGTCGTACATGCTATTGTTGTTTGTTTTGTCTAGTTCCTGGTGTCTGGTCTGTTTATTTATATGATTTAAGCTGCTCCACTGTATGTGCTGTTATACCATGGATTGCTTATATTGGCAGTTTTTAGTAGCATGTTAATAAGAATACAAGAGAAGCCAATATTGGATCAGGCCAATGGTCCATCCAGGCCAAAACTCTGTGTCACACAGTGGCCAAAAATACCAGGTGCCATCAGGAGGTCCAGCAGTGGGGAAACTAGAAGCTCTCCCACTGTTGCCCCCCCCCAGCACCAAGAATACAGTGCATCACTTGTCCCAGTCCAAGAGTTCCTATCTATACCTTGTAGCTAATAGCCACTGATGGACCTATGTTTATCTAATTCGCTCTTGAAGCTGTCCATGCTTGTAGCTGCCTCCACCTCCTGTGGCAGTGAATTCCATGTGTTAATCACTCTTTGGGTGAAGAAGTACTTCCTTTCATCTGTTCTAACCCGACTGCTCAGCAATTTCATTTAGTGTCCACGGGTTCTTGTATTGTGAGAAAGGGAGAAAAGTACTTCTTTCTCTACCTGCTGTATCCCATGCACAATCTTATAAACCTCGATCATGTCATCCCTCAGCCATAGTTTCTCCAAGCTAAAGAGCCCCAAGCATTTTGACCTTTCTTCATAGGAAAAGTATTCCAACCCTTTTATCATTCTAGTTGCCCTTTCTGCACTTTTCCCAGTGCTATAATATCCTTTTTGAGGTGTGGTGGCCAGAACTGTACACAGTACTCCAAATGAGTTTGCACCATCGATTTATACAGGGTCATTATGATACTGGCTGATTTGTTTTCATATAATTGACTAGGGTCAAGTTCAGACTGGCAGTTTGAAGCGGGAGGGAGTCATTGAAAAAAGAGCCAGAACAAACTGTTTCGGGTTTTCCCGGTCACACTGTGCAGACTGATGTGGGAGCATACTGAAAGGAGGCATGAGGGAGCGTTCACACTGTTGGCCCGGAGGCGCGGCTGTAAGCGGTGTTTTCCTCACAGCAGATGCCTAGGTGCAGCAGCAAATAGCGCAGGATCCAGCTGCTGTGGGCCATAGGCACATCTGGTCACATCACTACCCCCTCTTCAAGGCAATCACCTGGACCTTCCTGGTGTCAGAGTGAGGCTAGGAGGTCAGTCAGCATAAACAGCCGCCACACATTATTAACACAGGCTGTTCCTGGCTTTTAGCGGTTAGCGTTCACACTTCCCGGAAGTGGAATGAAGCGGGATAAACGGGCTCTCCAGGGTTTGCTACCACTTTCACCAGGTATCTTAGAAACCCGGGAGGCAAGCACTACAAGACGGGTTGAGTATGGGTGGGGCTGGACAGATGTGCCTGTGTGTACGGCCCCTTTAATCCACTTGTGAAACGTTCCTCACATGTGCCTATATCAGGGCAAAGTGCCCGTCGGAAGGACTAGGATTGTTCTATCTGTTTTTATTGGTGTGATTGGTTTTATTGTTGTTACTGTGTGTTTGCTTTTGTTGAATTTTTGTGAGCTGTTTCTAGCAGCTCTGGAGAGGAGTTACACACATTTTCTAAATAAATAAAAAGGCTCCCCAACAGGTTGCTCATTAGCTACTGGTTGCTCAGTAGCTGCTGCACAGTAACTTGTGCATCCAAGATGCCGGGGGGGGGGGGGGGGGCACAATTTGGGGGGGGGGGTGGGACAAAAAGATCTTCTCTGGGCTTTTTAAAAATTGTGTTCATCCTAGCCCATGTTTTGTTTCTCAGACAGAACAAAACTTGGTAACATTCTGGGGGTGGGGGGCGGGACACAGCACAGGCTATTTTGAAGTAGCTCTCATTAAAGAAAAAGCTAGTGACCCTCCTAGTGGTGTCAGACCCCCAGTGAGGGTGGAGGTCTCCCAGTTTCAACCCTTCTCCTGCTTTCAATCCCCCCCCCAAGAAGGGAGGAATGCCAGAAATTAAAGTGATGTGCCTACATGACCCAGAAGTGGCACAGGCACATTGGGGATATCAGGGGCAACGTTATGGTTTTGAGGCAAAACTCTATGGTAGAAGCTAATTCTACCATAGAGTTTTGCCCAAAAGTCTGAGCATCACCCCCTGGTGCCTACATCACTTCCTGGTCACATAAGCATATCACATTAATTTCTGGCATTCCTTCCACTCCTAACTATTCCAAGGGACCTAACAGCCCTAGACCCTCCTCTTAATTATATTTATATTTATGTGTTTCTTTGTAAGCCACTTTGGGTCCCAGTGGAGTGAAAAGCAAATTAGAAATGCTTACAAAATAATTAATAAATTACCAACATTCACAAGATTGCATGGCCTGCCTTTGTGCCTACAGAGTCAGTGGCAACTGTTGAAAAAGTCATTGCAAAAATTGATGATAAGATTCATGTTGTTGAAGGCTTTCACGGCCGGAGTTCATTAGTTGTTGTAGATTTTCTGGGCTGTATGGCCATGGTCTTGGCATTGTAGGACCTGATGTTTCGCCAGCAGCTGTGACTGGCATTATTCCAAGACACTGAAATGCTGGACAATACATCCAATTACCATGTCAGATTACACAGAGAAGCCATTGAAATTCATAAACATAAACACAATTTCAAC
>NW_015166418.1:2055700-2059630 GCF_001447785.1 Gekko japonicus | reverse complement strand
TCTATCTATCTATCTATCTATCTATCTATCTATCTATCTATCTATCTATCTATATTTTTTTATTTCCTGTAGATACAATTACCAACTTATTTTAATTTACATTCAAGTCATATCTATATTTAGTTACTGTAGATTTCAAATCAAACTTTCTACATCACTTTGTTGATTACTTCAAAAAAAAAAAATACAGTATCTTCTTGACCTAGAATTCCACATTGTTCCTATGTGGATGATATGAATGGCAGATTCAAAAGCAATAATTTCCTTGGAGAAAAAACATATGGTGAATGGAGAACTTCTAGCAGATTTGGATGTATTTATTTAACTTTTTGTAGCCAAGAGCTCATGAGACAATCAAAAGCACCCAACATAAAGAAGCAATAAGTTGGTCTTGAAATGTTTTTCAGACATGAGTTGCATTTGAAACAGTTGCAGGAGTGTTAATTCTTTCCAGGCAACTTGCAAGTAACTGTGATCTTAACTGCTTTTGTTCTGCTGCACTGGTAATGGGACTGTGAGCTATTTAAATTGCTCAACATAGAGAAACTTCCATATGCTTTATGTGTCTGTGAGAGGTATCCATCCTTGTCACTGTAATCCCTCATTGGCTAAGGTTTCTTTCAACAAGATGGACTGCTGTGGATGGGATATCATGCTTACAAGGAAGTCCTGAGTCATGCCACTCTGTTCACAAAGGCCAAACAAGACATGTGTGTGCTTTTCCTGTTTCTACATGAAAGTATCAAAAGTACATACACAGTGTATGTAGTGGTTAAGTGTGTGGACTTTAATCTGGGAGAACCGGGTTTGATTCCCCACTCCTCCACTTGCACCTGCTGGATGACCTTGGGCAAGCCACAGTTCTGGCACAGCTGTTCTTGAAGAAAAGTAGTTTCTGTCAGAGCTCTCTCAGCCCCACCTACCTCAGGGTGTCTGTTTTGGGGGAGGGGAAGGGAAAGGAGTTTGTAAGCCACTCTGAAACTCCTTTGGGTAGTGAAGGGCGGGGTATAAATCCAATCTCTTCTCTTCTTCTCTTCATATCAAAAGAAAATAGATAAATCACCTGATTTTAACAGTACTAGGAGTCTGAAAGAGGAGGCAAAGAACCCTGCCACTCAGGCTTGTGTACAGCACCAACACATGTATGAAGTCTATGCCTGTAGTCTTCATTCCCAAAATAAGGAATGCTGATTTTTTCCCATTCCTGTTCAAGTGGATAAAGCCCATGCATGTATACTTTTTACATGTGTAGATGGCAAACTCACACACCAATGCATAGTGAACTCTTGTGTGCTTCTCTCTGTGGGCTGTATCCAGTTCCCCTGCTTTCCAGGACAGCCTTTTTCATAGTCAAAGGGGAACTTCTTTTCCCCTTTTCACCAATGGAAGACCTGTTTGGATCCAATCCAATGTGCATTTATTCCATGCCATCTGAAGAGGGCTACTGTGCTTGAGGGAACTGATTCAAAGTTGATTCATTCCTAAACCAGGCCCTGTATAAAGCCTCAGTATTTAGCACAGCAGAAAAGTTAGCACTGTGCATCTATCTTTATTTATAAGACATAGTTTGTACTGCCTGTAAAAATCTTGCCTCTTTGGAACATATGTTTACCCTTCCTCTTCACAGTACTGCATTATATCATAATATCAATACCCCTTTTAGGCCTGAAGGAATATTGTAAAAAGAACCGTTTCATAAACACAGAATGCATTTAAGTATTTGTATTCAGGTATTTGTTTCTTCCCAAATGCTGGATGTGCATAGCAAAAACACTGGAATATTGGCTTTATAAAATTCAACCAATAACCACGAAATAGCGTTTGTGACCTCCAAAACAGCATTGCCAGGGGACAGGGAATCTTCATGGGAAAAGGCTACATAGTATAGGATGCTGCAGTAAGGAGAACAGAAAGCAATTTTGCCTGATTTTCCCTATTCAACTCTGCTGAGTCATGTAGCTGTTGCCCATAAGGGTTCCCTAACTCTCCACAATGGCTTCTTCTTTTTTTTTTGAGATCATAGGAAGTAAGCTACTAGGGGTCAGGGAGCTGAAAGTGGGCAGCTGTGTTTGTCTGCAGCAATAGAACAAAGTTAGAGTCCAGTGGCACCCTTAAGAGTCAGCTGGGCTGAGGCAAGGAGTGGAGAGCACGTGGTGGGTTGCTGATAGAAGGTAGGGGATTTTTCTTTCTCCCTTTGCCTTCCTAGTTGCTGTCTGGGAGCTGAGAGAGAGTTGGGTTCTTTGTAGCCTGATAGAGAGTGGTTCTGTTTAAGTCTGTTTGGGGCTGTTTGTGCTTTGGGGGTTGTTGGAGGCTGAGTGTTGATTGCAAGCCCCGCCCCCTATTGTGCTGGGCTCTGCTGTGCCCTGTGGCTCTTAGCCTGTGGGTCTTGCTTGGAGGTCTTGTAAGAACCTGAGTAGAGGGCTGCTACTGAGTTCTGGGGAGAGAACTGCTGGCAAGGTAGCCATTTGGTCAGTCTCAAAGCTTTCAGGGTACATTACAACACAAGAGTTTACGTCAGAGATTGAGGAAAGTTCCTGAGGCTGTAGAAGATAGCATTGCTCCAAGGAAGATGGATAATGAAGGATCTATTCCAGTGACCTGCCAGGATTGCGCCATGATCATTTTTCTGCCATGCCATGAAATGCATCACACATGCTGCAAGTGCAAGCTTATAAGAATGCTTGAGGAGAAGGTGGGAGAACCCGAGGCACATATCTGTACACTGAGAAACATCAGGGAGGCAGAAAGCTTTTTAGACGTGAAAGAAGAGGGGTTCCTGAGAGAATGGCAAGAGCTAGCAAACCCTGAGCAAGAGGAAGGAAGTAACAAAGAACAGGTGAGTGAGTAGAAGAATGTGACCTTTAGGAGTAAGATAATCAGGAAACACTCACAGCCAGTGGAGCTGCAAAATTGATACCAGCCACTTCTGATGATGGAAGATCAGACTAGCATACTCCGAGATCAAAAGGATGTGACTGACACATAACCACATAGGCAGATAACCAAGCTATCCCACGGAGGAAGAGACGAGTAGTGGCAGTTGGTGACTCCCTACTGAGAGGGACGGAAGAAGGTGTATGCAGATCGGACAAGGAATCGCGAGAGGTTTGTTGTTTTCCTGGAGCGTGTATCTGAGATGTGATTGAGAGAATTCCAAGACTGGTCAAGACCTCTGATCGCTACCCGCTCCTGCTGATCCATGTGGGAACAAATGATACGGCCCGAAGAAACCTTGAATGGATCTCCAAAAACTATGAGGCTCTGGGCAAGAAGGTGAAAGATCTGGGGGCACAGGTGGTGTTCTCCTCCATTTTACCTGTTGAGGGCCATGGAGCTGGAATGGAGAACAGGATACTGGAGGTGAATGGCTGGCTATATAGATGGTGATTTCGAGAGGGATTTGGCTTCCTGGACCATGGTTAGGAGGGCTTTAAACGGAAGACATCGGGGGTGGGAAGAAAAAGCCTGATGTTGTGCAGCATCTCCAACAGTAAGTTCAAGAAGGGGAGTGACCAGAGAATAAATGAATGGAAGAGAGGTAAGTTCAGTAATTTTCAGGTAAAATAGAAAGACCTATGGTAGGAAAGGATGTCTGTAATCAGTGATGTCTTTATACTAATGCACAGAGTATGGGAAATAAACAGGAGGAACTTGAACTTCAAATATTGGAAAGTAAGTATGATCTGATAGTATCACTGAGACTTGGTGGGATGAGTCTCAAATATGGAGCACAGCGATTGAAGGATATACCTTGTTTAAACGGAACAGAATAAACAAAAAAGGAGGCGGGGTGGCACTATATGTCAAGAATGAAAACGCTTGCACTGAAATTCAGGATTTTGAGAGTTACCCTGTTGAAAGTGTGTGGGTAAGGATGGGGGGGGAGAAGAAGGGGAAATTGTTGTGGGGGTATACTACAGACCTCCAAAC
>NW_015166418.1:2049794-2053548 GCF_001447785.1 Gekko japonicus | reverse complement strand
AGGAGAAACTTCCTAACTGTGAGAGTGGTTGAGCAGTGGAACAGTCTGCCTCGGGAGGTAGTGGATGTTCCTTCGCTGTATGTTTTCAAGCGGAAGCTGGACAACCATCTTTCGGGTATGTTGTAGGTATGTAGGGCTATCTTTCAGCGATGCTCCTGCAGAGTGCAGGGGGTTGGACTAGATGACCTGCAAAGTCCCTTCAAACTCTAACATTCTATGATACTAAGACCAACAAAGTTTTATTCAAGGTGTGAGCTTTCGTGTGTCCACAGAGGTGGGGATGCAACATGGCCTCTAATGCTCTTCAATAGTCTTTTGTCACATATGTAGATGTTATTGTCTTGGCCTTCTTGAATGCTGCTATCACAGTCTAAATCAATAGAATCATTTCAAAATCTGAGATAACTAATCCTCAACCTTACCTCTGCACTTTCTAGTGGCTGGGAAACAGTTTTGTAACAATATACGAATGCAATGAACTAGAAAAGACATTTTTAAAGCAGCAGCATTATTTTTTTCTTGCAGTACACTCTCCACTGCAGTAAGTCAAATATATTGCATGGGTTTTGTATGAACGTTGTAAGCCTTTCGATCCACTTCTTTGTTTGTTTTCACCTCTTTTGCTCCTTTCCTAACTCTCTTTCCTCCCTTCTCTGATTGCAACGAGGAAATATCATTACCAGCCTGAAGGCTCTGAAGAAGGGTTGGGCAGCTGTTTGTATATTATAAGCTCATTTCATAGATCATGCTTTAAAAGGGCACCTAAATTCGTAAGCCAAATCCTTGCTCCTGAACAAAGTTTTAGTTCAGTGGCATCTTTAACACCAACAGAGTTTAATTCTGGGTATATGCTTTTGTGTGCATGCACATGCCATTGAAGTGTGTGTGCACATGAAAGCTTATACCCAGAGTTAAACTTTGTTAGTCTTAAAGGTGGCACTGGACTCAAACTTTGTTCTATTGCTTCAGACCAAAATGGTTACCCACCTGAATCCTTGCTCCTGAAGTATGTTAAACCTATCAGCCTAATGGAACAAATAGTTTTCAATAGACTGTAGCTTGAATCATTTCCAAATTTCCACAGTGATACTGTGGCATAAAGGTCAGTCCTAGAACTATTTTTATGGTTTCCTATGTGGTAACTGTAGTATATGAAACTTGTCTCTTTAAGGCATATTGGTGTAGTGGTTAAGTGTGCGACCTCTAATCTGGGAGAACCGGGTTTGATTCCCCACTCCTCCACTTGCAGTTACTGGATGACCTTGGGGAAGCCATAGTTCTGACAAGAGCTGTCCTTGAAAGGGCAGTTCTGGAAAGAGCTCTCTCAGCCCCACTTACCTCATGGGGTGTCTGTTGTGGGGAGGGAAAGGGAAAGGCATTTGTAAGCCACTCTGAGACTCCGAGTGAAGGGCAGGGTATAAATCCAATCTCCTCCTCCTCTTCTTCCTCCTCCTCCTCTTCTTCTTCTTCTGATGTGTGTTTTCCATCACTTTCAGTGTACATGTCTGATGGGGAGGGGTTGTTTCTGCATACGTTTTCCTTCCTTTAGTGCCCACTTCACTTTCTGTGTGCTTTTGCCCCACGTTTTATGAGAGCACTGTTGTGCCGCTTTTTATTTTTTGTTGCTTCACTTGCAAGTCAAAGCATATCCAAGAGCATAATGACTTCAGTGGATCCCCCCACTCTTTAACACCTGTTGATGCCAACTCCCCCACCCCCATTAAAGTTGTTCTGCCCATTCAACCACCTTCCACCATCCCCCCTCCTTCATTGCTGAACAACTACCATTTTTAATTATTTTTCCTGTAGTGTTTTTTAATTAGCAGTATGAGACTAGTGATAAAACACTAATCAAAAGTTTAAGTTCCCAGGAACCAATTCCCAGTGTAATGTTGCACCAATCCTATGCACATTTATTTTGGGATAAGAGAGCCACTGACTCAGGACTTTCTTCCAAGTAAAGGTGCACAGGATCGGAGCATTGCTCAACTTTCGCTTCCAGCATCTCCCCCCTTTCTTTATATATCTTCTTGAGGGAGCCAGAGTCTGCCTTTTAAAAACATCAAGGCAGACACTTTAGAAAGCAGGCGAGCTGTAAGTGTGAGTGTGTGTTTGTGTGTGTGCATGATTATCTCAGTACCATCTGCCTCAAAGAATGGGGGGGGGGAGTGATTTGCAGTGTACAGTGGCTGTGTTGTGGCTGGCTTGAAGAAAGGGGAAGTTCAGTTAAGGGATTCTTGTTCACTCTTTTATCCATAGAGTAAATTCTACCTTTGGAAGGAATTTAGACAATTAATTTCAAGTCTCTCTCCTGCAATCCATCCAGTGGGGAAACCCCAATTTGTTCCGCCCCCTAAGCAGAGCATTTTTACTTGTTCAGTTAACCTTTTCCAGGCATAACTCAATATTAAGCCTCAACATTCTCTTATAAAGTGACTTGGCATAAAAAGCACAGTTATCTTGGAAATATTCTTGCACAAGCCCCCTGAGGATTTATTTTTATTAAGGACATGGCAGTAAAATTAGGGGGTCACACATGTCTGCACTACCAAGATGGTGATCAGTGAGTAAGCACAAATGAGAGAATCTCAAGGAGAAATAGAGAATATTTTAAAAATATGAGGCTCAAAGCCAGAGCGTCCAATCAGTGAACTAATGTGAAAGTGCCTGTGCAACATTTGAATAGAAGGGTTTAACTTAATGTTACTGTGTAGCTCTAATGTAGAGTGACTGCACAAAGGAGAAGAAGCAGTAGTAGTGGTGGTGGTGGTGGTAGTTTGGCTCTACCACCACATCACAAGAGACATCTCCACCCTAACTAGGAAAAATGGGGGGGGGGTTGTTTATTTTGGCTGCAGAATAAAAATAGAGAAAGAAGAGTGGTATGCAAGCACAGAATCCCAATCAACACTTCACAACTTGATGACTGTGAAAATCTACAGAAGAAGAAAAAAGAAGAAGAAGAAGAAGAAGAAGAAGAAGAAGAAGAAGAAGAAGAAGAAGAAGAAGAGGAAGAGGAAGAAGAAGAAGAAGAGCAGCTCTACCACCACATCACAAGACACATCTCCACCCTAACTTGGAAAAGGGGGGGGGGTATTTATTTTGGCTGCAGAATAAAAACAGAGAAAGTAGAGTGGTATGCAAGCACAGAATCCCAATCAACACTTCACAACTTGATGACTGTGAAAATCTACAGTAAGCTGTGTGTGCATAATAGGCCTAAGAGACAGGCCTAGGTCCTAAGTGGAACTGCATCTCTGCACATGAATGGGTTTGTCTTCTAGAATATACAGTTAGAAATCGGTTGTTGGTAGTTAGGACTCCAGAGCTGTTCAGTCTAAGTTGTTCCCTGCCTTGCTGTTCTGCACATTAAAAAAGGTTTTGAAGTCAGCCTGCCTGCTGCATTTCTCTGGCCTTTGTTGTTGTTCAGTCGCACAGTCGAGTTCAACTCTTCGCAACCCCATGGACAAGATCTCGCCAGGCCGTCCTCTGAAGTTTGCTCAATTTCATGTTCGTTGCATCTATGACACTGTCTAACCATCTCATCCTTTGCCTTCCCCATCTTCTTTGACTTTCAATCTTTCCCAGCATCAGGGTCTTCTCTGGCCTTAGGGCAGCCCATTTACCCACCTCCACAGTGAGTACACTTTGCAGAGGAGCCAAACGCCACATGGTGTCAGAAGTGGGTCTGCTCTAGGCTTGCCAAGTCCCCCCAGGGGGCGGGGAAACCCCCGCCCCAGAGGCCCGTTCCCCG
>NW_015166418.1:2047571-2049630 GCF_001447785.1 Gekko japonicus | reverse complement strand
AAAGCCAGCCTGCCTGCTGCATTTCTCTGGCCTTAGGGCAGCCCATTTACCCACCTCCACAGTGAGTAGACTTTGCAGAAGAGCCAAACGCCACTTGGTGGCAGAAGTGGGTCTGCTCCTTCATCAAGCCTGACACAGCTCTCCCAGAGCCTGTGGTTTCTGTTCAAACCTGTAAGATGCAGTCATTCAAGCCTCCTTCTGAGTTTGTTTTGACTGGCAATTTGGGGGAGAACTGGAGGAGATGGGAGCAAAAGCTTCATTTTTACTCCGCAGTATCCAGTGCAATAAATAAACCGGAAGAGTATAAGATTGCAGTCCTACTGCACTGCCTTGGTGATAAAGCTTTGGAAATACACTATAATGTGCAGGATATGTTTGTAGACCCATCCAGGAAAACCCTGGAAGAAGTCCTAACAGCCTTTAAAAATTATTGTGAGCTTAGAAAAAAAAATCCTGTTTTTGAAAGTTACCAGTTTTGGCAGCTCAGACTCAATGAAGCAGGGGGCATTGATAGTTTTGTCACACAACTGAGATGCAAAGCTCAAGATTGTGAATTTGGAGCAGCAGAGGACATTATGAGTAGGGACAAAATTGTCTTTAGGATTACTAATAACAAGCTAAAGAAGCTGCTAGAACATGCTGATCTCACCCTTGCAAAAACAATTGATATTTGCAGAGTTCAAACCTTAGCTCATGCACAAGCCCTAGCAATAGCTGCAGAGGCTCCAGTGACTTTGCATGCGATAGCACAGAAACAAAACAAAAGCAGACAACAAAAAGTAACTAAGGCTGCAGTCACATGAGCAGTTTGTGTTGACATCATCGTGGTACCTTTGCAGATAAAGAGCACGATCAGACATCTTCTGCCTTCTGTGCTCCAGTCATTGGCACCCAGGTCCAGCGTGTCCTGAAAGTGGAGTTTGCTAACATCGGGGAAAGTCCAATCTTTAGGTATATCAGCACTTCCACCCCGCACTTCCCATCTGTTGTGAAGTTAAGCTGTTTGGGAAGTCTGAACCTTCCCTTCCATTTCTGCCACTCTTTCTTTTCTTTTTTGTTTGGATCAGGTAGCTATGTGCGCATAAGTGCCCCGGGCATTGTCACTCATGGTGGCCAAGTAATCATTTAGGATTGGGAGTCCTCAGGGGAGTTATTTTTGAGCAACAAATTCCCTCCCACCCCTCTCAACTGTTTATGCATCAGAGTTGGTGTTTGAGAGCATCCCATGATTGACATAAAGGTAAATGCACTGACGTCAATGGGACTACTCTCATGTAAATCTGCACTTGACCCCCACCCCATGTATTCCAAGGAAGAGAGGCAAAGGGAAGGTGGCTGAGAGGAGCCAGAGTACTTGGCAGAGGGATTGTGGAGCTGTCATAAAGGAGCCAGAGCTTCAGCGGATGCGTGGGGGGGGGGGGAAAGATGCCACAATAATTTTAATGATCAACCATGGGGCAAGCACACAGTGAAGCTGGTGCAGGGTGGGATGTTTGGTCAAAACTTTCCACAGCTATTTAAACCGCCACAAATAGAGGTGTGACCAGATTGTGCCAAGTCTCCAGTGCGACCACAGCCTTAGTTTCCAAGCAACACTCCAGCCTCAAGAGATAGCGTGTCTGCACAGCAATCCTCTTGCAAGAGGTGTGGTTGCAGTGACAAGCCCAAAGTCTGCCCTGCTTTGGGAACTACCTGCTACTAATGTGGAGCACAGAATCATTTCGCATAAATATGGAGGAGCAAACAGACCTTCAACCAGAGAGAACTTGTTCATGGGACTGATTACAGCACCTCATTTTAGGGGAGAACCTTACAATTCTGAGCCATAGTTTTTCACCATTAGTATAGCTGGTGTTCCTATATCTTACAAACTGGATAGTGATGCTCAACCAAATACCTTACCTGAAGGCATAGTCTCTACTTTGCTGGTTACCATGCAGGAATTGCCAACAAATGTCATTCTGGTTGATTTTGGATGGTCTAAAGTTAGGCCAAAAGCAACAATCACAGCACCCTGAATGGTTGGCTCTTAAACAGCCATGTCCCCGGTCACACGGGA
>NW_015166418.1:2034073-2046999 GCF_001447785.1 Gekko japonicus | reverse complement strand
CTCCTTTCCCTTCCCCTCCCCACAACAGACACCCTGTGAGGTAGGTGGGGCTGAGAGAGCTCTAACAGAAACTGCTCTTTTTCAAGTACAGTTCTTATCAGACCTATGGCTTGCCCAAGGTCATCCAGCCAGGTGCAAGTGGAGGAGTGGGGAATCAAACCCGGTTCTCCCAGATTAGAGTCCGTGCACTTAACCACTACACCAAACTAGCTCTCAGCAGTTTCCCCTGCCTCTTCTGCAATCCCTTTAAACCAGCCTGGTTTGATGGGACTGCCGGAAAAATAGGGGGAAACATCTGAGAGACTGCTCCCTGCCTCCCAGCTGTTCCCCCTGCTTCTTCTGCAGTCCCTTTAAACCAGCCTAGTTTAAAGGGACTGGAGAAAAAAATGGGGAAAACAGCTGAAAGGCTTCCCGCTGCTTAGCTGTGTTTTGTGACTTTGCCACTCTATTTTTTCACTAGGGTTTTTTTTTTCCATCTCAGGTCTATTGGACCTGAAAAAATTCAGGATTTCTGGGGGGAAATGGGATTTGGGATTTAAATACTTTGCTGGTATTGGGATCTGGGATTTTTTGAAAACCCCAAATTATTTTTGGGTCCAATAGACCTGAACCGGGGGGGGGGGAAGCACACCCTAAAACCTATGTTGATGTCTTTCAAGGGCTTTGACAGCTCCCCAAAACCTACCATACGCATGTGGATCCTGAGATTCCAGCAGAGATATATGGCTGTCACAAAATTCCCTATGCACACTAACTGCACTCAAGGAAACCCTTGACCATCTGAAAAAGAATGAAGTAATCTTTAGGGTGATGAAGCCAACTGCATGGGTTAATAGCCTTGTAATTACTCAGAAGAAGAATGGAGCATCTTGCCTTTGCCTAGACCCCAGAGCATTGAACAAAGCCATCCGATGATAGCACTTCTCAATTCCTACCATTGTGGATGTGCAACAAAGCCTGCTGGCAAAAATTCTTCACAATCTTGGATGAAAAAGATGGCTACTGGCAGGTCAAACTCTACAAGGAATCTGCTGAACTGTACACACTCAACACTCCATGGGCTCATTACCATTTAAATAGGATGCTTATCAGCATCAAGTCAGCCAGTGAAGTTTTCTAGCAAAGGAATCATGAGTGCTTCTCTGACATCCCGGGTGTACACATAATTACAGATTATATGATCATTGCAGCCTCCATGGAAGCAGAACACCATCAGACCTTTGAACAAGTCCTGAAGAAAGCTCACCAGAAAGGTGTGAAGTTCAACCCCAACAAAGTTCAGTTCATGGTTGACAAAATAAAGTACTTGGGGCAGATCATCTCTAAAGATGGTCTTCAGCCCAACAAAGCCAAAGTACAAGCCATAACTCAGTTGTCCCTGCCAACAGATAGAAAGGGCATACAACATCTCTTGGGTACCATACAGTATTTCTCCAGGTACTTCCCTAATGAAACAGCCCTGACAGCACCTCTACAGATGCTCCAATAGAAGGAGACAGCTTGGCAGTGGGGCCCAGCTCAGCAAGACACACTGAATGCTCTTAAGATAGCAGTCACCACAGCTCCTGTGCTCAGATACTTTGATCTGACAGAACAGCTAGTAGTCCAAGCTGATGCCTCCAAAGACAGATTGGGTGCCTGCCTGTTCCAAAAGATGCAGCCCATCGCCTACACCTCTTGAACGCTTACACAGGCTGAAAAAAACTATGCACAGATTGAAGAAGAGCTTACAGCCATCATGTTCACCATAGGGAAGTTTTATCAATATGTGTTTGGGGTACCAGCAGCAGTCCTGTCAGATCACAAGCCAGGAAGAAATCTTCAGTAAGCCCATTGGCAAGACTCCTGCCAAGCTACAGAGAATGCTCTTGCAACTATGACATAAGAACTATCTGTATAAAAAGCAAGGATATGTTTATTGCTGACACATTGTCCAGGGCCACCATAACCACCCTTCAGGAAGATGTCGATGTTCTCCTACATGAAAAAGTAATCCATGCAATTACACAAACTGATCCAATCAGTGATCATTTGCTGTGCGAGAGTCCATCAGCACTGACCCTGTCCTATAGAGTCTCAAGGCTCAACACCCAAATGTGTGGCCCTTTAAGCAGAAACAAGTTAAACCAGAACTTAGAGCATATTGACCTCTTAAGGACCAGATTCATGTTGAAAATGACTTGTTAATTATTGGCCAAAGACAGGCCTTCCCTTCTCTCCTACTCAATTGTTAATGGGATGACTTTTGCATAGTATGTTGCCTGCAACTTCAGCAGCAATGTCCCCAACACTACCCCATAGAGTACACACACACCTTCACCACCTCCAACAGTGACAGAAATTGTACTATAATAGAGGCACCAAGTCCCTGCCACCACCCCAAGCTGGCAATGAAGTCCTTGTGACAACAAAGAAAGGCTGGGCACTGCCGAATGGAAGAGAGGTCCAAAATATTGAGCTGATGAAATTTTCTGGACTATCCAGTCATTTTGAAGGTCTTCATCTGAACTGGACCATGCATATCAGTTGTGTCCTAGTTTCCATCCATTGTTGAATTCAGAACAGAAATATATACAGTACTTCAATATTTTTATGTAGCATAATTCTGCAAGCAATCAGAAGTTTCTGTGTGAAGTTAAGGTTACAATTGAAGGTGGAAAGACATAACTACGTATTCAAAACATCATCCAAGCAATCAGATATTAAGCAAGTTCATATGAACCAATTTTCTAGTACCCTCATTGTGACAAGTTAGATAACCTAATCAGGGGTCTTTTCCTAGAAAAAGAGCTGCAGGAGCTCATTAACATATGGTATGCTAATGAGCTACTAGGCTATTAGCATAATAGCTCATTAGCATATGCAACGTCCCCTGACATCACCAGAAGTGATGTCAGAAAGCAAAGCAAAAGGGGGGAAGGCATATTCAAAAGCCTCCCCTTCCCTTCCCGGGGGGGGGGGAGCTAAGAGAGAAGGGGTTTAAAGTTTAAACCCCTTCTCACTAGAGTTGGGTTGCAGAAGGAGGAAAGAGGGAAGGAAAGAGAGAGAGAGTAGGGAGAAGAAAAGAAGGAAGGAAAGTGGGAAAGAAAGAGAAGGAAAGAAGGAAGGAAAGAGAAAAATAAAGAGAAGGAAAGAAGGAGGGAAAGAAGGAGAGAGAAGGGAAGAAGGAGGAAAAGAGCAAAAGGATAGAATGAAAGGAGGGAAAGAAAGAAAGAGCGAGAAGGGAAGGAGGTAGAGAGGTAAAGAGAGAGAAGGAAAGAAGAAGGAAAAGAGAGAAAGGAAGGAAGGAAAGGAGGGAAAGAAAGAGGGAAAAGAGATAGGGGAGGCTCTCCCACCCCCCCATCAAGCCTCTGCCACCCCCACGGATCCCTCACTTACCCCAGGAGGCGGCAGCGGGGGGCCTCTTCTGGCCTCTCAGGGCTGCAGCACTCCAGCGCTGGCCCTGGGAGGCAGTGGGGGGCGTCTTCTGGCCTCCCACAGGCCGCAGCGCTCTGGCGCTGGCCCTGGGGGTGGTGGTGGGCCTCTTCTGCCCTCCCACGGATCGCAGCACTCCGGCGCTGGTCCTGGGAGGTGGGGGGGCTCTTCTGCCCTCTCACGGGCCGCAGCACTCTGGCACTGGCTCAGGGAGACAGCAGGGGGCTGCAGTGCGGGGACCTGGGGGCGGGGCTTGCTGCCACCACTTCCGGTGCCTGGGTTCCCGGAGCGGCGCTCCGGCGTGCTCCAGCCCCAAAAGACCCCTGAACCTAATAAAGGAAAACACTTTTCTACAAATTTGGGGTATATTTCCATAGTGAGTGGGAGTGTGGCTAAAGCCATTGGTGAGGCTGGGCTAGCAGCATTGCTAAGGTGATCTTCCGGGGCAGTGTCCCTGATGGATTAAAGTACCCTGGCCCTTCTCCCACACCTGACAAACACCTGCCTGTGTGGTGTAAGGGGGGGTTGTGTTTAAAGGCAACAGGGAGGCTGGGCCAGAGCAGTCCTAAGGCAGCTCTGCTGAGCAAACCTCCCCAACAGTTGTAAGCATCCCACCTCCTCTCCTACACCTGACCGGCAGTTGCCTGTCCAGTGCAGGAGGGGTAGGGAGGAGGAGTATTAGAAGCCACTGTGGAGGCTGGGCCAGCAGGATTGCTAAGGCATTACCACTGGGGCAGGCTCCCTGATGGCTTTAAGCACTCTGCTCCCACTGCTGTACCTGACAAACAGCTACCTGTCAGGTGTAAGAGGTTGGGGGGGCATGTTTGAAGCCATGCGGAGGCTGGGCCAGCAGCATTGCTGCACCTCACAGGTGGTTGTTGGCCATTCCTGATTTTCTCATCTGTCATTAGCTCTCTGCAGTCTCCTGTAATTTTTTTTTTACCTCAAAACACTGAGCTCTGCAGCTGACCAATCAGAGAGTGGGGTGCAATGAGGCAGCAACAATGGGGGAAAGACATTTTACCCCTTTTGACACCCTTAGTGGTCGAATTTCTAAAAATCCCTTCTTAGTGAGCATCTACATCATGGCAGGAGTGCTCTCCCCGAATTTCGTGTTTCTAGGTCCAGGGATTTGGCCTGGGCATTGATTTTACAGTGAGGGGACTTTCTTTTTTACATATAGATTTATGTGTAGTTTGACTTCTGCCACATTACCTGCTTTTTTTGGGTGGTCTTACTAAGTAGTCTCCATTTGCCCACTTGGTTGTAAAAAAGGGTGCTTTTCTCTATATAGGGTTTTTTAAAAATAAGAAAATTTCCATTAATATAGAAAATTAACACAGCAGGGATATATTTACTACCCACTCTCATTGTTTACAGTACTGGTTTTCTTTTTGCAGTGAGTCTTTAAAATCAGGAGCCTTCCAAAATGTAACTCTGTATCTGCAGTGTGAAGTGGTACAGTGCCAGCCCAAGTTTGGCTTATACAGAAAGAAGAAGAAGAGGAGGAGGAGGAGATTTGATTTATACCCCACCCTTCACTACCCAAAGGAGTCTCAGAGCAGCTTACAATCTCCTTTCCCTTCCCCTCCCCACAACAGACACCCTGTGAGGTAGGTGGGGCTGAGAGAACTCTTTCGAGAACTGCTCTGAGAGAACAGCTCTGACAGAACTAAGGTCATCCAGCAGCTGCAAGTGGAGGAGTGGGGAATCAAACACGGTTCTCCCAGATTAGAGCCCATGCACAAGCCTGCTCTCAAGACAAGCCTGCTGGATCAGACCAGACTCTAGTCCAGTATATTGTTTCACACGGTGGCCAACCAGTTGCCCCAGAAGGTTAAACAAACATGGCCCAGAGGCCAAGGTCTTCCCTAATGCTTCCTGCCAGCACTAGTATTCAGAATTTTGCAGCCTCTGTAAATGGAGGCTCACTTCAGTCGCCATAGTTAGTAGCCATTGATGGACCCTCCTCCATGAATCTACACAGGCAGTGAATTCCATAGTTCAATTACTTACTGAATGAAAAGGTTTTTCTTTTGTCAGTCCTGACACTATTTACCAATTGCATTGAGTGCCCCTGAGTTTTAGTAATGGAGGGTGGGGTTAATCTCCCTCTATCCATTTTCTTCCATCCATCCATAATTTTACAAACCTCTATAATGTCTGCCCTTAGCAATCATTTTTCTGGGCTGAAAATTCCCAAGTTCTCCACCCCTTCCTCACAGGAAAGGTGGACCAACCCCCTACTCATTTTGGTTGTCCTCCTTTGTACTTCTTCCAGCTCTGCCATATCTGTTTTTTTAATATGACAACCAGAATGGCAAACAGTATTCCAAATGAGGACACTCCATAGTTTTATACAACAGTATTACAATATTGGCTGGTTTATTTTCCATTCCTTTCCTAAGAATTCCAGCATTCAATTTAGAGAGATCCTCCTGTAACTCTTCACAATCCACCTTGGTTTTCACCATCCTGAAATATTTGCTATTGTCTTCAAACTAGTCTGCTACACAGTTCATGCTCAATTCCAAATCATTTATGAACAAATGAAATATCACTATTGCCAATGCTGATCCTTGTGGGGCACCAATGCTCATTTTCCTCCTTTGTAAGAACTGGCAATTTTTTCCTACTCTCTACTTTCTGCCATTTATCCAACTTTTAATTTATAGCTGAGATCACACACTCCTTTAGATCCGACATAGGCGCAAATGCCTGATGGATCTAAAGGGAGTGATCAGGCAGCAACAACTGGGAAGCATCCCGCAGTCATCGGCAACCTGTGCTGCTCCACCACGGAAGTGGAGTTAAAAGTCCAGTGTTATCCGGTAGTGTTATCCGGTTAAAGCGGGCCACGGGTGGACTTTCCCCTGTCTTATCACTCAGGCACGTTCTCATGGTGTCAGAATGGTCTGGTCAGGTCATCCCGACTCCGTACTATCCCCCCCCCTCCAGTACACGCATCATTACATATTCCATAGGAGGCCCTCAGTGTGGAGGTGCGATTCCTCGATTGCTTGTTTATGCACAAGGGAAACAAATGGGGGGGCACAACTCACCCACAGTTGTGACTGATCACACAGTGATGGGCTGCGCCTGCAGCTTCAAACAGCTGTGTGATCACACAACTGCGTATCAAATTCCTCTGGAGGAAATAGCCTCTCTTCCCCTGCGCTTCAACTGGTGCATGTGACCACAGCCTATAACAGGACCCATCCTGTTATGCCATGACTGCTAAGCTTACTCAGACATAGGTAAGGAACCTTGTCAAGACCCTTTTGGAAGTCCAGGTATATGATGTCTAGTGGATCAAATAACTCCAAAAGGTTGGGATGGCATTCAAATAACTCCAAAAGGTTGGGATGGCGGGACTCCCCTTTGCAAAGCCGTGATGATTTTCCCTCAGCAGACTTTGTTCCTCTATGTACTTAAGAATGACCTCCTTAATAACAGTTTATAATACTTTACCCAGAACAGATGTTAGACTATTCGGTCTCTAATTTCCTGAATCTTTTCTGGATCTGTTCTTAAAAACTGTGGTGACATTTGCTGTTTTCCAGTCATCCAGTGTGGAGGTCAATTTTAGATTCCTGTTAGTAGATCAACAATGTCACATTTAAGACCCCCTTCAGGTGTATGCCATCTAGACCTGCAGATTAGTTTTCAGCCTGCCAAGTAGTCCCAGAACTTCATCTATCATCACCTCAAATTTGATTCCATTTTTCAGACATCCTTCCTAAAAACAGTGGCTTCAGCTTGGGTATTTGCACCAAATTTTCCACAGTGAAAACAGATACAAATAATTCATTCATTTTCTCTGCCATTTCTCCATGTTCCTTAGGCAATTTATTCATCAACCTAAGGCCCTACCACTTCCTTGCTTGGTTTCCTGATTTATCTGAACAAATGCTTATTGTTTGTCTTAATATTTTTGGCCACCTGTTCTTCAAATTCTCTTTTTACTTTCATTTGTATCGCCAGCCCAATCTTGTTTCAGTTCATCCTGACTGGGGGGAAACTTTCATTTTCTATGATTTTAGTCATTAACCATGCAAGCATCTTGTTAGACTGCTTGGTACACTCCCTGATTTGAGATAAGTATTCTATCTGGGCCACACTTAGTGTAGTTTTAAACTATTTCCAGGCATCCTGGATGGACTTGACTCTTGAATTCTCCCTTGTAACTACCATCTGACTAGTCCTCTCATTTTAGCAAAGTTCCTCCTTTTGAAATCAGTAGTTTTTGTTTTGGATTTGGGGCCAAGACATGAACTACGTATGAATAGGCTGTGTGTACTCCCATATAAAATGTGAAAGCTTTACGTTAAAACTAAAAGATGTACAGGGGAGAAAGAGTTTGAATCTCTCCAAATGTTTCCTCTCTCCCTATGGCTATTTCTCCAGGAATCTTTCTTGCTTCCTTTTTCCAGTATCAGAAGTTATCTGGGAGTAAATGAAGATACTATGTTCCTGGTCACACCAGCAGGAAAAGCCACGGCGGAAGTGTGGCTTTTTAGAGCTGCAACAAAGAGAAGCGCGGCATCGGGATCAAACAGATCCCCCGAGCCACCATGCATATGCTCTCCAGCATGATCAGATGATGAGGGGGAAGCCATGGAAAGAAGAGTGAGGTGAGTCAGCGGCGCATTTGTGTGCATGCGCAGTTCGGCAGGGCCTCGCATGCTGCAGGAGACGGGTGCGTTGGCGATCACATGCCTGCCCGTGCTGCGCATTTCCTGGTAAGTACTACTCTTTTGCTGGTACCTTTTAAAGCCACATTTTCAGCTGGAAGGGACGGGTTGGGGGCAGGTGTGCGACGCTTGCCAGATGTTGGCATCTGATCACGCCGGTTTAATCTGCCCTCAATGTGTTCCTCTAGCGTTCCTAATGCTCCCTGTGACCGGGACCTACTTAGACCAATAGACTGAGGGGAGCTGAATAAAAATAGTCTAAAGAGTCAAAGCAGAACAGCGTATTACAAAGAACCATGTGTCACAACTCCCCCCCCAAAAAAACACCCCAACATTTTTGGCTTCTTGTAGTGAGAAAAGTGTGTTTTTGAGAGGACAATTAGAAGTGGAGACATGCCTTAATGCTTTCCATGCCAATCAACCAACCAATCAATCAATAATTTATTTACAGTCATGAAACAGCAGAATAACACATACAACCTTTCTCTGCCTGTTAGAAGTCCCTCCATTAATTTGTACTCACTGCAGGGTTCCAAATGTATGCTTACAAAGCTAAATTCATGTCTGGAACTTAGCAGGGAAGAAAAGAGGGCAGAAAGAACCTCAACAGAAAGGTGAGCACCGTTAATCACTCAAGGGAGCTGCTGTGGGAGGCAAGCAGCAGCAATTCAGTCAGCCTGGCCGGCTGGCTGCTGAATAGCTGTCCCACCGAACTAGGCAAGAGAAGAGCAGGCAAGGGAGCCACCACAGCAGGGAGGCAGGCTTGTTGGTGAATAGCTGGCCTACTGAGCAAGTGGAAGAAGATGGGATCCCTCACTACAAGTCTTGTGGGTCCCCATCTGCCATGCCAGAGTGCCAGTGTATTCAATTGTTTTATAGAATATTTGTATTTTTATTTATGTTTTGTATTTATGTTGTTAACTGCCCCAGCCCCGATGGCTGGGGAAGGAGTAGGATAAAAATCGAATGAAATAATAAATGAATAATATGTAAATATATATTACCATGAACATGTATGGCAATTTACATATTAAAAAACAAATCTCTGTTCTTAAGACCTTACAACATAAAACATAACAAAGTTCCTTATGAGGAGAGCATTTGAAACTATGACTTCCAAAATTATATGATCCAGAACTGTACAATGCAGGGATGCTGAGAATTTTGATGTGAACTTAGTCAGCAGGGGAAATTATCTTGAACAAGCTTTTTTGCTCAGGCAAAAGGCAACCTCCTGATCAAATGACTTCAATGTTTTATATCAAAATTCTGTCAACCATGCCAAGTTGGTCTTAAGTAACCAATAAGTTGCAACCTACAGTTTGTTTGTTTGATTTGGTTACATGATATATAAACTATGAAACAAAAAGAGGTACATATCCTCATGGTCATATCACTAAATTGAACTGTGAAACACAGAATTGCTTGCACTTCATCTCTTCTTTGCATCTGAGCCGTCAGATACATTATTGAAATGACCAACAATAATACACTGTTTGCTTCTTGTGCTTGCACACTGAGTGATCTCTATTTGTTAACACAATTAGATGTTCATGGGTAGACACTGAAGTCACAAGAGAGAAATCTAAGTAGTAAGTCTCAGTTTAAACTATGTGTCTTTTAACAACTGGAAGTGACAGCAGCAGACAGGTGGTAGACAGAGGCAGCTGTAAGAAAGTACTATAACCCAAAGAGTGATTAACACATGGAATTCACTGCCACAGGAGGTGGTGGTGGCTACAAGCATGGACAGTTTCAAGAGGGAATTAGATAAGCATATGGAGCAGAGGTCTATCGGTGGCTATTAGCCACAGGGTATAGATAGGGACTCCGGGGCAAGTGATGCTCTGTATTCTTGGTGCTTGAGGGGTGTCAATAGTGGCAGGGCTCCTAGTGTCATGGCCCCACTGCTGGACTTCCTGATGGCACCTGGTATTTTTGGCCACTGTGTGACAGAGTGTTGGACTGGATGGGCCATTAGCCTGATCCAACATTGGCTTCTCTTATGTTCTTATGTTCATGCAAATGGACACATCTGAATTCAATCGGATGCATCTGAACAGGTGACAAATTGTTGGTTTCTTGGTTGAGACCAGGACATAAACTGAACTTGCTGGAGATTAGGGGTGTGCATTCAGCTATAGCCAAATATACATCTTATCTTTTAGCCAAATATATATTTTAGTATCTTTTCAACTATCCAAAATAGCTAAGCCCCCAAAATCCCAAAGATATTCAGAATTTTTTTGGGACCACTGGATAGCTGAAGTTAAAGGGTGTTTAAAGGGATCACAAGCCCTTTAAGTGCTTTTAGAGAGAATGTTCACTTTTCAGAAAGTGTTTAAAAGGATGGTGATCCCTTTAAATGCCTTCACCCCTCCATTGAAAACAATGGAGGATGGAGGCACCTTCTTTGGGGGCTCATAGTATTTGACCCCTAGTCCAATCTTTTTAAAACTTGGGGCTATTTTGAGGACAGGCATCAGCAGCTATGCTGCAAATTTGGTGCCTCTACCTCCAAAAATAGCCCCCAGACTCCCAGATACTCATGCAGAACATCTTCTATGTATCTACTGAGCCACATAATTAATCTCTGAGACCAGATCTGAACTGAAATATGTAGATATTTCCAATAATTTTGCACAGATACAGTATATTTTATAGATGAAGCTCAGCCCACAGACTTGTAGTTCTTTGTCATTTAAAGTCTGCTTATTGCAAGCTGTGAGTGGGACAGCTAGTAAAAAAACCCTCCCTATATAATTCTGGCATTTGTTAACAAACTGGAAGAAAACAAGGCTGAAAATGCTCTGAGATTTCATCTCTGTTGTTAGTGGAGTTGTTTAAAAGCATTCAATTGTTTTGAGGTTTGAAAGATTTATTTGCAATTGGGAATAGAGTAGAAGGTAATTTCATGTGCAATAAACAAGCTTAGCATGAATAACCCTTGCAAGTGGAATCTCAGATACTGAATTGCTTTTTGGGGATGCATTATTCTTTACTCAAAGGATTCACATGAACCACTGTAGGACTCCTATGGAAAGGTTAAAGCTAGAGTTTCAAATCCTGCAAGACTCCCTTCTGTACTGCAGATGCAATTAAATTAACTACAATTTCATGAGTGTTGCCTCAAACAAAGGCCAGCTTAAATGCCCGCAGTTGCTGTTGAAGAGAGCTTTGCTGGTCCAGTAATCCATGGCAAAGAAGGCAAACTTTTAAATAATGCTGCCTTGTGTGTCCACCGAAATGTGTATCTGATTTGCTTACTGTCACCAGCTTCCTACAGGGCTCTGCAGCACTAACATGAACATTTTCCTGAAGCTTTGATTGATGCAGGGCTCTTTTTGTAGAAAATGCCCAGCAGGAACTCATTCGCATAATAGGCCACACCGAACATCAGAAACTCATTAGCATACTTGGCCACACCCAACATCAGAAACTTGTTAGCATATTCAGACCAACACGGCTGCCCACCTGAATTATTACACTATAATATTTTTTACAAGCAATTATGTACCAGTGGAGTGGTTACCATGCAGAGTCTGTCCACTCCCAGCTGTGATGTGTTGCTATGCTGATGTAACATTGGTACACAAGAGCAGCAACAATGCCTGTTAAAAATAGCTGTAAGTGGAAACATTCTTGATTTGAAAAACTTCAATGTCACAAGAATTTTACAAAGCTCTAAGATCATGAATCAGAAAGACCTAGATTACAGGTCCAGGTCAGAAATCAAAATAGTGCTTCAATTTCAGCTGCTGTTCCTCATGAAAATGTTTTTAAATAGAAGACTACATCTGAAACAATGAATTTCTGACTCATAAAAGCTTATACTGAATTTTTGTGAGTTTTTAAAGGTACTATATGATTTCTCTAATTTTGCTATGATTGACTGACACAGCTAATCCATTTTGGATTTTAAAAAAAGCAGCAACAGGATGGGCAAGATTTTTAACAGCTCTGCTAATTTTGCTGAATTCATAACCAGATTTGGACTTGGTTCCAAAAATAAGTTTGGCCACACAAATTTAATAATTTTATTCATATTGTACAATATCTCAAAATTAAATCACAAATAAGTGTTTCTGACACTGCAGCAATAGCTAGGCTTGCCCATTCCCTCTTCATCTTCGTGGAACTTCCCCCCACCATGGAAACCCCTACCATACAGATGCTGCCTTACCCTATCAAAGCTGGCATCCCTGTTCTACCTACCAGGTGGTATCTTCCTACAGAGAAGCCTATACTACTTCTCCCATCAACCCTCCTCCCATCATTCTTTCTATCATCAAGGCCTTCCCATCAGGATGTACTAAAATGAAGATAGGATTGCCCATTGGGAAACACTTGAAGGCCCATTGGAAATAATGGGAACAAGGAATGCCAATTGACTTGCATGGGCTCCATTGAAATACATTACAGTACAAGTAGAGTTGCAAAGAAAATGCAGAATGGATTTTCCATTAAGGTCTCTGGGACCAAATAGACTACTCTGGGACTGGAATGACAGGCCTCAGAGTGGAATGACAGCCCCTGGGGGTACCAGTGCGAACACTCCTGCTACCCCCAGGGGCAGTCATTCCACTCTGGGGCAATATTCTCTCTAAGCTGTGGAGTTTTGTGAGCAAAAATTCTACTTTGTGAGCTACTGGCATTAAACATTTGAGGAAGCAATTTGGTTACTGCATAAATTAGTTTGCTCTGGAGTCATCCTTCTTGAGCTAAGACAAAAATGTGTGAGCCAGGGGCTAAAAGACTGTGAGCTAGCTCACACTAACTCAGCTTAGAGGGAACACTGCTCTGGGGCCTGTCATTCCA
>NW_015166418.1:2021431-2033402 GCF_001447785.1 Gekko japonicus | reverse complement strand
CCCCCCCGCTTTTATATTTCAGGTACAGTGTGAGAGGAGCCATACAGGCCTTGATAAATGGCCTTGATTGCTAAGCCCCAACTGCCTCTGATTGATTCGAATGTTCTAATATTTTATTTACATTCCTCAGAGGTAACTCACAATAAAAGAATTTTTAAAATACAGGACTCACACTAAACAAAGGGCCAAGTTACTGTACTCTTCCCATACAAGTCCCTGTTGCCTCTCCACCCCATGATCTCCCCAAACCAGGAAGCCGGGAGGGGGAAATAATCTCTTAAAGAACCACCGAGCCACTGTGACGTTAAATATGGCAAGCACGTTTGTCCTGCCCCCTGAATCCACCCTATATTGAGAACTGCAGGACGTGTGGGAAAAGAGAGCCTCACGCAGAAATGACATCCTAGTTTCACCAGCAAGGAAAAGGAAGAAGAGCAGCTGCAAGAGAGAATTGCTTTGATGCAGCTACTGCAGACGATGAGTAGGCAAAGCCACCCCCCAAAGGTGGGAGAAGAAAGGGAGAGAAGCATGCTTGCTTCGCTTCTCCTTCCAGGCTCACGCCTGCTAAACTGCAGCAACGCTGTGGGGGACCGCTGCACTTGAGGGGAGCAGCCATGAAGATGGAAAGACACGAAGGTCACGCACCCTGGCAGAGAGACTCCATGGGGGGGAGATGGGGGGTTAAAATGGGTTGCCTCTCATTCTCCCTTCCCCCATCACTGGTCCCCAACCGGCCCCATCTCCACCCACCTACAATGCCGAAAACGGCTCCTCGCACTCTTCAGGTTCTTTGAAGGGCAACATAAGAAGGCTGACAGGCTCATTCAAAGTCCAACATGCTGCACAACTCCCTACAAAATGCCGGGGTGCAGGTCCTCCTCCGCCCACTCCCCAAGCCTCACGGCTTCCCCTTTCACCATCAAGTGAATGTAGGGCCTGGTGTTTACCTATAGAGACAACAGGCTGAAACCCTAGGTTCCCATCACCTCACAAGGTGGCCTAGTCCCCCCCCCCCCACAGCCTTCTGCTACTATTTAGCTCAGGGAGAGCTAAATAGTAGCAGAAGGCTGTGGGGGGGGCCTAATTGCTCTCTAGCAGCCAGCTGAGAAGGTTCCATGAGGGAAAGCAAAAGGCCTAACTGGCAAGACCGGGCAGGCGGCTGGCAACAGAGCAGTCCTCAGCAGAGCTTCCTCTCTCTCTCTCTCCCCCTCACCTCCCCCGCACTCATTGATTTGGAACTTGAGCAGTGGCCCCGTGAGATAGGCCATGCGTAGCTTCTTGGCCGGCGGCAGCCCACCTGGCTGGGCCGAGGCCCAGTCCAGCTCCACCAACAGCAGCAACAGCAAGGCCAGTGCCTGCTTCATCTTGTCCTGCCTGCCCCCCCCTCCTGGCCAACGGTGCCGGGAAAGAGCCTCAGGATCCAGCCTCAAAAGTGGATCCCTCTCTCGATGGCACAGCGGACGAGATCACATGAGGAGCCGTCACTGTTGTGCGCCTGCATGAGGCTTTGCCTATCCCAGCAGGGGGTGACAAACGTGGCCCCAACCACCTCTGGAGGGCTCTTTTTGAAGAAAAAGAATGAGGGAGAGGTCAGAACAAGGAGGGGGCGGGGAGGGGAGGGCTTGGAAGACAGCCAGAACACCGTACCAGGGCATTCCGCCCCAAAAATAGCCCTGGATTGATGCATCTGGAGTACATGCAAACTTACTTCTATAATAGTAGCATATTGTGTCCTAAGAACAGTAGATACTCTTCTATGCTTTAAAAGAAGCTATTTATTTACAAGAGCTACCTGGATGATCCCAGGAAAATTTTAAAAAATGGATTGTTATTTGATATCCCATATAATAGTTGCGGCGAGAATTCTCTTTGCCTCTAAATGGAAGAATGAAGATATACCCTCTAGAAGAGATGTAATATATAAAGTTATGGATATTGCAGAAATAGACAGCCTAACAAGAAGGCTTCAGGGAAGAGACGAGAACAACTTTAAAGATGTTTGGAGACAATTTTATACTTGGATAGAGAAATGTAAAATAGAAAGAAAAAAGGAGGGGAAAGTATACAGCCAATAGCAAAATTAAAAATGCTATGAGAAAATGAATCAAACATGCATGAAAATCTGAATGTATTCGGGTTGGAACTGATATTTTTGTTTGTTTATGTTTGTTTGTTATGTACTGGTCTCTGTGTTATTTATATTTGTTTGTTAGTTAGGTATTGGTTTTTGTGTTACATGTTGTTTTTGCTTTCTAAATCACTGTGTTATGGAAATAAAGATTTTTAAAAAAGAGCTACCTGGATGATCTAGGGCAAAGCTCTGACTGACAGCCAAACTAAACATGATGATGAACTTGTGGCCACCATAAGTTCACTGTTGCCATTTTACAATGAACTTAAAATGCTGCAGGACTCCAATTACTGTTCGCCCACAGCACAGGGCTCTTTACCCTCCACTCCACGCCTTTTCAAGTGCCAAAAAGGCAGGGATCTGGGAGAAAGAGTTTTGTGCTGCAGGCCCAAACTGAATTGGGGCCTCATAGCTTTTTAAAATAATCACTGTAAAAATGGCAACGGCAAACTCATGACAGCCTCAAGAAGATGAGAAGAGATTGACTTTATATCCCGCTGTTCACTACCCGAAGGAATCTCAGAGCAACTTACAATCCCCTTTCCCTTCACCTCCCCACAACAGACATCCTGTGTGGTAGGTGGAGCTGAGAGAGCTCTTTTGAGAACTGCCCTTGAGAGAAAAGCTCTGAAACAACTTGTAACTGACCCAAGGTCACACCAGCAGCTGCAAGTGGAGGCGTGGGGAATCAAACCTGGTTCTCCTAGATTAGAGTCTGCTCTCCTAACCACTACACCAAACTGGCTCTCAAGTTTGCCTTCACATTTAGTTTGGCTCTGATGCAATCAAACAACAACACGTATTTTTATTTAAGGTTGCCAATAACCTGGAGAAAAAAATGTTCTGAGTCTGACCCCTCAAGAGTGGATCAATGGGATGCTATTTACCAGGTGATGTTATTTATCTTCATGCCATAAAAAGCTTCAGCTGCTCCGTTCCACACATTAAGCCTTTATTAAAGGGGCAGGACATTTTTATCTCCAGGCTGCTGGGAACCCTATAATGCTGCTGATCTTTGGAAGCCTTAATCTTCCTGTGACCTTTAAATGAAAAGCATCAACTACTCCTAATAACTGACTACTTCCTCTCATTGTGCTGAAAAATTGCTGTAAAATTGCCATACTTCCAATCCTGGGAGAAAATGTAGTAAGACACAACATGACAGAAGTAGGTTTTATGCTATATAAACAAATGTATTCTATCGTGAAGCCAACTTTTAAATGCCAGGTGTGATGTTTTTCAACATGGTGGAATCTGAATGATGAAGATCCATATCTGGAGATCTCCTACCTGTGGTATGATTGACTCCACCATAGCTGCTCAGCCAATTTGTATGCATATTTTTACATCACAACCATCCACCATTTATTATTACTTCCCATTGCATTGATCGTTGTCATGGGGAAGGATAACAACCAGAGATGATAAGCACCTGATATATAAATTAGTGTGGCATGGATAGAGAATTACAATATCTACTATTACTTTTGAGTATACCTAAACAATATTTTAATGATTTTAATAATCAAAATGGATTGTGAGGTTTTGGCAATCATGTAAACATCTAGAAATCTACTCTTGAATGCTTTCTCTTATTCTTGCCAGGGAGATCCCAGCGCCGTTCTGTTCACCACTTCTGTTCAGTGTGTAATACATATGAAGCTGTTCATTGTGTATACATATGAAGCTGTAGAGTGAGACTGAATGTTGAATGATTTTTGATGCAATCAATATGGTGGTGACAAACAGCTCTCTCTCCCCCTCCCCCTCCCTCCCCCCCGCCCTCATTTGGTGCATATCCAAGTATGGTTGGAAAGTGGATGCCAATAAGAGTCAAATAACAATGACTCATATGCCTTGCAATTTGGAAATTACTCAGACACCCATGATTGATAACAGTTTACTCTCCTCCACTATATATTCAGAGTTCTGGATTTATCACTGAGCCAGGATTCCCATGTTGCAGTGGCATTGAAGAAAGCTTTCTATCTGTTTCAATTTCTGTTGTGAACACAATGGCTTCCCATTCCTTTGTGAGATCAAGAAACTGTTCATCAGTTAGGAAGTTCTTTTACTGGAAGATCTCAAAAAGAAAACCCTGAGTCTTTATGCATTTTTATTTAAGCTGATTTTGACAATCATGAATAAGATTTATTTATTAGCATACTGCTTCCTGCCATGTAGCTATAGATGGCTGGGCTATACGTCCACTCAATAAAGTAATAGGAAAGTTATGTTTAACCCTAATAGGTCCATACTCACTCTTTTATACAAGGCAGCTGTGTATTGGATACATGCTGAATTGCACTGGGGGAGGAGGGCGATCAGTACTGGGTTGCAGGTTTTAGAGGACCCCAAAGGATCTGATTGAGAACCAGAAACTATTCCTAATGAAGAAAGGTTGCAAAGGTACCTTTAGAAAGAGAATTTCAGGCATTACTTTCTTGTCTCTGTAAAGGTGTTTGGGGTGAGGATGAACTGTTACCCATCACCACACTCTGGGATTTCTCTGCAAAGAATTAGGGATTGGAAAGAATTCAAGAGAATTCTTTTTCTTACTGCATAAAATGTTCTCATGAAAACCATCACTGGGTTTTATGCATTCTCATATAAATATACTTCCTCATACATTTACAAGCAGTGTTTACACGTTTCATGTCCCTACATTTAGCATTGCCTGAAGAACAAGGAAATGTACTCATAAAGCTTTCTTTGGAATCTAATTCGGAATTAATGGACCTTTTTGTTAATATTGCTGCAATCAAGTTTTGAGTTTTGTTCATAAAAATATTGATTGAATGAGATTTGTTGCTGTACTTTCACGCATCTACTGAATAATAAAGATAGTTTGTGTGGACTTTTTTTGCAGAAAGGACTGTCCATAAAGTATGTCAGACTTTTAAGGGCCTTTTACCCCTTGCCACTACTTCTTCACTTGAAATCTTTCCCTTGTCACAACTTTACTACCCCCCCCCCAAAAAAAAAATATCTTGATATATGATCTATTTTATAGATGGTTTATAATTTGGTTTATATTTCTTGACTAAACTTATGCAAGTGACAGTTGAGTGTGACAATCTATTTTTGTCATGTTAGCATCCATGCATAAAGTATGTGTCTGCAAGTGTTGTTTAATGGTATCTTCCTGATTTTGATCTCAGACAGCCGGGAAGGAAAATGTTTCAAGAAATTTTGTTGCAATTTTGTTAATGATTTGTAATGTTATTTCTTACTTGAATAAAAACGAAAATAGATCTTGAAAGAGCTATTACAGAGTAATGGAATTAAAAGTAATATGATCTGTTGGGAAAGATTCAGTGTAACTGTACATTTTAAAATAAGCACTGTTTTCTGCAGTATATCAATTATCACAATTCTGTGAGAAACAATTCATGCAATTCAGCAAGAACACTGAACCTGAACAAGATCTGTCATAAACAAAGGCTAGTGGGGCCTCAGTCCTGGGCCCACAAAGGCAGCAGGAGTAGGGTTGCCAGCTCCAGCATGGGAACTTCCTAAATATTTGAGGCAGCGGCTGGGCTCATGGGAGGTGTGATGCCATAAAATCAACTTTCTGAAGCTGCCCTGTCCTGCGGGGGAACTGATGCCTGTATTCTGGAGACAGGGCACCCTCAGATGTCTCCCTGTGAGCCAGCCCCCTGTGAGTCAGCTAGTGTTGCCAGCCAATGGCTGGCACCTGGCAAAATAAGGGGGGGCAATGATATAGGGGCACCAGCATTCTGTTCGATATGATGTCACAGAAGTAAACCACAGAGTTTCTGGCAATTTATAAAGCAATGTGATGTTACTTCATGTGTAACCCAGTGAGTAGACAGCCAGAACACATGGAGCTGGCACATCCAATGACACTCACAGGTGCATGCGGCTGCACTGAATGGATGGCTGCATTGGCAGTGGCGCTGGCAGCCTTCACAAGGTTGCTGCTGCTCTTTTCTCTGCTGGGCGGGTGACCATGATGTTTGCCCAGAGCTCCAACCTTCTGTCTCCCACACAGGTGGATGGGGTGAGGAGGCAGGCCAGCTGCATTAGTAATAACAACAGCTTCCACCAGGCATCCTTTCTCTGATGGATGTCACTGCACTAAGCTCTGTGTGAGCCAGCTTGCCATGGTGAAGTCTGTTTGGTGTAGTGGTTAAGTGTGCAGACTCTAATCTGGGAGAACCGGGTTTGATTCTTCACTCCTCCACTTGCACCTGCCTGGATGGCCTTGGACAAGCCATAGCTCTGATAAGAGCTGTTCTTGAAAAAGAGCAGTTTCTGTAAAGAGCTCTCTCAGCCCCGCCTACCTCACAGGGTGTCTGTTGTGGGGAGGGGAAGGGAAAGGAGTTTGTAAGCCACTCTGAGACACCTTTGGGTAGTGAAGGGCGGGGTATAAATCCAATCTCTTCTTCTTCTTTTTCTTCTTCATGCTGTGGAAGGGGCTAGCTTGGCACTTTTCTAGCTGTGCCCAAGACTGGCCAACTAGGTGATTGCCTAGGTCTGCTTAGTAGGTGGGCCGGCCCTGTCTGAAGATCATAGGGTTACCATTCCCCCGGTGGGGCCACGGAATCCCTCAATTTTGGGGACCTAAATCCACCACTGGCTGGCCAACCAGCAGGGGAAGCCCCACCCTGAACATGGGGATGCTGCTGATGCAATAATATCACCGGTAGTGATGTCATCACAGTGGGAGCGTCGTTTTGCAATGCTCTAGCATTTGGGGGAGGAACTTTAGGGTTGCCATAGAGTTTTTGCCCCGAATGCTACAGCCAGGAGCCCCCCGCAGCAACAAAGGTGAGCCTTGGCCACCCTAGGAGATCAGCTGTAATTCTGCAGGCCCCACCTGGAAGTTGGTAACCCTAAACTGGAGCCTACCAAGAACAGTAAGGGACAGTCTCAGGTATTAACCCTATATTCCTTATATGTGCTGCGATATGTATATTGCAAGGCAGGGTTCGATGAGATGAAACAAGAATCTTTTCTTATCACAATTTCTCCCACCACCACCACCTTGTGAGGTTCACTTCTAAACCAAATGACGTTTAGTGCCCTGTAGAGGAAGAGAAAAGTGAAGTATAACAGCAATGGTTTGAAAATTTGACAGATTGGTATTACAGGGCTACTGTTTAATTTTTGCACAAGGGCCCATTTGTTGTTCAGTCGCACAGTCGAGTCCGACTCTTCGCGACCCCATGCCCCAGCTCCTGTCACAAGAAGTTTACAAACCTCTAAGAAAGATAATGAATCAGAAAGACCTCGATTACAGGTCCAGGACAGAAATCAAAACAGTGCTTCAATTTCAGCTGCTGCGCCTCATGAAAGTGTTTTTAAATAAAAGACTACATCTGAAATAATGAACTTCTGACTCATAAAAGCTTATACTGAATTTTTGTGAGTTTTTAAAGGTACTATATGATTTCTCTAATTTTGCTATGATTGACTGACACAGCTAATCCATTTTGGATTTTAAAAAAAGCAGCAACAGGATGGGCAAGATTTTTAACAGCTCTGCTAATTTTGCTGAATTCATAACCAGATTTGGACTTGGTTCCAAAAATAAGTTTGGCCATGATCTTAGTTTTTTTTGATGTTGAGCTTCAAGCCCACTTTTGTGCTCTCCTCTTTTATCCTGAGCAGGAGGCTCTTTAGGTCCTCTTCACTTTCTGCCATTAGAGTGGTATCGTCTGCATATCTGAGGTTGTTGATATTTTCCCCAGCAATCTTAATTCCCGCTTGTGATTCATCCAGGCCAGCATTTCGCATGATGTACTCTGCATATATATTAAATAAGCAAGTTGACAATATACATCCTTGTCGTACTCCTTTTCCTATGCTAAACCAATCAGTTGTTCCATATCCGGTTCTAACTGTTGCTTCTTTATGTGGAGATTTGGGATGTTGTACCATCACAACACTGATAGCTCCGAGTTTTTCAGCTTCTTTTGAACCTACTCACATTCTGCTTTCTTGACCCTGCCTTTTTCAGACTTTGCATAGGTCTGAACCCAGACTGCTGTAATGAGCTGTATATTCAAGCTGGAGAACTTGGAAATGTCGGTGTGTAAGCTTCAGCACCAAGATCAGGAAGATCTACCTGACAGCTGACAGCTGCGCTGAACCAGATTCAGCCGGTTTGGACTTGGCAGAGGCAAGCCAAGTCACCATGAGTCGGCACTGATCTGATTGGCTGACCAATGTATATATGTAGATGTGTATCTCTGTAAGTTCTCTCTTGGATGGTGGATGGAGTCCGGCAGAGCAGTTTGTTGGTGAGCTGTAAATATTGTAAATAAATTCCTGTATATAGTAACCACTGGACTGTCTCAGTGTGGTTGACTATCGGAAAGCCTCTGGTGAGTGGAAAGACTGCTAGTGAGTGCAAGTGTGACTGAGGTGCTGGTTCAACTTTCCAAACACGCTGCGTGACAGGAAAGACCTCTGAAGTGCCTTGGAAAGCCAAACAGAATAAACGATATGGGCTACAATGGACCAAATACCCCAACAGACTCAGAAAGGCAGATTTATATGGCCTATAATATTATCTATATATTGAAATGCATGTGAATAAAATGTTTTGTTCAAATGAAATGTATATTTTCTGAACTTGTGGATGAATATCTTTGTTTAAAGAATGGGTCCTAAGAAGACACAGACCAAGTTGCTGTGCTATACAAAAATCAAGCCAGCTACAGCTATACACATTTATGGGTTCAGCTTTTAAAATATACCCTCACTTTCTGCCTTCATCTTCATCCAGTTCACATTTGATTCAGTGCTACTCAGACTGGGCAGTTCATTACACAGAGAACCAAATACCTACAGACCCTGAAGATGGCAGTGGGCCTAATATGAGGTAGGTCATATAGAGTGTTAATAATAGATGAGTAAAATATTATTGAGTAACCAAATTATTAGTTCCTTATTATTTCTAAAGACAGCTGAAGATTCTAGTGACTGTAGAGATGAAATATTAATTTTATGGTCATTTCACTGTGGATATCTAGGCTATTCCATTTACAAAAAGTTCAGAAAACGTTATATATTCAATAACACAATACAGTTTAATAAAAGTAACATATTAAGGCTGTGATAGAATTCTTGGCTGTAATATAGGGATTGTCCAGAGAACTAAACTTGTAAAGGTAGGTCACTTTCAAAAGAGAAAATCTAAAGAAGAGAATGCAATCCGGGTAGCTGGTTGGTGTTGATTAAAAGTGTGACAAACAAGATCACTCAAGATCAAGTAACATTTGATCTATAAGGACAAGGAAAATGTACAGTGGCATACACAGCCTGTTTGGTGCCCAGGGTGGATAATTTTTTTAACACAAACCCCTCCTCTATTTTTATTTGCCATCAAATCAGAGCTGACTTATGGCAACTTCATAGGGTTTTCAAGGCAAGAGATGTTTGGAAGTGGTTTGCCATTGTCTTCCTCCACACTGACCCTGCTTAACTTCTGAGATCTGGGGTTGGGGCTGTCCCGTAGCTAACATGGGGCCCACGGGGCCAGGCACCCCAGTGTTTCTTCTGGGCCCCCTCCCTTGGGCTGCCCCCAAAGTGCTATGACTTACCCCCTGCACTGTACTTTCATTTAATTAGCTGGCAGCCCCCCCGAGGCCCCCTCCCAAAAAATTCCCTAGCTATGGGGCTGGGTTGGGGCACAGAAAAATTAGGTGAAGGAAGACAGAAATGAATGAGAAGTGTGTGGAAAAGAGGGAGAGAAATTAAGAGAGGGAAAGACTGTTTTATCTTGCTGCAACAACCTAACTACTGCTATGCAAGAACTGGCTGAGCTGGGTGCAAGAAAAGGGAGAGAGAAAGGCTAAACTAGAGGCATCAAACTCATTAGTTATGAGGGCTGGATCTGATATAAATGCTACTTTGTTGGGCCGGGCCATGTGTGCCATAAAATATAACACCGGGTACTGGAGATATAAACCTTATAAAGATGATTTCAGAAGCTGAATGGAAATAGCAGGTGAATGACAATAGCAGGCTTAATTGGATTAAGTGTGATATGCAGAGACGTAGTAGGCATGGAGAGAACAGCATTGGAAATGAGACCTAGGTTTCAATTTGGTCCAGGAGGATTCGGTCCAGGAAGATGCAAAGAATAAATGGGCATAAGTCTGACATTAGAAACCACAATATTTAAAAACTGGTGGAGAACCATTTTAACCTTCCATGACATTGAGTTGCTGACAAAAGATCAGCAGTTCTCTTACAAAGGTATTTCAAAGGGAGATTAGAAAGGTAGACTGCTGAATTGCAACTGATAATGTAGCTGAAGACAATGCATCCTCCTGGACTGAATTGAGACCTGTTTCCTTGCTCATTACCAATGCATGCTATTGTCATACAGCAACTGAAATCACTCATATGGACAGATGGACTCACACTCTAGCTGTATCTGAAGAAGTGAGCAGTGACTCATGAAAACTCATTCTCTGCCACAAATTTTGTTAGTTGTTAAGATGCTATTGGACTCTTGCTCTTTTTCAGCAATAAAGATTGCAAACTATGCTGTTAGTTTTTTTATTTCTTTTTTCATCTGTTAGAAATAGAGAAGGGAAATATCTGCATGTGAAATAATGTGCTGATTTCAGACTGGGCAAAATTGACTCTGTGCTAGTTATGACAATGAAACAGTTAAAAAAGCCAAGAGAGGGTGTTAATGTGAAGAAAGGCAGCCAGAAAGCTGGGAGGGGAGAGAGGGAGTGGGGAATCATTATTTATAGGGTGGGGGAGACTTGTCTTGGCAGTACTATGTGTGAAAAGGATCTTGGGGTCTTAGTAGACCATACACTGAATATTACTCAGCAGTGTGATGGCATACATCCGAGAGTTCTGAAAGAACTCAAATGTGAACTTGTGGCTCTCCTTACAAAAAATATGTAATCTTTCCTTAAAATCTGCCCCCATTCCTGAGGATTGGAAGGTAGCTAATGTCACTCCCATCTTTAAAAAGGGTTCCAGAGGAGATCGGGGAAATTACAGGCCAGTCAGTCTGACGGGTTAGACAATGCGCAGGTTTGACAGGTGCGAACAAAGTCCAGAAGATCCTTGCGCATGTGTGGCCACCAAAACTGTCGCCGCAGCAGTTGGAGGGATTTAACAAAACCCCAATGTCCCGCCAACTTAGAACCATGAGCAAGTTGCAGAACCTCCCTGCGGAGAGAAAGAGGCACATAAAGTTTATTGTCAGAATAAACCAACCCTTCGGGGCTGCGGACATAATTATGTAAGGTAGCAAGGATCTTATCATCCTCCTCAGAGAATCTAACCCCAATCCGGCGATAGAGGGGCCGGCGGAGGAGAAACATGAGATGAGTCCGGCGTAAAAATCATGGGATAAAAGGACAAGTCCTTTTGTGGATCAAAAACTGGCTAATTAATAGAAAACAGAGAGTGAGTATAAATGGGCAATTTTCTCAGTGGAGGGTGGTAAGCAGTGGGGTACCGCAGGGATCAGTACTTGGTCCACTGCTTTTTAACTTGTTCATTAATGATTTGGAGTTGGGAGTAAGCAGTGAAGTGGCTAAATTTGTGGATGATACGAGATTTAAGGGTCTCAAGGTTTTTATGATCAGTCCATCCCTCGAACGAGACCCTAGCCCCTTCCAGCCAATGGCGCCACGTGGAAAGGACGAGGCGAATTGCCGAAGCTTCCTTCTCCCACACGCTCCAGTGGCGTTCAGCATCAGAAAACTTTTTAGACACAAAAGCTAGCGGGTGCAACTGCCCATCGTCCCCCTTTTGAAGAATGGCCGCCCCCATAGCTACATCCGACGCATCAGTTTGGACAATGAATTTTTTCGATTCATCGGGGTGGGCCAA
>NW_015166418.1:2021173-2021379 GCF_001447785.1 Gekko japonicus | reverse complement strand
GACATTCCGGCGTCCATTTCAGCGGAGCCCCCGTCTTCGTTGCGTCGAAGCCCTTCCCTTTCGTTTTCAATAAGTCAGTGAGGGGAAGTGCTATTTGGGCGAATCCTTTGATGAAAAATCTATAAAAATCGGAAAATCCTAAGAATGCTTGGAGTTGCCTCCTGGTTTGGAGGGGTTCCCAATCGACCACGTCTTTGATTTTCCCC
>NW_015166418.1:2011975-2020323 GCF_001447785.1 Gekko japonicus | reverse complement strand
GATATTTCAGCAAGGAGCTCCTACTTTCCCTATGAGGAAAGGTTAAGGCGCTTAGGGCTCTTTAGCTTGGAGAAATGACAATTGAGGGGTGACATGATTGAGGTTTATATGCATGGGATAGAGCAGGTAGAGAAAGAGGTACTTTTCTCCCTTTCTCACAATATAAGAACTTGTGGGCACTCAGTGAAATTGCTGAGCGGTCAGGTTAGAATGGATAAAAGGAAGTACTTCTTCACCCAAAGAGTGATTAACACATGGAATTCACTGCCACAGGAAGTGGTGGCGGCTACAAGCATGGACAGCTTCAAAAGCGAATTAGATAAGCATATGGAACAGAAATCCATCAGTGGCTATTAGCCACAAGGTATAGATAGGGACTCTGGGGCAAGTGATGCTCTGTCTTCTTCGTGCTTGGGGGGGGGGTCAACAGTGGGAGGGCTTCTAATGTCCTGGTCCCACTGGTGGACCTCCTGATGGCACCTGGTATTTTTGGCCACTGTGTGACAGAGTGTTGGACTGGATGGGTCTTTGGCCTGATCCAACATTGGCATCTCTTATGTTCTTATGTGGTAGCTAAAAAGGCAAATGCAATTTTGGGCTATATCAACAGAAGTATAGTGTCCAATCACACAAAGTGATAGTATTGCTTTACTCTGCTCTGGTTAGAACTCACCTAAAGTATTGTGTTCCATTTTGGGCACCACAATTTAAGAAGGATGTAGACAAGCTGGAATGTGTCCAGAGGAGGGCAACAAAGATGGTGAGGGGTCTGTAAACCAAGTCCTATGAGGAAAGGTTAAAGGAGCCGAGCTGGGTATGTTTAGTCTGCAGAGGAGATGACTGACAGGTGATATGATAACCATCTTCAAGTACTTGAAGGGCTTTCATATAGAGGATGGTGAGGAGCTGTTTTCTGTTGCTTCAGAAGGCTGAACCAGAACCAATTAAATTGAAATTAAATCAAAAGAGTTTTCAGCTAAACATTAGGAAGAACTTCCTGAAGGAGCGGTTCCTCAGTGAAATAGGCTTCCTTGAGAGGTGGTGGGCTCTCCTTCTTTGGAGGTTTTTAAACAGAGGGTAGATGGTCATATGACAGCAATGTTGATTGTGTGAACATAGGCAGATCATGAGAGGGAGGGCAGGAAGGGTTGCACCAGTGCTTAGTTCTTGTGGGCCTTTCTTACATGCCTAGGGAAATGCTGATCACCACTTTGGGGTCAGGAAGAAATTTTTCTCCAGACCAGTTTGGCCAGGGATCCTGGAGGCTTTTTGCCATCTTCTGGGCATGGAACAGGGGTCACTGGGATGTGCAGGGGAGGTATTTGTGAATTTCCTGCATTGTGCAGGGGGTTGGATGAACCTGGAAGTCCCTTCCAGTTCTATGAGATTCTATTCTATGAGAGGAAGATGTGTTGAACTGGAACATATGGAACATTTTAAAATACTTAGCCATCTATTTTCCGTCACTGAACAATGGAATCCAATCCAAGTGTTGTAATTTATAATCAGGGTCTTTTTGAAAGAAAATAAAATCCCAGATAGACACAGAGAAATCTAATCCTTTTTCCCCTTATCCCAGTACATCAGGCTTCCCAAGTACTTACCGTGATTTGACAGGGGACGAAGACGTCTTCGCAGGATCATTCCTATGGGGGCAAGAGAAGTGCTGCACCATGCCATTGCCAGGAAGTGACGCCGGGCGACGTCTGGCAATGGGGCCAGAAACTTGATGGTACCATCGAGTTTTCAGCCCCATTGCCAGAGCATTGCCCAGTGCAATTTCCTGGTGACGGCATGGTGTGTTACAAGGAAAAATGTTCCGGCCAGGGAGCATGTGTCCCCCGCCGGATTGAGGTAAGTACTTGTCAACCCTACAGTACATCTCTTTCCTGCACCCCCTTCCTTTCTTTAACATGCATGTCTCAAAGTAGTGTGATCTCAATGTAAACTGTGTTTGTCAGAAAAATCCCCCCTCCCCCCCGGAAGAAGTGTGCATGCACATGAAATCTTATAGCTTGAATAAAACTTTGTTGGTCTTAAAGGTGCCACTAGACACAAACTTTGTTCTCTCTCTGGCAATTACTGTAGCAACTTCCAGCACAATCTGTTAAGAAAGTCTGTGTGAGTCTTGGAGAAAGCCAGGGAAGCATAGTCGATCCTAGAGCTTTTTGCTATGCTCAGACTTCTATGTGCCCCTGTGGCTGCAGCCAGAACTGCATCTCAAAATAAAAGGGAACACATTTGGTTGGAGGTAGCTGGCTTTAAGGGCTCCCTTCAAAGGACTTCCTTAAACTATGCCTGAGGCAGACTACACCCCATGCCCCACCAATCCAGAAAACCACCCAGCCAGCTACAGAACCTCCAACCATCCCACCATGGCCTCCAGTCCCTTGGCCAGATTTTGTGGTGTGGTATCCAGGCAGCCACCCATCAACAAATATACTGTCACTCTTCCTTTTTCTTTTTCTCTTTCTCCTTCCCCATTGCCTACTGCGATTTCACCCTCTGTCTCTTTCTCCCTTCCCCCATGCCTTTCTCCCTCCCCATTGCCTACTGCGATTTCATCCTCTGTCTCTTTCTCCCTTCCCCCATGCTTAAGGACACTCCTTTCTCCTTCTCTCTCCATCATGCCTACTGTCACTTACTTTCTCACTTTCTCTCACACCTATGACTACTGTCATTGGTTCTCTCTTTTTCTTTCTACATTCACCCAACCACATCACTTCCCCTCCCCATGCAACAAAACTGCTCTTCCCTCACTCAGCTGCAGTGGGACGGGGGACAGTGGTACCATGGTGGGAGGCAGGGACAGGTCCTACAACAGGAGCAGCTTGTCTTCTGGCAGCTTTGCAGGCAATGGTTCACCCTCCACTGCACTGCCACCAGTTCCTTCTCCCTATATGCAGTGTTGCTGCCTCACCAACTCAGAGGCTGGCAAGGTGGTTCCTCCTCCTCTGCCCACAATGCTCCCACCATTGCCTTCTTCACCTTCAGCATTGCTGTCTCGAAGCCTAATAGTGCATAGAGGTTCACTTTGGGGTGATTAACCCCCATCCATTTTGAATAAGTTTTTTAAATTTTTCTGCAAACCTGAGGTGTTCCCCAAGTTTATGGGAAAATCTTCTCTCTACCTAGCTTTGATATGTGGATTTAAGTATTTGCAGATGGGGCCATGTTGAGAGTTGTATAGAGATGATGATGATACAATCACACATTGTCTGCCTCTGCTTAATGAAACAGAATCATTTGAATCAGAAGGCACCTCCCAAGCTTCCAGTTATTTTAAGCTAGGTTGCTCTGGAATGATTGGTGCTTTATAAACCCATGTTGACTACTTATTATCATTAAGACTCTGTTTTCCTCCACAAATTAGTGATAATTATCCATCTCACTTGATTGCTTGAACCTGCACAACTGCTAACAATGTAGGAAGAAAAGCAATTACCTCACAATAGGAGGTACATTAATCAGTACCATGTAAATTGATTGGCCACAATCCAACACAGATTAAGCCATGCTGAAGAATATTGATTTCAGTAGGATTTCTATGAATACTTCCTTGGTTGAGGGGAGAGGGGCTTAAATGCCTATTCTTGACTATATCAAAACTTTGGAACCTTTGACATATAATAAAGCTGTTCACACAACTGTTATGCTAATAGTGAGTCAATGTCTTTCCCGTCCTGACGGTTGCTTTCCCATTTCACAGAGGAACTGTGGAATGAGAAGGGAGTCTAAAGAGACTTTCATTTACCACCATCACATTTCTGGCAAAGAACCCTGTAAAGAATTCATTTCCTGTCACATTATTTATCTGTCCTGTTCTCTGTCTTTATCTTTCCCTCGCTTTCTCTCTCACTCCACCCCCACTTTTCTCATCCCAGCTGACTTCTATCTGCAGTGTTCACCTCAGTTTCCTGCCTTATGTTTGTGTTCTATTTTCATTTCCATGGGAATGGAATTTGTTCCTCAGCTCTCAGGCCTATATTCCTACTACTACTGACATTGGGGGGAGGGCGCTACCACCTTTGACTCAGCAACTTAATTAAAGGACAGATCAGATAAATATTTGACTTCCATTTCTGATTTGTACTGTACTTGCTGTATAATCAAAGTGAGACACTGATTGTAAACAGACTACTTATATATCTATAATATCAGTTCATAACAATCTCCATAAAATGTGCTGTGCATTGTGCAACATACAAGGGAAATAATCAAATTACTATTATCTCTATAACAATTGACCATTTTACTGTGTACCATTTTCACTGCAAGTGGGCAGCTGCCATTGCAAATTATGACACTTTTGGTGGTATCTTTATTTATTTCTTTTTTTTACAAACAGTTTTTATTAGTTTCATAGAAAGATACTACAGAAAAACGAAAAGACAAAGTTGCTGGTGAATAATCTAATTTATTTTGTTTGTTGCAGAAATTGATCCCAGCCAATATATGGTATAAGGACTTTGAAACAATCCAGCAAAAGGCTAAAACTCAACTCTATACATGTTTATTCAGACAGCAGAAATTCCTTCCAAGTAAATGTGTGTAGGTTTTCATCTTAGGACCCATTGATACCAAAGAGACTTAAATATCTTGTAATTGAGGCTTCTATGATGAGTGGCATGTTAAAAATCCTTCCTTCCTTTATAATTTCCAGGAAGAGGTTGGAATAAATGCATGTCTGTTCTCTGTTTTATTTACATATTTTAAGGGATAGAGTTTTGCCTCCTCCCTTATTTCACCAGATTGTATGCCATCTCAGGGACTACTTGTTCTTAGCCTGCTCCTTGGCCAGACTAGACTGGTCCTCCTGATCCTGATTTTCTTCCCCTACTTCCTCTGCTGCTCCCCCTCTCCTCTTATCTTCCACTTCCCCTTTTTTTCTTTTTTCCATCTTGGTCATTCCCAGTCATCTGTTTTTTTAATAAACCCAATGCATAGGGTTGCCAGGTCTGGGTTAAGGGATAGAGTTTTGCCTCCTCCCTTATTTCACCAGATTGTATGCCATCTCAGGGACTACTTGTTCTTAGCCTGCTCCTTGGCCAGACTAGACTGGTCCTCCTGATCCTGATTTTCTTCCCCTACTTCCTCTGCTGCTCCCCCTCTCCTCTTATCTTCCACTTCCCCTTTTTTCTTTTTTCCATGTTGGTCATGCCCACAGGTGGGTCTGCAGGTGAAGAGGAAGTCAATGTGGTACAGTGGTTACAGTGCTGAACTAGACCTGAGGAGGCCTAAGTTGAAATCTTCCACTCACCATGACACCTAACCTACCAATATGGTAGGGTGTCTGCTGGAATGCTCCATCTCCTAGAGTTATTACACTGGGTTGATACATTTCATGCCCACCTCAATTTATAGTAGCAGGACTTGTGTTGATAATACTGATGGAAAGTACGTTCACCAGTGACAGCTAATGCCTCCTCTGTTAGCAGCAGATACTCTGAATCTCACTATACATTGCAGCAGCAGACTGGGCATCCACCACACATAATTGGTTTCTTTGTGTGATCCCACAGGTGGGTCCGCAGGTGAAAAGGAAGTCAATGTGGTACAGTGGTTACCGTGCTGAACTAGACCTGAGGAGGCCTAGGTTGAAATCTTCCACTCACCATGACACCTTAGACCAGAGGCACTGAAATTATTTGTTACAAGGGCCAGATCTGACATAACTGTCACTTTGTCAGGCCGGGCCATGTGTGCCATAAAATGTAGCATGAGGTACCAGAGATATAAACTTTATAAAGGTGGTTTCAGATGCTGAATGGCAATAGCAGGCATGATTAGATTAGGTATGATATGTAGAGGGGTAGTAGACCTGGAGATATCAGCATTGGTAATGAGACAGGAAACCTAAGTCTCAGTTTGGTACAGGAGGATGCAAAGAATAGATGGAAATAAATCTGAAGACGTGAGCAATGACTCACAAAAGCACAAACCCTACCACAAATTTTGTTAATATTTAAAGGTGCTACTCTACAGCTGTTAGAAACCACAACATTCAAAAACCAGTGGGGGAATATTTTAACCTTCCAGGGCCATCAGTTGGTGACCTAAGAGTAGCAGTTCTCTTACAAAGGAAATTTAAAGAGAGTTTTAAAAGGGAGACTGCTGAATTGCAACTGATAAAGAAACTCAAGACGATGCATTCTCCTGGATTGAACTGAGACCTAGCTTTATTCTCTCATTATCAAGGCCTCCTATTGTCATTTGGCGTCTGAAATCACTTCACTCTCCAAGATATAAGGACAGATGGATTTACTTTATTGCTGTACCCGAAGAAGTGAGCAGTGACTAATGAAAATTCATGCCCTGTCACAAATTTTGTTAGCCATTAAGATGGTACTAGACTCTTGCTCCCTTCCATTAATAAAGAATGCAAGCTTCCCTACCCATCTGTTAGAACTGGAAATGGGGATCTCTCCAAGTGCCATTAGACTCCATCTCTCTCTCTCTCTGGCTCTTCCCCCCTCCCAAGAAGTGTGCTTGCACAGAAAAGCTTATACATGGAATAAAATGGTGTTGGTCTTCTTAAAAGTGCAATGGGACACACTGTCTCTCTCTCTGGCTCCCCCTCCCTCCTCAGAGGAAGAGAGGGAAGGGGGGATCCCTCAGTCAATTGAGGGAAGGGAGGTTTGGCTTTCTTTCTCTCCTCTGCGAAGCAGGAAATAGGAGAGACTGCGCAAAAGGAACTGCAATGCAGGGAACAGGAAGCAGCAGAAAACCAGTTTCTCATGGGCCAGATAGCAGCCCTGCAGGGGCCAGATCCAGCCCGCGGGCCATGGGTTTGACATCCCTGCCTTAGACCATACCTTCTCTCTTGGCCTAACCTATCTTACAATGTTCTTGTGAGGAAACAATTGTGGAAAGTAGCTCTTCACATTTCCCTAAACTCCTTAGAGGACAGCAGGAATAAAATGGACTAAATGAATTACAGGGTTGTTGCACCATAAAGATTCATTGAATTTTTAACACTGTATCAGCTGCTGCTCTGGATACTTAGTTCTTATGCATTCATATATTGGACCACAGCAGTGCAAGCTGAATGAAAGGAAATGGCATGTAGATAAAATGTGATCCATATGTACACAAAAGTCCCTCCTATTTGGTTTATTCCTTTACTTAACATCAGTGACTACTCTTTTCATAGAAGTCACAGGGTTATTCAAAAACTCTTACTTTTATTAAATTCTCAGGGCATAGTACTACTGCCTTTTCAAATACTGGGGAAAAAAAATTTGCCTGAGTTAACTACAGAGACAAACATCTTTTAAAAATCTTTTTTTAAAAAATACTGTTTGCGCCCGACACATGCCAGTGTGGTGTAGTCATTTAAGAGCAGCAGACTTGAATCTGGAGAATTGGGTTTGATTTTCCCACTCCTCCACATGAAGCCTCCTGGATGACCTTGGGCCAGTCACAGTTCTCTCAGAACTCAACCCCACCTACTTCACAAAGTGCTTGTTATGGGGAGAGGAAGGGAAAGTGATTGTGAGCCACTTTGAGACTCCTTAAGGTTGAGAAAAGCAGGGTATAAAAACCAACTCTTCTTCTTCTTCCTTCTCCCCCTCCTCATCAGCCAAAGTTTATTTACATTTTGAAGATACTTATAGTGCTTCCCAAAATAATATTTCCTTTGTATCATCTAATGTTCCCTCTAAATTCCACAGTGTTGTGAGCAAAAATTCTACCTCGTGAGCAAAAAAAGCTAGTGGCATTAAAGTTGTGAATGAGTCTACATTTGACTAATGCCTAAATTAGGGTTTTTTCTAGATTATTTCCATAACCTTGTAGAAATCTCAGAATTAGTTATTTTAAACTATATTTAAACTGTATTTTAAGAGTAAGTCAAACATTATAAGAGAAAACTGAATCAAGTCAAATTTCATTACAAAAAATGTTGTCCTCTGTGGGGCTACACCAGGCCTTTGGAGAACAGATCTGCTATCCCCTTTTGCTATATTGGTAGATCTGGCCTCCGGAGAACAGACCTACCCTCCACTTTCCCCTGTATTGGTAGACCTGGCCTCCAGAGAACAGATATGCCCTCCACTCTCCACTATATTGGTAGACCTGACCTCCAGAAAACAGGTCTACCCACCACATTCCACTATATTGGTAGACCTGGCCTCTGGAGAATAGGTCTACCTGCCCTAGTTCACTATTTTGGTAGACCTGGCCTTGGACTTCCACACTGCGCTGAGCCTTAGAAAACACAAGAGGGGGACCCGCGATACTCGCAGGGGGAGAAGAGCTCCGTCTCCTCCATCCCCCCTCGCTCGATCTCCCCGAGTAGGTGGTGGCGGCGAGGCCGGTCCCCCCCGCCCGGCTCGGAGGTGGCGGAG
>NW_015166418.1:1963846-2011891 GCF_001447785.1 Gekko japonicus | reverse complement strand
TCCGCACTCATGGGGGCAACTTCGCTATTAGTATATAGTATACTCAAGTGGTTAAGACGCTGAACTGCAGGCTGTGGAAGGTCAGTAGTTCAGCAGTTCAAGACCCGGGTGCCGCAAGACAGGGTGAGCTCCTGTCTCTAGTTCCAGCTCCTGCCAACCTAGCAGTTTGAAAGCAAGAAATTGCAAGTAGATAAATAGGGACCACTTCGGTGGGAAGGTAACAGCGTTCCGTGCACCTTGGTGTTTAGTCATGCCGGCCACATGACCACGGAAACGTCTTCGGACAGCGCTGGCTCTTCGGCTTTGAAACGGAGATGAGCACCGCAACCCTAGAGTCGGATTCGACTGGCTTTCGAGCAAGGGAACCTTTACCTTTACCTTTACCAGCACTTAGGGGGGAAAGTACTCTTCCAGTCCACTTGGGGGGGTAGTGAAATATGACAACCATCATTACAGGTCAAGTATAACAGAGGTGAAACAATCACTGTCAGAAGCCTGTCAAACCTAACAAAAAGGAAGTCGCTTAAATGTTATCAACCTGCCCAAACTACTTTATTAAAATATTTATATCCCAGTTTTCCTGTGACAGAAGACAGCTTACAAATCATACTGAAAAGCATAAGGGGTGTGCAAAAAAACCCCAAACAAACCCAAATTTCAAAAAGATTGGACCAGGGGGTCCAATTCTATGGGCCCCAGAAGAAAGTGCCCCCACCCTCCATTGTTTCCAATGCCTTAGTGTGAGCAGAAACTTAAAATCCCTGAGATGGAGCTAAAATGTTGTGCACCAGCACCCCCAACACAGCTTAGAGGGAACTCTGATCATCGCTTATTGGAAGGCACAGAACCTGATTTATACACAATATATGTCACATGCCGGATTCAAGGATTTGAGGGATTTACCCACAATTTACCCTAGTGCAAACAGACTCTCAAATCTACAGTTGCTTCAGAATTTGACTGACACCTAAGACTGATACATTTTATTGAAAAAATACTGATACACAATAAAATGCTTCAGTACAATATTCCACCAGTAATAATCGTGGGAGAAGCGTAACCCTGATTTCAGAAATATGAACTTGAGCACTTTTGAAATGTTTATGTTCAATATGAAGAAATATAGTTCCAGATTCTTGGGCACTTCCTTACCTCCACTTTCTGACAAAGATGGCAGATGAGAAGAGCCTTGGGGTGCTATCTGCTGGGGAGGGGAAAGTCCTGACCATTAATGTGTGGAAATGGGACACTGAAGCTTTTTGGTATGGAGCGAAATAACTTAACCTGATTAACAGAGCCTAATGGAATGTTATTTAAGAGATGGGACATCCATCCCCCCTCCTACAAGCAGCTCATAATCCTACCAGCCTCCTCTTTATCCTGACAATTGGAGCACTGTTACCACAAGTGGCCTGTCTCGATACTGGGGGAAATTAGCTATGAGACAGAGGAGGCCAGAAGGGTTCAAGGGATCGCACACCTTTATATACCAAGGTCCAGTTCAGTAGGAAGACTCCAGATTTAAAGAGTAAATAAATAATTTTATTAATGAATATTCCTGATTACAATTACACTAAGCAGTCAAGAAAGATCATGCACTCCAGAACTAAGAAATAAAGAGGTGATGATAGCGAAGTTTAGGAACAATTATGGGGGTTATACTACCTGTCCAGATGTGCAGAAGTCTGTGAAGAGGATAGCACCAACAGCCAGTGTTCCATGTTATGGAGAAGGAGGCCCAAAGAAGACACTTTGGGGGTGTACTCAATAAAGGTGCCCTCAGAGTGCACACTGAGGCAGGGCATGCTTATAGGAACTCTGGGGGCAGTCTCCCAGGGCAGAACTTGATGGGATTTATGCCCATTGATGGTCCTACCAGAGCAAGCTGAATGGGTCTGATGACCATTAATGGTCCAACTAAGGTAGGTTGAATGGGTTCCCAGGCTTAGACAAAAGGGAAAAATGGGTCCCTGATAGGTGTCAGGAAGGATTGTTAATAATTTTAAAGTTTTAATAGTTTATCTCGAAATCCTGAGGGAGGAGGCAGGAAGGACAGGTGTCGAGACAACGGATTTCCACATGGACATGGGTGTCACACAAAAGGGACTACATGAGGGTTTGGAAACAGAGGAGTTTCGCCAGGTGGCTGCTGAATAGCTATAGAAATGCAGATACTTTACCTAGTGGAACTTGCGATTGTTTCATATGCATACCTCTACCGGGTAGAGGGGGAGACTGGAGATTGCTTCAAGGGCTGCCTTGTGCAACCTGAAATTGAAACCCTATTGCAGAGCTTTGGCTAGCTCTGTGGCACAGGTCAAGAGGTCCTCTTTGGCCTGACTTTGTGGGTCTCTGGTTCAGGTCAAAAGTGGGGTGCCCTGCTATTGGGGCTACCCCACAAATACGACAGCACCTCTGAGCTATAGCACAAATTGGGTTACATTCCCCAGGGTGGATGTAAAGAAAGTGAAAATACACTCTGCCTGCCTATTGGCTTTACCAGCAAGCAAGTCATAGCACTGAGGAAGGCAAAGAGGAAGGAGGAAGCAATAAGTAAGAGAGGAGGGAGGCAAGGGGAATAATTCTTCTGAAATATTTTGAGTTTTTGGCAAATGTCTCCACTTTCCTGAGTTTCCTTCCAATCTGACTGCATTTCTGACCCTGAGTAAGAAAGAACTGCAAAGTTGTTCATAATCTCCATGTAGAAATAAAACAGTAACTCAACGTAACCTTATATAGTGTTTGTGTGTTATGACTTCTCATTTATTCACTGGTTATAGACCAATCATCTGAGCTTCAAGCAAATCACAGACAGCCTGGATTAAAGATGAAGCCCCACTGACTGAATGATAACTACTTCCGCCTTCCAAATAGTGAAGACTGAACTCTGCATTGAAAGAATAACTGACATGTATATGACAAAATAGCTTGGATAAATTTATGTCACGTTTAAATCTAGAAAACAAAAATTATCTGTCTTGCTCAGCCACTTTATATTCAGTCGGCCATACAGATGAGAATAAGTAAACAGAATCTGCAACATTACTGCAACTTCTTAGGGTTGCCAGGTTTTACCTCCTCCCCAGTGGGGGACATTGGGAGGCAGTCCTGAAGGGGGCAGACACACACCCCAACACAATGACATCACTCAAAAGGGACGTCATCACATTGGGGACATGCCTGAATCCCAAGTGGCAAATTCGTTGCTTGGGATTCAGGTGCTCGCCCATGCTCTCCAAAAGCATTTAAAGGGACCCTTTAAATGCTTTTGGAGGAGTGGGGGCCCACGTGCCTGAATCCCAAGCAACGAATTTGCCACTTGGGAGTGTAGGTGTGCTCCATCTCAATAAACTAACTGAGATCCAATTTAGATGTTGTAGCTAATAACTCTCTGAATTTGTCCAATCCCCTTTTAAAGCCATCTAACTAATTGACCTGTGTATCAATGTGCACCTGAAAATGTGTATACTCTCTACATGTGATCTCTACCCAGATTATAGAGATAGGCTCCTGTGCAAATGAATATCACACCATGATCCTGTTCCCACCACACATTCATTTCTATGCAAAAGGAATATTGTAAGAGCTATTATATTGTATGGCTTGAGAGGGCAGGCAAGCTGTGCCTTTGGGCACTGAGGGCTGAACTCTAAGGGGAACCCTTCCTCATCACCCTTATGATATTACTGGCTTTTTAAGCAACAAATGAAAGGCTATGGTAACTTCCTCCCATCAATCTTGTGGCTGTGTCCTGCTGGTGAGTAAAGCATCACTGGAGCTCCTCTGCTTGAGACCTTCTTGCGGCTTGTTGCCCAGCCCATCGACAATACGTTCTGTCTTCTGAGGGTGGTAACAGGGAAGAGTCCTGAGATTCCTTCATGCTCTCCATTCCCACAACAGGCCACCACCTATCCTAATCATGGCCACAGTTAAAGTGGCTGGAGCACTAGAGAACCTGCACTTTCTTGAATGCTTATCTATGCTCCTTCTGTGTGCAGTGCACCATATTTACTTCTATCAGTGGATGGGATGGATGGAGCAGTGTTACATGGCCCATGTGACTGCAGTACTCCACAGATGCAAGGTTTGTTTTATAGCAGAGTACAGACTCTCATAATAATTTGGACACTGACAGGGCTGTAGGTTTTAATTGGCCCATAGGAAAACCTGACAAATAATATAACCATCTTCTGCCAGCTATAATAAGAACTCCTCCATAATTTCTGATTTCTAAAGCAAAAAAGTTTGCAAAATATAACACAAATGCTGATATTCTACAGATCATCAAATGTTGTTTTGAGCTGGGAATTTGAAAATAATGTCTTTATTTAGAACATATGGCATCTAAGTTATCAGGGAGAGTTTTGAAGGGTCACCCTACCATTACATTGATGGCACTATATCATTAAATCAATGCTAAGTTGATACAATAGCTTCAAAGAAATGAGGTTGGGAGGACTTCTAAGTAAAACTCAAAAGGAAAACTGAAATCTCTGTGCTACAAAGTTAACTTCATTAACTTCAACTACTCTGAAGTCTATATCACAATTACAACATGCAGATGCTTTCAGCTAAAATAAACTATGGATCTCAAGGGTCATGTTAGCAAAGAAAATACAGTGTACTATGTAAAATCAGTATTAAGGATCTAGTTTAATTATTATTGGAGGACTCAAGGAAGTGTGTTTTTCCCTCAAAAGTCTCTCTCCTGGAACAGAAAAACTCTTGAAGTGGGGCAAAGCATGTTTTAGAAGTGTAGCTACTTAACTGAGGGAGAAATAAAAGGATATAAGGAAGACTATGGTTGAGAAAGGGGAGAAGCCTGTCACAAGGAGAACCAGTCTTGGGGATGAAATAAATGTGATGTTTGTCCTGTGTTCTCCATGGGAACTACTGGCAGCCAAATGCCACTGCTGATCCTTGTGGAGAATCTCCTTAAAAAGAGCTAGGGAGCAATTCTGGTTAGGACTGTGGAATCTCTAGCCTCCTCTTTTCCTGACCCAAAACAGAATGAGGAGATATTACTTGCCCAGTTGTACCACTGCATGTTTAAGGATCAGTGCTTGGGTAGCTGTCCTAGAAGACAAATAACAATCCTGGCACTGTTTCAGGTCCAGAACACTGGGGGGGGGGCAGGAGCCCCTTCTCTCCCCAAACTACCCAAATTTGACCAGAATTGAAGCCCTGTGGCATTTTTAGGAGTTCTTCATGGGAACTGGCCACAGATGTATGTCTGGCTGTCCTGATGGACAACATATGACAAACACCACATCTAGTTTGGCCCTTAGCTAGCTGAAAGACAAGGTGAGAAAGTGTGTCTGTTATGTTCAAAGAACAGGCATATTTTGGCTGCTCTTGTCCAATATTATTTTTTTTGTTTCCAAAGGATGTGACACCAAGAAGTGGTAATAGTTAATGGCTTTTAAAGCTACCTTTTCTTCTTTGTTTCCAAAGGATGTGACACCAAGAAATAGTTAATGGCTTTTAAAGCTACCTTTGGAACAGAACATTTATTTGGCTTTATTGACTCCTCAGGTGTATGTCTGATTCACAGGTACAAGATGGTTGCTGCCCGAAGTAGAAATGAATTAAGTTCAACTTTGTTATCATAAACTGTTTGAGTAAAGAGTCTCAGCAATCTTCATTCGAGGGGACATTCATTGCTCATTTGAAACTGACCAATTTGGTTGGAAAGACACTAAACAAATAGCTTGACTGGTAGAATGCCTTCCACTTTTTGTTTGTTTGTTTCAAGAGGTCAGTTATGCATCTTCAAATTGGGCCATAGTTGAGACATTCTTCCTTTGTTAGAAGGTTGAGTATAACAAGTGGGGACCCACAAGAAACTTCCAGGCAGGGCGCATCTCCCCCCTTTTTGCTTCCTTCCCTCTCCCTCTTTCTCTAACAAACTTCCCCTTCTTTCTTCCCCCTTCCCTCTCTATCAACCTAAACCCCTCTATATTTATCCCTCTTCTCAGACTATCCTCCCTTTCTTCTTCCCTCTCCTTATTTGACAACCTACCCACTCTCTCTTTTGCCCCACCCCTTTCCCATCAATCTGCCCCTCTTCTTCTCTATGAACCACCCCCTCTTGCTTTTGCCCCCTTCTCCATCAATCTGCCCCTCCCCCAGGGCCGGTCCATCCATTAGGACAACCTAGGCAGCCACTTAGAGCACATACCTCAGAGAAGTGCAGAGAAGCCAGAGCCCATCTGTGGGGCGGCTGCGCTGCACTCCCTTGGAGAAGGTGCCCATTCCGTGGCCCTCCCTCCGGATGCCTGAACAGGGGCTGGGAGAAATTTGGGGGTGCCCGCCCCTCTGCACCTTCTGGCGCAGGCACAGCTCTCCTGGACTGGCTCTCTGCTGGCTGATCTGCCTGCTGCTGCTGGCCTGCCAATGAACCCCCCCGCCCTGCCCCTCCCTCACCACCAGGATGCCACCACTGCCGTCTCCTCCACGGCAGACCGTGCAGCTGGTGTCGAGCTCGCTGGCTCTGGTGCTGCGCTGCTGCTGCCGGGAGTAGGACAAGGGCGGCAGTGAGGAGAAGGAGGTGAGCAGCACGGCCATCTTCCAGGCATTCCGGTGCACCAACGCTGCCTGCGGCCTGCTACTGGAACATGGGGCTGGCACACACCACCCGTGGCCCACGTCTGGCTTCAGGGCTGGCTGTGGGATGGCGTGCTCTTGCTGCAGCAGGTCCCTGCTGCCCCTCTGCAGCTGCTCTGTGGCACCTGGCTCTGACTGCAGGTTGCTGCTATGCCTGCCTGAGGGCTTCTTCATCTTGGCCGTGGGTGAGTCTGGGAGAGGGGAAGTGGCACCGAGAAGTCAATAGACTCCAAGTTGCCTGTGGCTGCCCAGATAATCTTCACATATACAGATGATTCTGATTGCCATAACAGGCCGTCAGTTCAGCTGGCCCCAAAAGCTCTTCTCCCTCTGTGTTTTTCTCTCTCCTCTTTCCCTCCTTGTCAGCATTCTTCTGGTTTCACTCTCAGTCTCTCTGTCTGCTCCTTTCTCTGTCTCATCACATTGTCTCAGAGTGGGTCTTACCATGAGGCAAACATGAAGCAGTCCCTTCAGGCAGCTAATTTGGGTGGGTGCACCATGCACACTGCTAGTGATTTGGCACTTGCCCAGGCTCAGAAAGCACACTTTGGAAGATATTGTGGGAGCCGAGGGGCATGCACAGAGGTATGAGAAACAGTAAGATCAGAAATAGTACAAGCTGGTTCAGACTGTCTCGGTCCCCAGTGAAATTAGAGTGACACATGGAAAGAGGGGTGTCCCTTGCACCACTATTGTTAGAGGCAGGGCCTGGCCAGACAAGGAAAGACAGTAGGACAGTTCTGTGAGATTAAAAAACCTCAGGAATGATGGCAGCTTTACTACTGCAGAGGTACCTCAGAGCACATACAAATTGTTTTCACTTCATTATCTCAGAAGTGGACATATAGACGTGGTGGGTTGAATAAATGTAGAATGCAGCATTTGTGAGCATTCAAGCCCTGTTGGGAGTTAACTACTATTCAGCTCTGGAAGGAGTTCCAGACACAGCTGACATTTTCCCCCATCAAGTACTCCTATGAGGTAAGGTTCAATAGATGGGGTATGTTTAGTCTGGAGAAGGGGAAACATGACCACACTCTTCAAATCTCTAAAGGGCTGTCACAAGGGCTTTTTTCTGTTGTTCCAGAGTTCTAATGGGTTTAAATTACCAAAGGGTAGATCTCAGTTGAACATTAAGTGAAACTTCCTAGTGGGAAGAACCGTTTGGCAGTGGACCCAGTTACCTAGCAAGATCTCCATCACCAGAGGTTTCACAAACACATACTGTGGGCAATAATTTCTTGGGAATTCTCTAGCTTTGGATTTCTTTCACTGAACAGGAGGGTTGGGTTTAAGAACTCAGTGGAATATGCCATAGAGTAAACCTTACAATGTAGCCATTTTCTCCAGAGGAATTGATGTCTGTGACCTGGAGATCAGTTGTAATTCTGGAACATCTTCAGCCCCTACCTGCAGCTTTGCAACTGCTTTGCAGCTTTGCAACTGTACCTGGATGACCTACAAGCCCTCTGCCTACTCAGTGCTCCTAATCATTCCATGGCTACAGGGAAAAGCAGACTCTCATACTTGCCCCATCATACCAGTGTCATTAGTTTTAATGGTATCTCCCCATTTGTAGTTTTAGGAAGGGTGAAAGTTTTGGGCCCATTTTCCTTTTTAATAGCAATATTGTATTAGGCTCCCATCCATAGGTCTTGACACATAACAGTAAGGCACATGGTTGGTCCGGGGAAGGGAGGAAAGAAAGTAGAATAAGTTTAGAACAGGAGCTCAACAATGTGGGAAACACTCCCTAATATATTTCATCCAATGAGATTCTCTAGCCTCAACGTCTCCTAGAGCAAATGTAAAACTACAGAAGCATGGTCCTGAACAACTGTGCCTGGATAGAAAAAACAGTTTGAGTATAAGGCTCAGAAGAGGCACCACAAGATCCAAAGCAAAAATTCAAAGTGAATTTCTATTATGCTGTCTTAGATGTGGCCACCATCAGTTGAAGAGAGACTCCAACAACTACACCACTGTAAATTCCCTCTTTGACTTCCTGTATGATATATACAGGATTAACAAAAAATGCACTGAAGATGTACGTAAGGCTTGCAAGAATTTGGAAGAAGCATTGATGCACGATGGAAACAAAGATATTTATGCTGAAGATCTGTGTTGTGAACTGCAAGCAGTAGCTCAAAGACTTCCAACATCTATGCCACCCCAAAGAGTACTCCAGGAAAGTGTGCCTAATGTTTCTGTCGCTCCAAGGATCCTTCTCACACTTCCAGTGTCAGTAGCAAGTGGTGAACGCAGCTTCTCAAAACTCAAACTTATAAAAAAACACATATGCTTGACAATGCTGCAAAAGAGACTACTTGGTTTGGCAACTATCTCAATTGAACATGATGAAGCATCAGCGCTTGACCTGAAGGAATTGGTGACAAAATTTGCTAAAGAAAAGGCACGCAAAATGAGATTCTAATGTGCCTGAAATGTAAACATTAAAGAGACTTAAATTTCAACATCACAGTTAACAGGATTTTTCAAAATGCTTTGTAATTTGTGTTTTTCTGTTTGAGAGAGAAAATTAGAGATTGTATTACTTGTTCTCATAATTAAAAAAAAGAATTTAGCAATTTCAAATTTTGTGTTTTTCATTCTTCCTAAAATGTATTTATGTTTGAAAATTGGTGGGCACATGGTGGGGGGTGGAGAAGGTAGCCTCGCCTAGTGTGTAAAAAAAACCTGGCACCGGCCCTGCCCTCCCCTTCTCTATGAACCTGTCCCTTCTCTCCCCCCCACTTTCTCCCCACTCTCCTTCTAGTCAACATTTTTCCTCCCTCCCCCCTTACGTTACCGGCCACGGCAGCTGCAGTGTCAGGAAGTCGCTCTGGGCCCGGAGCAGCTTCCCTATTGCTGAGACAGGTGTAGCTTTAAGCCTCTGGGCCCAGCTGCAGCAGAGGTGGACTCTGAAAGCTGCTCCAGGCCTGAAGAGCCTCCCGATCAGTGGTACCACCACAGCCAGGATTGGAGAGCCTCCCAGATGCCAGCACTACCACACACAAGACTGGAGAGCCTCCTAGCATCTATCAGTGCAGCTCCAGAGAGGTTCCTGCTGTCCTCCACCAACAAAGCTATCCAGGCCTTGAGCCTTTCCCAATGTCTGCTACCATTGCACTGGGGCCTGTCCCTGTGGTGGCCACTGCCAGATCTTCAGGTAAGTGCATGCACAGACAACACTGTTTTATTTTGGGGGAATTTACCCCCCCCCCATGTATTTCTTGTGATTTTGGATTTTTTTGCAAAACTAGGAGTTCCCCCAAGTTTGCAGGAAAATCTGTTTAGCGTCAGTGTGGCACTAATCGGTGGATTTAGATATCCAAAGATGAGGACCGCACGTTGCTATTAGACATATAGATGATTTTGCCCTGACCTGGATGGCCCAGGCTAGCCTGTTCTCATCAGATCTCGCAAGCTGAGAAAAATCAGCCCTGGTTGGTACTTGGATGGGAAACTATCAAGGAAGTCAAGGATTCCTATGCAGAGGCAGGCAATGGCAAACCCAGCCCCATAATTAGACAATTTTGGTGGGGGGCACTGGATAGAGGGGGGCATTGGGTGGAGGAGGGGCAGGGGAGCAACAGAGGGTGTAGCAGGGAGGGGAGGGCTGGCACACACATGCACATCAGGCCTCCTATCCCCCCCTTCTACAAACAGTACAACTTCAGAATAATCTCATGGAGAGAGAGATCTGAAGGCTGGCTGAGTGATTTCTGGGGGCCGAAAGCTACAAGATTAGAACATGGTCAGAAGTATGGCACCAAGGCTTATCTTGATCTGCAAAACCACTATTCAGGGCCTTTCCCCCCTTTCTTTTCCCACTCGTTTCACTATTTATTTATTTATTTAGACTTATACCCCACCATCCCAGCCAAGGCTGGCTCAGGGTGGCTTTTGATGCTGCCCCTTTAAAAGTCAACCTGCCCAGGCTCACTGTGCTCTCCTTCCCTCCCTGTACACAGAAGTAGCTGGGCCTGCTGTTGTCAGTAGTGCTCACAGGTGTTATCTTTAGGGGGGGGCTCCTTCCTGGTCCTCTTGCCCGGCTCGGCTATGGTGCCTCATCCCCCTCCTCTCCCACCTCCCACACCCCTCCAGTCAATGGATTGCTGTGGTCCATGGGAGATGCAGGAGCATCTCAGAACTGGAGGCTTTGGCAACGTCATCTGCTGGCACCACAAGGTGCGTGCGATGGGGGTGTGGAGAGAACAGCTCAAATCTTGCCTTTGCCTGCCAGGCAGCTGAAGCTGCAGGGAGGAAAAGCACTTCTGCCACTCTCATGGCACTGGCAGCAGCACATGTGTGTTGTGTTGCAGTGGCATGACAAGGACAGGGAGGTACTGGGAGGAGTGGGGGCAAGGCAAATTAGGGAGGGGCATCACCCCCAGACCCTGGAGGCTACGGGCCTGGGTAAACCATTTCTGTTTGTCTTTTTCCTTGAAAATCTTACCGGGTCACCATGTCAGCTGCAACTTGACAGCACTTTCCATCATATAATGATTTTATTCTTTTAATATCCAGTTGTGGATCTAAACTAAAACTGATGTCCCTGGGGTTACTCCTGATTGGCATTTTTCTGTAAAAGCCTCTTTTGTGAGCATGGATAGAATATAACGAAAGGAAAAGATGTATTTTACCATGTTGTGGAGCTGTCATGCTTACCTGAGTTTTAGTATTTTGTGTTGATGTGTGTTGTTGAATGACAGCCAGGAAAAAGATGGTGACAGAGGCTGCTGAATTGAAACTGAGGGGGAAATGACAGAAATCAGATGTGGGAAGTATTTTTTCAAAAGGAACAGAAAAACCGGTTGTAGGAGTGAACAATACTTTAATATTTTGTAAACAATGTTGTTATCTGTATTATTTCTAATTAGGGATGTGCAGTCTGAACGTTATTAGCCAACATTTGACCCAAACAATAATGCAAATTCTCCAACAATAATGCAAATTCTCCAAATCTGAACAGATTTTGTAATTCGGGTGTGTTTGGAAACAGTACAGTCTGACAGTTATTCTGGAATGTGTACCTGACTTGTTTTCACTGGGATCCATGAGGCAATGAGAAGACAGTGTAACAAGGAAACATCTAATCAGAAAAATACAATGAACTGTTCAACAAACAGGATCATCCTCACTGGCTTTTCTGTGTGCTACTTTTCCATTTTCTGTCAACTGTTATACCATTTCACCACCTAGTTTTAGAAGGGTTTTCTTATTTTGTACAAGCTGATGACCCCTTGCCCCTGGGGACCCCCATTTTTGTGGCTTGTGTCCCCCCTTTTTTCTGTACACATGTACACCTCAGTGTGGGCCTCAAAATAATAGCTGGAGCCTGAATTAAAGTGCTATCAAAAGGCAGTGAGCCATGCTAAAGTGGAAAGGAATGCAGGACAGTTGAGACCCATCATAAGGGGATTCAATCAAGGGCCATTTCCCTCAAAGACCACAGGGTTACAACTAAAGACCCAGATTTCCAAAAGAATAAGCAGTGGGCCATTCCAGCAATTCACTCAGTATCTAAATGACCAGACAGGAAAGTTCCAGCCCTTCATCAGTCATAACAAGTCCCTGGTCATAAATCTAACTTCCCAATCTCCCCAAGGGCACATTTTTGATATTTCCCAAGCACAAAAGGAAGCTCCCCTCTATCACATAGACACAGGACTTCTTTTAAGGCTTGCTCATCCTTGAGAGATCACATTTTTATTATTCCTACATTCCAGTGCCAATACCTCTTCCCCTCCTCATCCCAGACAAAAAAAGGATGAAAAGTTTCCCCTTCAGCCCCAGTTTTGTAGCCAGCTTGGGACTCATCCATTCAGTTAGCCTCTTGCTTTTCTGCTTCATGGACCTGTCTCTGCATCTCCTTTCCCCGCCTGGTCAATTTCAGCTCCCAACACTGCTTCTTGCCTGCGGAGGACACCACCCCCTTCTCTCCAAGAGCAGGCTCATATGTCTCTTCCCCTCCCCCTTTAGTTTTATTTCCCAGTAAGTACACAGTTTTGCTTGGAAAAGGTTTTGTGTTGTGTTTACTTGACACGTTCCTTTCTGAAATTTTATTTTGGCTCTACCGTATTGCATAAATTAAGTTGGATTCTCTTCTATTTATAAACTAAAACTTCCTTCTGTTTAAGAATCTCCCCCCCCCCCTCATTTTCCCAAGTGTTCTTCTGAATCTAGACCTTGGTATATACAGGCTATACCCCAAGTATTGAAGTACGCAAAATACACCTGTTGGTTCCATGCTAGCAAGGTGATGCCTTTGTATGTTACGGCCCTGACACATGGAGAACTATTTGGGTAACAAAGCAAGGATCCTGTGTTTGTGTGAGCTGTTTTATTCCTTGGGCTGTGCCTGCATCTTGCAGGGGCAAAGTTTGCTTGTACCCTTTAGCAGGGAGGCAAGGTAGATGTGGGGCATAGCAATAAAAACTATGGCTTTGCTCACCACAATAGGCAGCTTGCCTACAGATTGGAGGGAAGAAAGGCAGAGATCAAGAATCTCTCACCAACCCAACTGCTCTGCAATGTACAGAGGAAAAAGCTCTGCTTGTGTATTCCAGCAAGCCAAGGGAGACAAGGCAGAAACATTGAGAGGCAATGCAATTCTCTTGTAGACTGGGAAAGCAGAGGTAGAGGTCTGTTCAACTCAGACTTTTCTGCCATTGGGAGATCAAAAGGAAAGGCTGGCATATAGGCAGGGCTGAAGAGACAGGGAGAATAGAGGGAAAGGCTCAGAGTTTGCTCTCCATCCCGTATTAGCAGGGTTTAATCGTTTATGCAGAATAAGGGCATATTATCCCACTTATTAAAGTTAGCAACGTGAGTTGACCTTTCAGTTAGTTTCCATGCTTGAAAGAGCATACCTGCCCCCTAGCCAGTTTGGTGTAGTGGTTAAATGTGCAGACTCTAATCTGAGAGAACTGGGTTTGATTCCCCACTCCTCCACTTGCAGCTGCTTGATGACCTTGGGCAAGCCATAGTTCTGTAAGAGCTGTTCTCTCAAGGAGAGTTCTCTCAAAGCTCTCTCAGCCCCACCTACCTCACAGGGTGTCTGTTGTGGGGATGGGGAGGAAAAAGAGTTTGTAAACCGCTCTGAGACTCCAAGTGAAGGGTGGGATATAAATCCAATCTCCTCCTCCTCCTCCTCTTCCTCTTCTTCTTCTTCTTCTTCTTCTTCTTCTTCTTCTTCTCATCCCTTATCCCCCCCTGGCTTTTCTCACTCTGTAGTATTAAGAGCTATGCAGCTTAATAAAACTACCTTAGCTACCTTACTGCGAAAATGGGCTAAGCTGCAGAGCTGAGATCTCCTGGGGAATCACAAGTTCAAGCCGGATAAATACACAGAAACTTTTCAGATAGCATAATACAAGTTACAGTTATTTTTTATGTGGAGAATCATAATATATTCTGGGTTGAATATGGAAGTTCTATATCTCAAAGGAGCGGGCTCAGGCACAATGCTGATAATGCTTATCTGACTTTACTTTGCTCAAATAGATTCAGATAACCTTCATGGCGCCATTATTCAGTAAGATAAGATGTAAACAAAATTAAAGGCTTTGCAGAAAGGCAAACCAATTTGAATTGTTTGCATGATAGAATAGTGAAATATATGCATTTTCAATATTATTTATGCATGTATTTCACATATTACTTATATAATATGTTGTTATATGTTTCTTCAAATTCTCAGCCATTTTTTCAGTCTTTGAACATGGCTCATATGAATTAAAAACAAACAACTTACAAATGAGTCAGTATGTAATACAAATGTTTCATGCAGATGGGATTCTCAACCAATCAAGAGAGGGGAGTGTCTTTCTGAATCCATCACACCTTCTGATGCCCCCACAGAGGCCAGTTGTATGCTAGAGAGAGTGAGATTTTTCAGCTGGAAAAGAATCTGGGCAGGGCTTCTAAGAGGTGGAGAGCACGGGGACAAATCCTAGGGACCCTGCTCCAGGGTACCCATGAAGCCAGGCAACTCATGAGGTTTGTTTTCATATATAGTACTGGGATTGGATCTGGGTAGTGCAGGGAGTTCAGGGAGAGCTCAGGGCACTCAGCAGTCCTGGATGCAAACATGATGCCTGGTTCCTCCTATTTATTTATTTTGATTTCTACCCTGCCCTCCCCGCAAGTGGGCTTAGGGCGGGTTACAAAGTCACATTAAAAAAACATGACTAACATAACAATAAATAGAAGTTTAACAATAAAATTAACAGTGAAATCAACTGTGCAGCAAACTAGAGCACGCTTGCCTAGATAATAGAGCTTGGATGGAAACATTTCAGAATGGCACTGCTGGATAATTCGCTAGGTTAAAAAATCAGCACAGTCAGTAAGGGAGGCCAAGATGAATTTGGACATCCGATGCCTCACCCGAAAGCCTGGCAGAGCAGCTCCGTTTCACAGGCCCTCTCTTGCTTCTCTCTGACCCTTCAAAGCAGCCACTTTCTCCAGAGGAACATATCTCTGTAGTCTGGAGATCAGTCATAATTCTAGGAGATCTACAGGACCCACCTGCAGGTTGGCAACCCTATGGTTGAATCAGGTGTGGTCCTGCTTTCTCTGTCATCACTCTCCCTTTTGCTCTGTGCTGGCCAGAAGCTTGTTTGTTTTTTTTCCAGTACAAAACTTGGAGGCAAGCAGATCTCTGCACAAAGTGGGAGGGCCCAGATAAAATGGACACAACAAAGCTATGACAATTGAGGTTTTCAGCCTATGATATTGAAAGTGAGCCTGGAAAGAATTTTCAGTATATAACCTAATGTTTCACGGTACTGTAATATCAACAATATGTTCAATAGATTTTCACCAAAGGAGTACAAAATATTTTCTGTGGAATTTTAATCCAAACTGGTACATTCTTGTGTAGTCAAAAAAATCTGATATATGCAGAGGCCTCTGCTTGATTTAATCATTTTGATACCAGCATTTCTAGATTTTTTAAGAAAAAGGCCTGAAGTAGTAAAATTAGAGAAACACTTTGCCTGAAAGCCTAAGTAATTGATGCTAATTCAAGAAAGTCAGTGCTAAACCCTTGGTCAAACTTGTTATAAGAGTCAAACTGGATATGACAGCGGGAGACTCTCCCATGCTCAATCCCTGATATGAATTTTGGGGGGGAAATCCTTTACTTTAAAAATAAACATAGGAGATCAGTTGATGATTTTCCCATCGTTGCATTCACTTCGGCCTCAAGACAGCTGGAGAATACCATCATGACTGAGACTGTCACCTTAAGTCGTATTGCCAACTTGAAACCTTCTGTTCTCGCACTTTATTAGATCACTGTTCCAGCACTTTAGGATAACTGATAAATAAATTGTTTATGGTTGTTTTTATGAATGGTTTTAATTGTATTTATATATGGATTTTTATGTAAGCCACTCTGAGCCTGCCTTGGTGGGGAGGGCGGGGTCTAAACTGAACAATCTCTGACATTGAATGTGTTGGTCTGGCGTGTGACATTGAGGAGAGTTTGGCTATCTGGTTGGTGTACCGACCGCCTAACACACCGGCAGATACCCTATCAGACCTTTTAGATGCTGTATCAGGCTGGGCACTGGAATATCCCAGGCTTCCGATCCTGGGCAACTTCAAAGTTCATGCCAATGATGCAGCATCTGTCCAGGCCAGGGATCTAGTGTCATCCATGGAGGCACTGGGATTCTTCCAGTTAATATTGACTCCCACGCACCAAGCGGGCCACACACTGGATCTGATTTTTGGGATGGGGATACATGTGGATCTGATGACTACGGATGTAGTCACATGGTCTGCCCGCCCTGAAGGTCTGGCTGAACATACCATGCCCACCCTGTTTAGGCGGCGAGCGTATTTATGCTCGCCCACAGAGTCAAATGGACCCTAGTCGGCTTCAGGAAGCTTTGCAGGATCCAATGCCCCCTGGCGCCTCATTAGATGAGCTGGTGGAGGACTGGGATAACCAGCTCTCTGAGGCCATTGACGAGATCACCCCCCAGTGCCCTCTATGCCCCAACACCAAAGCAGCACCATGGTATACCATGGAGCTGCAGAGGATGAAGCAGGAACTAAGATGGCTAGAGCAAAGGTGGCAGCATATTCATGAAAAAATGTCGCGAACATCTTATAGGATGTTTATGAAGGCCTATGAGATGGCAGTGAAGCCTGCAAGGAAGGATTTCTACATGGCCTCCATTGCCTCTGCGACCTCATATCCAGCCCAATTGTTTAGAGTTATTCAGTCTATTATGACTCTGCCACAGGCCAGAGCAAATGGTAGGAAATTGCAAGGCATTTGCAAGCTATTTTGCATATAAGATTGTGACACTCGGCCAGGACCTCCTGGCCGTAATTGAGACAGTAAAGGAACTGGTCCGGTATTGGACCACTTTGATCAACTCTCCTAGCAGGAAGCTGACAGGATCCTGGCAGAGGTGAGGCCTACTACCCACCTTCTTGACCCATGCCCTTCCTGGCTAGTTAAATATTGTGGGGAGAGCATTCAGTCTCCTCTGGGAGAAATTATCAACTTGTCCCTTTCTACTGGGACTTTCCCACAGGCTTTGAAGGAGGCAGTAGTTCATCCTCTCTTGAAGAGGCCATCACTGGGCCCCAACAGTCCTGACCAACTACTGCTGAATATCAAATTTACCATTCCTGGGCAAGGTGGTTGAGAGACCTTCCTGAAAAATGTTTCTGTCCTTGACTCCTCCCAGTCCAGCTTCTGCCCCGGCCATGGGACAGAGATGGTTCTGGTTGCCCTCACAGATGACCTCCATAGACATCTGGAGCAAGGTGGGTCAGCACTGCTGTTGTTATTAGACCTAACAGCAGCATTTGACATGGTCGACTACAATCTTATGATCCACTGCCTCACCGATGTAGGAGTTCAGAGGAGTGCCTTGAAATGGTTTTCCTCCTTTCTCTATGGTCAGGGACAGAGGGTGGTGCTTGGCTAGAGGGTCTCCCCATGGAACCCACCAGAATGTGGAGTGCCACAGGGGGTGATCCTCTCACCAATGTTATTTAACATCTATATGTGCCCCCTCACCCAGTTAGTCCAGAGTTATGAGCTGGGCTATCACCAGTATGCTGACGACACCCAGCTCTATCTGTTAATGGCCATCCATCTTCTGTCCCTGGAAAGCTGAGTAAGGCATTGGAAGCTGTGGCTGAATGGTTGCATCAGAGTCGACTGAAGTTAAATCCATTGAAGATGGAGGTCCTGTACCTGGGTAAAGGGGGCACGGATGTGGGCACCAGGCTCCCCACACTGGAAGGAGCACCTTTGGTGCCAGCCCAGACAGTGAGGAGCCTGGGAGTAACACTAGATGCCTCTCTGTCCATGGAGGCCCGGGTTCCCGCAGTTGCCAGATCTACATTCTTCCATCTTAGGCAGATCAGGCTACTGAAGCCCTATCTCTCCCCTCAAGACCTAGCTATAGTGATCCATGCAATGGTCACTTCCAGGCTCGATTACTGCAATTTACTCTACGTGGGCTTATCCCTGGGGCTGATCCAGAAATTACAGCTGGTACAAAATGCGGCAGCGTGCCTGCTGATGTCGACCACTGTGCAGGCTCACGTTCGGCATGTGCTTCAACCACTGTGCAGGCTCACGTTCGGCATGTTCTTTGCCACCTGCACTGGTTACCAGCTGAGTACTGGATCCGCTTCTAGGTGTTGGTAATAACCTTCAAAGCTTTATATGGCCTGGGACCAACATACCTAAGGGACCGCCTCTTCCCGTATATGCCTCGAAGAGCTTTACATTCTAATAATCCACATCTCCTGGTGGTCCCTGGCCCCAAAGGATGTCCGTCTCACCTCGACCAGGTCCAGGGCCTTTTCTGCCCTGGCCTCCATCTGGTGGAACATGCTCCCCATTGAGATCAGGACCCTGCAGGATCTTATTCAGTTCCACAGGGCCTGTAAGATGGAGCTGTTGTGCACAGCTTTTGATTGAGGCAGTGGGCATCCACACATGGCCTCCCCGAGGTTGCTGTCTCCCACCTACTGGCTATCCATCCATCATAACCACCCATTTCCATCTGTATTAATGGGTTGAAACTTTCACCAGTAGCTATAACCACTGATTTTAAATGTTTATATTGTGTTTTTAAACTTTATTGTAACTGTTGAAATATGATGTGGCCCACCCTGAGCCCACTCGCAGGATGGGCGGGATACCAATATGATAAATAAATAAATAAATACAACTTAAAATTCACTTCAAAAGAGAAATTATTAGAGAGATAGTACACCCTGATATCTAGACATTACTGCTCATCAACAAATAAAGTATTCTTTGGGCACCTTCTTTTTCGCAGGAGATTTAACTCCAAAGGCAGCATACAATTAGGGTCCCCAGGCCCCTCCAACCAATGTAGGGGTGTAGGGTTGCTAGATCCAGGTTGGGAAGCTCCTGGAGATTTGGGGATGCAGCTTGGGGAGGTCAGGGACCTCAGTGGGGTACTATGACACAGAGTCCACCCTCCAAAACATCCATTTTCTCCATGGAAACTGATCTCTGTAGTGTGGAGATGGGGTATAATTCTAGGGGATCCCCAGGTCTCACTTGGAGGATGGCATCCCTACCAACAGCTGCATGCAAAGGAGAGATGAATCAATCATTGGCTCCCCCAGGAATCTGGCTGACATGCTGTTGCCATTTTTTTTCCAGTGTCAGGAAAAGCATTTGACCTACGTGGACATTTTTGCGGGAGACCTGGCCCCTCTATTTCCGAGAGAGTGCCAGATTGTTAATACTCATCTTGTAAAGATTCTCAGACAACAAAATAAAATGTACATCAAGGAGATTGCTTTTAGCTTAGGTTTGCACATGCTGTGCTAGTTTTCAGCTTACATGGAATTATTGGGAGGGGGGGTTGAACAACAGAATCATTCACCTGAAGTCTAAAGTAGTAATGCCTTTCCCCTTGGAGTCTGCCTGGCACCTCCACTACTTTCTGTTTACCCGGGCTTTTAGCAAAAGAACTGTTTAAAGCACATAATTTTAGAGTCTGTTTTTAGCCTGAAAAATGTTAAAAGGCCCGTTTTAAACTGCTCTTTGTTTTATGTTTTATGCTCTGCTGTGTTTTGAGTCCTGAGTTTTAATAACTTTTGTGATGTTTTATGTTTTTACTGTATTTTATTTTGTAAGCCATCTGAAGCAGGGTCCCTGGCGAGACAGTAGAGAAACGTTTGAAATAAATGCAATGCAGCAATTTATCCTTTTGGTACTTTGCCACCTCTTTCGGTTACACATGCAGACCAGGCTTTGGCTTGCCAAGAGCCCTGGGTTCCCTGGGTAATCTGAGCCACAGAATTTTGTCCCCCTGTCTGCCGTTTCAGCAGCCCTGATTGTTTCTTGAAAACACTTTTTACAGGGTTGTTGTCTCTCATCTAAATCTAGAATATTGTTTTGTTCCTGAATAATTTTGTGGGTAGAAGGAATGGTTGAATCTCTCAGTAACCCTTCCGTTCTTAGAACTATAATTACCAGGTTTAATATATTAATGTACACATGAAATTATCAAGTGAGTGCAAGAAAGGGTAAAGCTCTTGAAATGTTTTTTTTTCTGAGCTCTTACTGAGAAAGCTTGTAATCACTGAACTTTCCAAATCAAACTGAAATACGTTTACCTACTACTACACATGAAGACTTAAATGCATACAGGAAATGCAATCACTGAGAAGTGTCCAATAAAATGCCGGAGAGAAACTCATGGCAATTGTTCAGTAGCTATGTCCATACAAGCAATTCTGAATTAATCAATGTTACTATGAATGTTCATTTGGGGAAAATTACAAAACATTTATTGTTTAAAGTGACATTTTTGGTTTTTAGCATTATTTACTTTTGGAACTATCAGCAGCTTCAAAAATGTATTTAACGTATGTGAGTGTTGTTGCTTGGTTTTGCAAGGCTAAAATGCTAGTGCAGCAGTAATTTAAAGAACCCAGAAGGAGATCTCTCAACATGTTCTGCTGGAGTGGTTGCTTCATTTGCCTTCTGTTTTAATTGTGGGTTGGTATGTGCAACGGAGGGAAATATGATCTTATGCACGTTTTCCACCGAGAATTTGTATAACACATTTTTTCCTGACTTGCTTAGAAATTCTTGAATGTGAGCCAAAAGAAGTAGCAGTGTTGGCACTGATCAATCTGCTTTGGCAACTGAAAGGAATATAGAGGAAATGCTGCTCCACTGTATTTTACAGGACTGATAAGAAACCAAGTTCTGTGGCCCAGGCAGATCCCTTGAGCTATAATTACAGCAGAGCAATTCCTAAAGAGACATCCCTCCTTGTCATCTCATGGAGATAAAAATCAGTCTCCTCCCCCTGGATGGAAGGAAAGGAAGCCAGGGAAACAGTTTGTATCAGTCCAGTTTGGCTGGGTAAAGCGTCATATGGCAATGGTAGCACAAGAGCCAAACCTCATAACCATATATGTTTGGATGACTCGAGTGTCACTCAATTAGTGAATGATATGATTCAAAGAGGAAGGCAGGCAGGATTTGTCCTCAGGAATTCTATCCCAAGCTCAGCTGCACACATTTTACAGTCAATCAAACCAGTAGAGACAAGCGGCCCACACAACTTAAGTTCTACCAAAACTTCTTCAAACTATTTTGCCTGGCAGGAGCAGAGAAGAGACAGAATAGCAGAGACACTACCTGGAAGGCAGTGTGTGACTGGAAGGCACCTGATACAGTCCACGGCTGAGGTCAGACAACAAGTTTGGCATGGTCTGGCTGTGCCTCTAATTACACCAGTATATGTTGTATTGGGTAGTCATGGTGGTTCAGAGGTTAAAATGCTGAGTTCCAGACCAGAAGGTCTGTAGTTCAGCAGTTTGAGACCCTAGTGCCGTGTGACTGAGTGAGCTCCCGTCTCTGCCTTCAGCTCCTGCCAGCCTAGCAGTTCGAAAGCAAGAGATTGCAAGCAGATAAATAGGTACTGCTTTGGTAGGAAGATAACAGTGTTCCATGTGCCTCAGCATTTAGTCGTGCTGGCCACATGACCACGGAGAAGTCTTTGGACAGCACTGGCTCTTCAGCTTGGAAACAGAGATGTGCACTGACCCCTAGAGTCAGATTCAACTGACTTTCGAGCAAGGGAAACCTTTACCTTTACTATGTTGTAGTAGAAAGTTTTGATCAGACAGCACACCCAGATCCAGCTTCACCATGCACGTGCTCCATTGTCAGTCATCCAGATTAGTGCTGCACATCAACCACAGAGCATACTGTCTGGTTGGTTTCTAAAAATTGTTTTGGGTGTGCATGCACATATGTATTTATGTGCACATCACCAACACATTTTAAAAAGGCAGAAACAGACCTGAAGGTTCACACTTCCCAACTGGCTTGAGTTCACAACAGGAAAGTTGAGACCTCCAGAAAGGTGGAGTAAAAGTGCTGACATCCATAAAAACTGGATTTTCCCCAGTATCCATTAACTCTGGGACAGAACTGGGTGCCAACAACCGGGGAATGGGAGGCAGATGTTGCTGTCTGATCGTGCACTTTAAATCCACAAGAGAACAGCAATGACATTGGATCAAACTGCTTGTCTGGTCTGGTCAATGCCTGTTGGAAGAACATTAAAGGTAAAGGTAAAGGTTTCCCTTGCTTGAAAGCTAGGGAACTCTATTTATGACACCTTGAGTTGCATAAGGGAAGAAAGGCAAGATACAAATGTGATCATTCAGTAAAATAGGTACCAACTGCAGCCTGTTAAAGAGATCTGAATACCAATTTATATCATTCAAAAGGAGAGCCTCCAACCCTCACTTCATCCAGTACTTAAATTACCAACACATACATGCTAGCAGTGCAATCCTCTGCAGAGTTACTCCGCTCTAAACCCAGTGATATAGAATAACCTCTGTATTAAAGTGACAAGTATTCTATCCCTACCATTTATAAAGTAGTTAAAGGCTACAGACCCACAGTTTTATCATCTTCTATGAGTTATGTCAAACTCTGACTTGGATGAACATGTTGCTCACGTTTCTACTGACAGTACATCTTTTTCCATTTAAATTGGATACAGACATCTTCTGGAAAGTTCTAAAGTTGCCAGACAGATCCTTGACAGTTATGTGCATATGGTACATCATATAGAATCTATTCAGGTTTTTTTCTAATGACTGACTATAGGAAAGTGTGAGAGACCACTGTCAAGCCACTGGAGCTATAAGTCATTCTCCGACAGCATTACTAAGATAACAAAAATGTGCATGCTTCTTTTTAAGAGCTGTGCTTAGAGAACAAGCACCACACTGCTGTCACAAGACCAGCCTGGCTGCCTGCTTGGTGGAGAGTCTTATATTACAAGGCCTCCCCCTCCTTCCACCCAGCCTCACTCATTTGCCCCCTTTTGCTCGGAAAATAAATCAATTTCATCTGCTGCAGTTTGATTTCTTTCTTCTCTCTGTCTCCATCTCTCTCCCTCTCCCTCTTTGTAAAGTCTGTTTCCACTGCACCATATGGCAGCTGAGAGAAGGTTAGAGCAATGATCTAGCTCTTAACAAAAGACGCTGTAATGTCAAAGAAGCTCATGAATGCATGAGACACATTCATGTATAGAAAAGTGCCTCTAGCCCTGTCAGAGAGGACTAAGGAGACCAGACATTGCTTTAGAGGTTTAAAAAAGGCAGCAGTTCTGTCTTCAGCTCATCTCTTGCTCACCCCCCTACAAAAACACACACACACACAAAACAAAAAACCATTCCCTTTCATCCTGTGCTCAAATCCTATTATAGCTTTTACCAACAGGGAACACAGAGTTAGAGACTGAGGGCAAACAAGATATGAAACTGAGCACCTTATTTCCTTACCTTCATTTGTTGTCATTCGTCCCCTGCACCTACACAAATCCCAGTATACCTGACAAGTTACAGACTGAGCCTGAACTATTTGCATGTTTGTAGTGAGTCCTCCACAAATCATTGCATACAGTCCAGTACCAAAAAAGTGCAATCTGATGCACATTTCCTCAAGATGGAGTACTTACAGAACACTATTTAAAGAGCCAGTTCCCTTCTGCTCCCTTTCTCAACTAGGTTTTAAGAAGATGGTTTCACACACATGAAAAACTATGACTTTGGTCTAATTAAAATGCCACATTCAACTGATTTCCACATATGTGTGGACAAACATACAGTATTTTTTCCTCACTTTTTAAAAATTCAACTGAATTTCCTAGCAACTAACTGGGCAGTCTTTAAACAGACACATTAGCACTGCTGTTTAGCCAGGAATGACAGGAAAATATTTGGTGTTTCAGGGAAAAGAGAAATGCAATATCATATTAAACATGGACCAGTTTCTATCCCTACTAGGCCACTTTATTTAAAAAGCTCCAAATTAAGAAAATTCTGTCACTAGGGTTATTGCTACAAAGCTGGATAAACCACCAACTGCTAGTATCTGTGGTGTTTTCCAAGAGCCCAGCAATAAGATGTTCTATGATGTGTGTAGGATTGCCATCCCCCCAATGGGGGCAGGGTTCCTCCCAATTTCGGGGGCCCTGATCCACCTGCTGGCCAGCTGTTGTGTAGTGCAATTTCCTCAGCCCCATTGGAGAGACCTGAGTAGAATTCTGAGTAGACCATAACTATGGCAAATTATAGTTAGTCTAGAGGGACAAGCTACCTATAGTTTGCATTTCACATTAAGGCTGAAAAATTCTTAAACAATCACATCTTTTAAATTTACCCCTTAGTGCCAAACTGTTAAATACAATGAAGTATTTTAATTATTTAGGCATTGATGCTGAAGATGTTCACATGGAAGTCAGTTCAGTGAAATTAATGAGGCATTCTTTAGCGTAAATAATATTTTATATACAAACAATTACATCAAGATAAAGAACTGGTAATGCTTAAAAAGTTTCTTCTACATCTCTCCTTATCTTGATGAACAGCAGCCACTTTCCCTATCACCTGGCAACAAAAGTATTTCACATGGTCCCAAGTGCCTTCTTTGTATGGACCAGTCTGGTTCACACATGAGACAGCCTACATGAAATCACCTCAGTAGCATATTGATGATGTTGTTGGACTTACAAGTAAATCAAGTTCACATGTGAACCAGTATCTGTAAGTGAAGCTTTACAAAGAGACCAGGAACAGATCAGGACTGACTGACTGACTGACCAACTGACCAGGATATTAAAACAGCAACAAGTGACTCCCTGCAGTGCTGGTAACAACACATGGACTGCTCAGCTCAGATCCAAGATGCAGTGGTGATGACAGCGAGTCAAGTGTAGGTTTGCCCATTTATGGCACCCACACATCACTGGGTATTGCACAAGTGTTGTGCCATCATTTGCAACTGGATTGTTTAGTCTGCACAGGAATAGTCACTCACTGTGCAGTCTGTTCTCTCTGCTGTGATCCTAGAGGACATTCAGTCCTCATCATCCTGGTTTTAGAATTTTTGACCGCTGAGGGTGGGGGGTGGCATAATTTACAAAGTAATTTTCCCCCCACATATTTGAGGCATATCCCAAGTATGTAAAGACCCTAAATTGAGAATACTGGTTTTGCTGTTCTTGTGACACTGAGGGTCAGAGTCTTCTCAGAAAAGAAAAAAATTCCCTGATGCCTTTCTTACTATCTCAGCCTTCATTTCTCTGACCCTTTTGGAATGCAGTTTTTCTCCTGACAATTGCAATTTCTTTCCCAGACGTCTGCTATACACAACGTAAGCAACATACTAGGTTTTGGAAAGGGTTATGGCTGCAGCACACACAAAGGTGTCACGTTCATACCAAGTTGGATGCCCCAAAGAGAAATGAGGCATGTATGAATTTTACAGCTTTTGGATTCACAACAAACTCTCTCTCCCCCCCACCCCCAGGATGTTGTCTTATACTTTTAAGGTTCCCAGTAAGGTAGTGACCTATATGAAAAGACTGTGCAGACAGGTCCTAAGCAGCAGTGAAAATTGCCATTTTGAACCTTTTGTCATAAGAAAAATCTTTCATTGTTCACATAAACTTGATTGCCCTTATCTCACTCCATGATATTCTTGCTTCTGATGGCAAAGATAGTTTAGCTGATAGCACTAGAGTTATGGGCATATCATCAGTAATGAGCAAGCTGGCACCATTTTGTTTGCCAACAAAATGAATACAGCCTATCAACCAATGTTTTTTTGTTTACCAGGAACTTAACAACTCTCCTGGTTTACAGTCTCAGGAAGACAGCAAAAAACAAATTTGGTTCAGTTTTGTGCATCTTGGCCATAACTGATAAGAAGCAAAGACAGGGTTTTTTAGACCGTCTGGGGCTGTGGTCAGACATGCAGTTTGATCTGCTGTTGCCCCACCCCTAATTAATCCAGATTATTTTGTAAGAGAAAATACTGATCAGACTCACCCTTTTTAGCAATCTTCAAAGCACTTTTACCCCATTGTTGATCAATCAGATGCAGCAGCCAGCAAGTGTTTCTGTTGACCATTTTTTAAAAAAAGTTTGTCCTTTGAGCATACTCACAAGTGCTGATGAGCCTGCTGGGATATGTAGTTCATGGGACTGTCAGCCATTTTTTTAAGTTTGTCCTTTGCACATGTGCACAAGCACTGATGAACCTACTGGGATATGTAGTTAACTGCTGTCCTCCCTCTCTAAACTTTTCAATTAACCCCTTCCCCAAAGCACAGAAAATAAGCTGAAGAACAGAGGAGGCATCTTCCTTTGAAAGTTTTTATAAAGAAAACAAAATTTTGAGCTGCCCCTGTGGGAGATGGAGAGGGAGAGAGGTGTGAATATGCAGTTATGCGCACATCACTAACTAGTAAAAACAATGGCGACTGGAAAACAAAAGACCAGTCAGACCTGTCTGAAGGCTTGGGTGTGCAACAGAGTGATCAGACAACAGGAAATCTGTTTTGGAACCAGCTCAGATCAACAGGGCCAGACTTTCACAAGCATCAAAGAAACACATAGTAAGGGGGGGGGGACGCTGACGACTGGGGCACAACAAACAGATGTTGCTGTCTGATTGTACATTTTAAATCAGTAAGGGAACAGCAGCAGCAACAGCTCAAACTGGACGTCTGATCATATCCTCGGTTGTTCAGATGAACAAGTCACAAGATTAGGTTAAAAGCATTTTGTTAATCGTTTTATATTATGTCCTGCATTTTTGTACTGTTCTGCCTCCTTTGGCTGTGGTTATTTCTTCTAGATTCAATAGAGCTTACTTAAACTATTTGTTTCTCTGGTCCATGTGTGTAAATCATCAGCTGCTAGTAAGTCTGATGTTGAGGAGACTCTGGGCAGTCTACAGAAATCAAACAAGGAACAATGCAGCTATTCAGCATCTTCTATTCATTTCAGCCACATCTGTTTACATGGCCTGTGCCCACTGCTAAAAGGGTTTGTCTTCCCAACTCCTTTTTGTCTCACAGAGCCCTAACTGGTTGGCGACTTGGAAAGGTCTTTTCTTTCCCCTCCCTTGAAGATCTGAAGTTTCACAATCATTTATGAGATAAAGCAGAAAGACAGCTTAACAAAACATTCAGGCTTTTCCCTGGTCTGCTTTTGACTTTAGGTGTAACATGAGAACAACTGTAAACCCTCCAAAACTCCCATTAAGTTTTCAACATGCATTTAACATTAAAGAAACAGACTCAGAGCATCAAGAAGTTAGGGATCTTGCATTCTCTTGTTTTAAATCATATTGGAAGGAATGGATAGAAGAATTTAGCTGTGTGCATGATAAAACTGATTCAGAGAAGGAGGAAACAATACACATGCTCTGATATCTTTTTTGTAGTAAATGGATTTTATATTATAAATAAAAACACTAACCACGGCAACTGAGATTTCTGAACTAGTAGACTTTACTTATAATTGTTGAACAATTTGTACATAATTGTGTGTACAATTGATGTATACTATACCATCAAGACTACAATTCTGCTCTCAATAAATACAGTCAAAGACAACTGTTATGAAAAAAAATCAATTCCAGATACTGATACTGAAGAACAGAGAAAAATATAGCAAAAGGAGAAAGAAGTATTTTTATAGGCAATATATGTGCAGACAGAGTCTTACAACACAAACTCACATTGTACCTAGAAGATGCCCAAATGGCTATTTCACAGTGTTCCCTATATGGCTATAAGGTGGAAATGCATATAGCTGTAAGGTGAACTCAATCATCGATGAAAGCTGGAAACTTGGGATGGACATGGACCAGCTCACAAACTACAGTTTGTCACAAATTTTGGGCAGTTCATGGTTTGCGAAGTGATGTCCAAGCTGCGACCCAAAACCCACTATTTTATCGTAAAGTGCCAACACGGCAATTTAAGCCTGTAGCTTAGATTTGGAAGACGGGGCAGGGGACTTGACGATAGCTTGGACCTTCTCGAAAGTAGGATGGATGCCCTGAGCATCCACAGCAAACCCCAGGAACTCCACCAGTGGAACCCCCAGCAGACATTTCTCCCTCTTCACCTTAAGCCCTGCCTCACTGAAGCGCTTGAGTACAGTCCTAAGATGCTCCGCGAAGGAGTCCAAGTCTGGTGCAGCAATCAGAACATCATCAAAAAAGGGTTGGACTCCGGGAATTCCTTTAAGGAAACAGTCCATTAAATTCTGAAAAATCCCTGGAGCCACACTTACGCTAAATTCTAATTGCATCACCTTAAAAAAAACCTGTGCATAACAATGGTCTGGGCTTCCACGGTGGCATCATCCACCTAAAGTTGCTGGTAGGCTTGGGCCAAATCCAGTTTCCCCAAAACTCGGGCCCCCACCAATGATGCCAACACCTGACTGACCACAGGGACCGGGTATGCATGGTTTTGCAGTGCCTTGTTGAGTGTGCATTTATAATCCACGCAGATGCGGACATCCCCATTGGGTTTGATCGGGGTAACTATTGGGGTTTCCCATTTGGCATGGGGTACCGGTTCTAAAACCCCTTGCACCACCAATCAATCCAGCTCTGCCTCGATTTTCGGCTGTAATGTGAGGGGGAAGTGCCTGGCTTTCATGTGGATGGGCCTCACCAGTGGGTCTAAGTGAAGGGAGACAGAGCGACCAGTGTAACGCCCGAGCGTCTCATCAAAAACCTCAGGGAATTCATTGCACACCCTATTAAAGTTATGGGACCTCACCTGGTTTACCCCCATCACCTCAAAACCCAGGGGCCCAAACCACAAGAGGCCCAGTAGGCTAGTGAACCTCCCTTCCATCACCATCAGTTCCAAAACTCCATTAAAACCCTTATATTGCACTCGGAATTTGCCCCATCCTTTGATGGTGACTGGGTTCTTCTGAAAATCTCGTAAGGAGAGGCCCTGCGGCTTTTTGAAGAGGTGTCCCCCCCCCGGGGGGCAGAGTTTTCTCAAGGTGTCCGCTGAAATTATCAAAAAAGATGACCCAGTGTCCAGTTCTATTTTACAGGAGGACCCCTCAATTAAAAGAGTTACATGCAGTTTGTTCGGGGCATCAGGGGGAAAGTTCAGTACCTGATGCTGCTGGTGGTTGATGGTCAGAGAGTTCAGGTCTGAGGATGCCGTGTGTGCTGTCTTCCTTCTCTGAGGTCCTTTGGAGAGGCAGACCCATGCGAGATGGCCAGAATTCCCACAGATCAGGCAGATCATGTTGCAGAAGCGGCAGGAACAGCGCTCGTGATCCTCTTTGCAGCTGGCACATGCTGATGTTGTGTCGGAGGGGCGGTGTGCTGGCCTGGACGAATGGAAAACTGGGGTGCTTGCCTTTCGGTCATCGGCTCGGGCTGGTCTCTGCAACTGCTGGACATCCTCATTGTCGGAGCCATCGGTGTCCTGTGAGGTTATGGCCTGGTGCGCAGTGGTGGTCAGGTGGTCCCTTTGGGTTTTTTCAAAAGCCGTGGCTGTTCGTAGTGCCTTCTTGAGTTTGCAGTCCTGGAGGTCGACCAACTTCATCCTGAGTTTCGGTTCGCAGACTCCCCACACAAACTGGTTTAAGAGGGCATCCTCCATGTCGGGAAACTTACAATCGATGGCCAGCCTTCTGATGTCGACTAGGAATTCGGGGATGCCCTCACCAGATTTATGGATGCTCACAAAGAAATCCATTTGCGTGGCCATAACCGAGGGCTTGGGAGCATAGTACCCGTTTAGGACCTTGACCAGGTCGGCATAGGTTGCTTCCTCCATCTTCTTGCCAGGCAAATGGTAGCGACGCCACATGTGCTCAGGAGCCATGATTTCTTCAGGTCTTCATCCTTGGTCCCTTGGATTTTGAAGAAGTGTGTCAGCTGTTCGACCCAGGATTCCCAGAGCTCGGGATGTGCTGGGTCAAATGTGGAGATCTGTCCTGGAGCAGCAGCCATGACTCTGGAGCGTGGCGGTGAGTGATGATTGGGGGAGTTGGGCATGTTGCGGTGCTGTGGAGGAGCGGTGTGGAGCACGGTGTCCACATGGAGATCAGGGCTTGGTGCCGGGCTGGAGTCTGGCTCACTCATCAGGATCCCACATTCATTGCCAGTGTAAAGTACTGAGACTGATGCATCATTGAGTGACTTCAGCTCATACCGTTACTAAGTGATTTGAGAAAGAGAGATACAGGGCAAACCCGCGGGCTGCTTAAATGCACAAGAAATGACTCCACCCAAATACATCCCTACACCTGTGATTGGCTTATTTACATCATTCTACATCTGATAGGGTTCCTCTAGGATCCTGGTCAGCCAATAGGCTGCTACTAGGATCCTCTGTGCCCATTGTTCCTGGGATCGAAGCTCTGGCTATTTTGCTGACTGCTTGTGCAGAGCAACCACGCACGCGGTCTATGTTGGAACATAACAGTTCTTATGTTCCAAGGGTGCTTCAGAAAAGCAACCAAGAGAATATATCACTCGGAATAGCTATCCTTTCCTTTCTTTTTATTCCCTTAGAAGCTCGTTGATTTAGGAATCTTGAACAGCAAGGGAAAAAAATGTCTTCATTTTTTGATGCAGGGGATAAAAATAGCTATTTTTTTAACTACTTGAAATGGAAGTAGATTTGATAGATGCCACAGTAGTGACATAGAATAACTGAAGTACAGCCTAGACTGGTGCAAATTGGTCAGTATTAGCCAGTTACTACATTTCATACAATAGGGGTAGAGTTTTTCTTTAAAAAAACCCATTTAAAATAATATTTTGATACAATTTTAATTCAAAAAGATTTAAAATCTTTCTAAAGTACTACCTTTATATGACAATAGACACAACTCTACCAGGGACTATAATTAAAGAGGGGAAATGTTAGAGTTTCAGCTGTGTGGATGAGAGATGGTGACATAACAAGCCTGGGGATGAAGCCAACAGTAGCACTATTCATTCACTTTCAGTCCACATGATGTATTTAGTCCAGCCCGCAGGGGAAAATTTTTCCAAACAGTGCATTGAAGATATGCACACAAATCCTATTACTGGATAAAGGGATTTCTGTATGTACTGTCTCGTGTGCTCAAATTTAAATTTAGGTGTCCAATTTTCCATGTGACCCAACAAATCACTGAACAGAAAACAACTTTCACGTGGCATCCTTCTCTTCCTTGCCTGTTCATTTACCAGCTGGAATATATCATTTGAAGTGTGGCTTCAGGACATCTTGCAGAGGTTAAAGTGGAGGAGTGTGAAATAGCCAGTGCTATGGGAACACAGTGTAAAAGATCCATGACTCTATTAGCCTTACAAAAGCACAGCTGGGCTTTGTCAGGAGGGTTTTTAGCTCCTCCCTGATTCCTCAAAGGCCCTTATTCTGTTTGTCATGGTTCTCCAAGAAGCCTATTTAGGACAAACGTCCCAATATCGTCTTCCAGCTGGACTGAGAGTGCATGATACCAGCAAAGGTTCTGGTTGCTGTTTGTTTCTCCATTTTGCTAGCATTAATTTATGCATCTATATTGTTACTGCAAAAAGGTCAAATCAGTCAATCCTAAAAGAAATCAACCTTGACTGTTCCCTGGAAGGCCAGATAATGAAACTGAAGCTCAAATACTTTGGCCACCAAATGAGAAGGGAGCACTCCCTGGAGAAGACCCTGATGCTGGGAAAGATTGAAGGTCAAAGAAGACGGGGACGGCAAAGGATGAGATGGTTAGACAGTGTCATCGATGCAACGAACATGAAATTGAGCCAACTTCAGAGGATGGCGGAAGACAGGAGGGCCTGGCGGGAGATGATCCATGGGGTCGCAAAGAGTCGGACTCGACTGTGAGACTGAACAACAAAATTGTTACTCAGCCATTTTTTTAAAAAAAGTTCTCAGAACAAATGGTACAATGCTATTTGGTATGTACAGGCCATGATTCTAGGAACATAATTCTCAAAGTACAGGTGGGACATCATAAATAAGCTTATGGGACAAACATGGTTTTTAAAAAAATTAGGGTCTCTGCTTTGAGAAACTAAAAATGTTCCAAAAATACAGAGCCTTAAAACACAATCAAGAGAAGCCACCTTTCCTTGCACAGAAAAACTTCTCCTGAAAGATTTTCATTTGTCACACATTGTGAAAGGTGCAAGAACCTTGCTAGGAAAACTCAGCAACCCACCCCTTGTAGTATTTATTCTTTTGTTAGGACATTGTGGTTGCTATTCAAAAGCTTCTTCAGTATGGTGGAGCTCAGCATCACAGAGATACTAGCCCGTACCAATGATCCCTCTAAGCTGTGGAGTCTTGTGAGCAAAAATTCTACTTTGTGAACTACTGGCATTAAAGTTGTGAGTGAGCAATTTGGCTACTGCATAAATTAGTGTGCTCTGGAGTCATCCTGAAAAGTACTGGGTTCGCCGCATGGAGGACTCGGACGACTACATACTGTAGCACACATTTATTGCACTTAAACAAAGACTAACTCCAATGGCCAACAGGGCCAACTACAGACATATCCATCAGCACCCCCCCCCCCACTCCCATTGGAAGGTTTGAACGTCCCACCAAGGTGGCTATTGGTTGGGGCTGGGGGATCCAGGATCCGAAGTTTCCATTGTTCTAGGATCCAAGCTCTGGCTTTTCCGCAGACCCCTGGTGGCGGTCCACGTACATAACACCCCTCCCCCCATAGTTCCGACTCTGCCTACGTTACATAATCCTGCAAGTACGCGGGGGGCGGCGCTCCCGTGAGAAATGCCTGGGGGCCGACACTGGCTCACTAACCTCTGGTTCCAGCTGGCTAGCTGTGTCCAGGGGCGGTTGCGCCAGTTGTGGGGCCGGCTGTTGGGCTATTGGTTCGAGTTCACCTGGAAGAGAGCCGGCCAGCGGAGCCTCTTCACTGGGATGGGTTTCGGCTGGAATGTCGGGTTCCTGAATGGGACCGCCTGCCCCGGTTGTCAACTGGGGGGGGGTCCCCTGGCTCTGGGAGTTGCCGCCTCCGCAGTTGGTCGATGTGTCTCTGCAGAACTCGACCATCCTCTGTTGACACCTCGTAGGAGACTGGCGCTTTGACTCCGGTGACGCGGCCCCCTATCCAAGGGGGTCCAGACCTGTAGTTCCGGAGGAACACTGGGTCCCCTGGGAAGAACCCCCTCGGAGCCTCCCGCTGTTTGGTCAACCTCCTCGAACCCGGTGCCCGGTCGGGGTGCAGTCGATCCAGCAGCGTTGTCGGGCGCTGACCCATTAGCAGCTCGGCGGAGCTGTGACCTGTGACGGGGTTAGGTGTCGTCCGGTAGGTCAGGAGGAAGCGGACGAGGCAGAACTCCCAGTCCCCTTCGGAGATCCGGCTAAGGGCTTCCTTCGCGGTCCGCACCATCCACTCTGCCTGACTGTTGGTCGTGGGGTGGAAGGGTGCTGAGCGGATGTGCCTGATCAGATTCCTCTGTAGGAAATCCTGGAACTCCACAGATGTGAAGGCCGCCCCATTGTCTGAGTCTATAGTGTCCGGCAGGCCGTGCGTGGCGAAGAGACGGCGTAGGGATCGGATTACTGCCTTGGTGGAGGTGGTGGACATGGGGCTGACCTCCAGCCATTTGGAGTAGGAGTCAACCGTGATTAGGAATGTTAGTCCCTGGAACGGTCCGGCAAAATCAAGATGTAGCCGGGACCAGGGTTTGCGGGTTGACTCCCAGGACTGTGACAGTGCGCTTGGCCAACCCCTCCCTGTCAATTATTGCATAGTTGCACTCCGCGTCCATCAGTGTCCGCGAGTAATAGGCTACGGGGACCACGCAGCCATCAGGGAGGATGTGGCCAAGAACTGCACCGACGCCGTAGGGGGAGGCGTCGCATGCTAGGACGACTGGGAGGGATTAATCAAAGTGGGCCAACACATCATTCGAAATCAGAAGCACTTTCATCCCCCTGAACGCTGTCCCCTCCCTCAGGCCCCATGTCCACGGGGCCGACTTATCAAGGAGCCGGTGTAGGGGTTCTGCTACTGCAGCCTTGTGGGGCAAAAAGGTGTGGTAAAAATTTATTAGTCCCAAGAATGCCTGAAGTTCAGCTTTACAGCCTCCACGATGTCCTTTGCTGGGTGCAGACCGGTAGCGTTGACTCGGAACCCCAGGAAGTCCACCTCTGAAACCCCGAGGAGGCACTTCTCTCGTTTCACTTTGAGTCCAGCCGAGTCAAAACGCTGCAGGATGGTGCAAAGACGGGAGGCGAATTCATCTGGGGTCGCGGCGGCAATCAATACATCGTCGAAGAACGGTGTCACACCAAGGATCCCTTTTCACAATGAATCCATTAATTGTTGGGAAATTCCCGGGGCGACGCTCACCTCGAATTGTAATCTCTTGACATTGAATGCTCCCCTGTGGGTGACTATGGTCTGTGCGGGCGCCGTGGCCTCGTCTACTGGCAGCTGTTGGTAGGCTTGTGCGAGGTCTAATTTCCCAAAAATCTTGGCCCCCGCAAGCGAGGCCAGCACGTGGCTAACGACTGGAACTGGGTATGAGTGGTCGTGCAGGGCCTTATTGATCGTGCACTTATAGTCCATGCAGATGCGGAACTCACTGTTGGGCTTCAAAGGGGTTACATTGGGCGTTTCCCATATGGCCTTGTGCTACCAAGCGGTCCAGCTCTGCGTCAATCTTTGGCCGTATGGCGAGTGGGGCTGTGCGGAACCGCATGCAGATTGGGGCCACCTTGGGGTCTAACTGTAAGGAAACTGGGGGGGCCTTGTAGTAAACCAAAGCCCCATCGAAAACAGCCGGGAACTCCCCACAAATCTCTGAAAAGTCTCTCACCCCACATTTAAGCACTCCCCCGACTGTGATGCCCAGTGGCACGAACCAGGCCCTGCCCAGCAGACTGACCAGGTTTCCCTCGACTACTATCAAGTCCAATAGTCCCTCGAACCCCTGGAATTGTACCCAGAACGACCCCACCCCCCGGATAGAAATGGGGTTTCTTTGGAAGTCTACCAAGCTCAAGTGGGGCGGGTGCAAGCGAGGTCCCCCATTTGGGCAAAGTCTGTGTAGCGTGTCCACAGAAATGATGGACGCCACAGACCCCGAGTCCACTTTCATCGTGGAGGGGGACCCTTTGATCCATACCGTTAGTTGGATCTTCGGGGTAGACTCTACTTTCGGGAGGCGGAGTACCTGCAGCGATGGCCGTTCCGTGAGGAGGTAGAGGTCGGATGTCTCTGCATCCATCTCGTGGGATTCGGCGGCTGGGAGGCGTGGTTGCGCGGAAGGCTGCGGGTTCCGGCTTCTCTTTGACCGGCAGACACGAGCGAGATGGCCTTGTTTCCCACAGGTGTGGCATGTCTCATCCCGGAAATGGCAAGACTTGCGCTCGTGTGCCTTGCCGCAGCTGGTGCACGAGGGCCACCCCGTGTATTTCCCGGTCGATCCTGATGCCTCGGGACCTGGTGGCCTCCGGCGCGATGGCTGGCGGACGAGCCGGATGTCCTCCTCTTCCGAGTTCTCAGGGCCTGAGTCAGGGAGTATGAGGCGAGCTGCCGCTGGCTGACGATCTCAGTGCGAGGCCTCGTGGGCGATGGCGAGTTGGAGGGCAACATCGAGCGTGCTGTCGGCGGTCCCGATCAACCTTCTTCGCAGCTTCTGGTCGCTGATGCCCCATGCAAATTGCGTCAGAAGATTCTCTTCTACCTTAGTGAAGGTGCAACCCATGGCCAGTTGTTGCAGGGCTGCCAGGAAAGCCGCGGCCGTCTTGCCCGTTTTCTGGATCCGGGTCTGGAACTCGATGCGCTTGGCGAGTGTGGTTGGCCTGGGCATGAGGTAGCTTCTTAGCACATCGATGATCTCCTCGTACGAGCACTCGAGGATTGACTGAGGTGCGAGGAGGCTCTTTGCGAGGCGGACAGTATTCACCCCACATGTGCTTAGGAGAAGGTTTCGTCTCTTGCCCGGATTGGATACATCATTGTAGGCTAGATGGCACGTCAATTGGTCAGTCCACGAGTCCTGGAGCTTGGGGTGGGTTGGATCGTAGGTCTCCAAGTTTCCCCGAGCAGAGGCTATGGCGAAGTGTTTGCGAGCAGCGAGGTTCCTTGCGGCGTTGCGCTTGCGATGCTGGGTGCATTGGCTGGAACGATGCTCGGTGCTGTACTGGGATGCGAGCCAGGCCTGGCTCAGCAGGATCCCATCCTCGTCACCACTTAAAAGTACTGGGTTCGCCGCATGGAGGAATCGGACGACGACATACTGTAGCACACGTTTATTGCACTTCACGCAAACAAAGACTAACTCCAACGGCCAACAGGGCCAACTATATACATATCCACATGTGTGTTGCCCCTGTTCAGACAACGTGGCAGCCATGCATAACTGCGGCATCTTGGGGAGCATGCACTCCTAATACAATGATTGCTGTCCTCCCAGGATGTGTAGATCTGAAAAGGACTATGGTTGTTAACTACCAGTGACTTTTGGGTACCCAGCTTTCAATGAGCCTACCAGAATTAAACAGAAAGCACAACAAAGCAATAAAATCTGATTATTTCTTCTTCATCTTTCCTTATCCTAGTATTTGTAATAGTGCAACATTATTTGGAGCCTGTCTTTCAAGTATAGTTCGATCATCTTGCGAGATTTCTTTACAGAGTGGATAAAAAAGGAACCAACAAAAAATAGAGCTGATATTATATTATCAAAGTGCTTTCTGTGAAATTTTCTCAGACTAATGCATTCTGAAAGGATGAAAGCATCATACATCAAAATCTTTTAAAAGAAAGAAAAACAGTTTAATTATTAAAGCAGTGCTATCAAGTGGACTGTCTATAGGGAATTCTTTAATTTTGTTCTTTTCTTTAATGATAAGGGGACACAATATAAAATATAAAAGTACCTCTTTTCTTCTTAAAAGAGTTTTCAAATGACTCTCAAATAGATTTCTCGTCCTGTTTTCTCAGAATGCCTGTGTATGCTGGGACATGGTGTGCAAATAATTACGATAGGAAAAGACAAACGGCTTCTTTTGATATCCATTTCCACTGAAACAGTGCCAAACATGTTGTTCAATGGAATTCTTATAGGAAACAAAATGCATGCTCATTAAGCCATGAGGAGTCAGGAACAATTATGAGAACAATTTGTGATGCACCTCCCAGTGCTCACTGTCTTGGTAGTCATAATGTTCAATTGCCATGGATAGTCACTTTTGGAAAAGCTAAAACAATTCCAAAATGATAGCAAGAGAATCCAGAGAATTATTCCCTAAAGACAGATTCAATGTCCAAGCAAGTATGTGCCCTATGAAACAAAGCTGGAGTATGCTATTGTGACCTGAACTGAAACTGGCAGCACTTTCTTTTCTTTTTTAAAGGTTCTGGTAGTCATATATAAGGTTGCACTTATTTTCACCAGTTCCCCTTCAGGACTTTGGAAAGGTGAAGAAAAGGTAACAGCACTCCATACTCACAAGTATCACCACAAAAAAGCCCTGGATATTGGTATCCAGTTTTTGTAACCTAAAATTGTAATACAATTCGTGAAATATTGATCAGTGTACATGACCACAGTACCTTCACATGGGTGGAATAAAGCCAGGCCAGGTTTCCTAATACGATGAACAATGATTGATTTCACCTTGTTCTCTCCCACCATCCTGACCACTACATCCAGGTATGAGTTCAAGAGAATGACAGCCACATCTCAAGATGAAAAATAAATCTGGATGTCAATAGCACATTGATGGTGCTTCAGATATATGGGTGATCACATTTTATGGGACTCTGATGTAGAAGAGAGAACTCCAGGACAGATGATGCAGTATCACCAATGGTCACTGTCAAAGTTCCATTAGACAAAAGAGAAAGCTGTACTCTATTTTCCAAATGCTCCAACAAAACAAAATGATCCATTGTGTCAAACGTTGTCCTGGAGTTGCATTTCCCTTCTCCATTCGTAAATGGAGATCATCCTGTAGCACGAGTAATGCTGATGTAGCCTTTAAACCAACCCTAAAGATTGAAATGGATCTAGAGAAGTAGTAGCATTCAAATATGTCTGGAATTGCTGGCTTAACAGTTTAAACAGGATGATTTAACATGGATCTATAAATGGCCAAAACCTCTGATGCCAAGGAAAGGCTCTGAAAGCAGAGGCCTAACCACTGCTTCCTATGACATTTTGGGAAATTTCTTTTCACCAGCAATTTATTAATTATGTGTCTATATGAATTCTCTTATATCTGCAAGCAGGGCTTTTTTTGTAGAAAAAGCCCAGTAGGAACTCATTAGCATATTAGGCCACACCCCCTGACAGTATAGCTCATGAGCATATTAGGTCACACCCCATGCTTTCCCTTGGCTTGCCCGGGCGCCCCACGGCTGCGGGGAGCCTGGGCAAGGCCCCCCTCGAAGGAAAGGGAAGTCAGTTTAAACTGCCTTCCTTTGACTTGCCTAGGCACCCCACATTTGCTCTCCAGGCCTTCCCTCTGTAGCCACGCACGCAGAGGTTTTGGCTGTAGCGGGCATGGCCAACTCTGAAGCCAGCCGGAACTCTATTCCTGTGCGTTCCTGCCCAAAAATAGACCTGTCTGCAAGATTTACATATCAAGGAACACAAAGGACATATTTTTCAAATGGTGGCTTTCACAAATCATAGACCCTTCCACATCACTCAGTGAGAGCATTCTAAAACTATCCATACAACTTGGACAATTGAATTTTTCAAATAGTTCTTGTTATCAAAAATCCCTATTTTTTAATATATATACAAAATTTATATCCTGTCATATTGCTCCTTCAGGTCCACAAGGCAGCTAACAGTTATAAACAGAGCATTAAAACATCTTTAAAGCAAAATACATATATAAAAGCACAAAACCAATGAGCCAGTTTGATGTAGTGGTTAAGTGTGTGGACTCTAATCTGGGAGAACCAGGTTTGATTCCCCACTCCTCCACTTGCACCTTGCTGGATGACCTTGGGCAAGCCGTAGTTCTGATAAGAGCTGTTCTTGAAAAAAGAGCAGTCTCTGTCAGAGCTCTCTCAGCCCCACCTACCTCACAGGGTGTCTGTTGTGGGAAGGGGAAGGGGAAGGAGTTTGTAAGCCACTCCGAGAAACCTTTGGGTAGTGAAGGGCAGGGTATAAATCCAATCTCTTCTCTTCTTCGTCTCTTCTAAAACATGAGGTAGGAAGGAGAGGTCATTGAGGAAATGTGAGATGAAACAAAAAAGTTGTCACCTACAGGCAGAAGACAGTGATAGAAGGAGCAAAACTTATTTATTTATTTAATACTTTTCTATGCCACCTATGCCAATTCAAACATGAAAACACTAAAACATTTCAAACATTAAAGCAGCACTCAAAAGACAAAAATATAAAATATTCAAAACAAATAAAACATATAAATAAATAAACACAAAACAACACACAAACAGGGAGAAGGGCTAGTAACTATTAGTGAGGCAATGCCAAACAAAAGAAAAGAAACTTCACCTGCTGGTGGAGGACAATGATAAAGAAAGATGGACAAATGTCAGTAAGGAGAGAATTCTTTCTACGAAATGACCCCTGTGGAAGACAATGATAAAGAAAGATGGACAAATGTCCATAAGGAGAGAGCTCCAAAGTTTTAACACCACAACTGTCTAGCCTTAGATGGTAGGCACCCAAAGCAGGGCCTCTGAAGGCAATGGAGTGGTCAGGTAGATTCATACTGAAGTAGGTGATCCTCCAGGTAATCTAGACTAAAGTCATATAAGGCTTTAAAGGTCAATACCAGTACTGGGAACCAGTGGAGGTCTCTCCCCGCAGCACACAGCCCTGGCTTGGAGGCTTCTTCTGCCCTGCGGTTTAAAATGCGGGCCAAGAGAAGCTGTGATTCGGTATTGCTGGGCCAAGTCGAATAAAAGCCAAATAAGATTGGTTTTTACTGGCTTTTATCAGGATTCTCTATATTGGTAGCTGATTACAGATTAGAGAATCCAATTCAGTTTAGGAAATACCTGAAGAATACCGATGAAGTATTTTGGGGCTATTTATTTAGCTCGGTAAATACCAGATGCACATCCCTTGTCATTACTGTGATTCCCAGAATGGTAAATACAAATCCAGCATTCCTAAAGGAAAAGGTAAAGGTTCCTTTGCTCAAAAGCCAGTCGAATCCGACTCTAGGGTTGCGGTGCTCATCTCTGTTTCAAAGCCGAAGAGCCAGCACTGTCCGAAGACATTTCCGTGGTCATGTGGCTGGCATGACTAAACACCAAGGCACATGGAATGCTGTTACCTTCCCACCAAAGTGGTACCTATTTATCTACTTGCAATTTCTTGCTTTTGAACTGCTAGGATGGCAGGAGTTGGAACTAGAGATGGAAGTGCACTCCATCATGCGGCACACTCGGGTCTCAAACTGCTGAACTCAAACCTTCCACAGCCTGCAGTTCAGCATCTTAACCACTTGAGCCACTGCATTCCCAGAATGGTAAATACAAATCCAGCATTCCTAGGCACTACAAAAAAAATCCCAAGAAAAAGTGTTGTTTTTCATGTCTGGGTGCTTACCAGCAGCAGCAGGAGGATTCTTTGATTCTTCTGAAATGCCCAGGTAATGGCATTTCTTCTTTTCAACTGGATCCATTTGCAAGGGATCAGGAGAACACTTCCAGCCAATCACCACTGGAGACAAGTCCCAGGGAAGGAATTTTGATCCCTGCAGCTGCTGCCCAGAATCAGATATTTTCAGCGGAATGAGAGACCCCACCCACCAGGAACTCTTTTAAACCATAGTGGTAATTATGACATCTTTACAGTGACACCCAGCATGAAGACATGTGTCCCATAACAACTGAATGATGGATTCATCACCAGCAATCACACACACATGTGCTCTATGTTTGGGAAAAAATGCACTGTCTTGAAAGATTGTCGTGACAAGGAGGGTGGGCAGTTTTCTGCAAAGGAAGCTTTCCTTACTTTGTGAAAGGAGATATGATGGACACCTGCTTCTCCTTCTCTGTGAAGCAGATTTTCCCACCCAAATACTGTTCCCCACTCTGACTGAGCAGCCTCTTGTAGTGTATTTGAATTATAGAATTATAACTTTCTGTGTGTCACACCCCATGACAGAAAACTTATTTGGCTTTTGCCTAGGCCAGAGATTTATTGTAACAGCAGGAGCCCTCTTATAAATCCCTTTGGAAATGACACTTGACATGAAGTAAAGTTCAAACAGAAAGGTTGATTTTATTAAACAGACACAGCTGAGTAAGGAATAGGGTAGGGGATGGGAAATTGAGGTAAATTTGGTTGTTTGTAGAAATTAGAATATTTTGAACAGGCAACAGAGTACAGTTGAATCTTATATTCTTAGAGACTCAGTTCTTAACTGTGAGAGGTCTGTTTGTCTTAGAGATTTTTTTCCCAGCAACAATGTGTCTTAATAAAGCTTCATAAAACTATATTAGTTTCCTGGAAGTTAGTACTTTCTTCTTGTACTTAAATATTTTCCTTGTGGGATTATGACTTTCCCTTTTTAACTCCTGAGGAGTCTAAGACCATTTCCCTTTTCACACAAACCAGGGGTCCCTTCTGAGTTGAACCCTCTGAATAACTGGGTAAGAATTGTCCTCCTCTTTCTAGGAGCAATAATCCTTTTCTGTTTGGCTAGACTGGCAAATTTCAACCTCCCGTCCAGTCTCTTCTGTCAAACCTAAGCCCCAATTCTGGAGACTGTGATTAAGTGGAATTCAGCTAGGACTGACAGACTTTAAGTTCTGATTTATGAACTTTTCCTCAAATGTGTTGGTACACAGAAAGGGCAAGGACTTGTGTCCCTTCACTGTTCAAGTTACTTGTCTGTTTCCATCAGACCGACACACACACTCCTCCTGACTGGCAACTGTCCAAATGGTGACTGACTCCCTCTGATAAGACTGAAAAGCAGGCCCGTAGCTAACATGGGGCCTGTGGGGCCTGGCCCCCTAACATTTCTAGTGGGCCCCCTCTCTCCCGGGCCAGTCCCAAATTGAATTAATGTGATTAACTTTGATTTAATTAGCTAAGACCCCCCCAGGCCCCCTCCCCCCAAAATCCCTAGCTACGGGGCTGCTGAAAAGACTTTTTAAAACCGTCCTCAGCTGGCCCTGACCAATTAGAGAGAAGGGGTGTGCAGGCAGGGAGCAGCCTGTCAATCAAACTGTGCTTTACAGTAAGGCATTAATCCCTAATCACCCAGCTCTCTGAATCTGATGCACTAAGTATCCTGCTTTTGGAGGTCAGTTCATCACAGGTGACAATGGACCACAACAAGAAAAGAAGGCAAACAGAATTCTCAGAGGAAAGATTTCAAAAAATGTCTTTCACTGTAAAGCTATGTAAAGAGACCAGATGCAGACAGGAATTTTTAAAAATGCTATCAGCCAGCACTCTCCTGCCAGGCTGCCACCATCCCCCCACCCCCCCTAGGAAACAGGGGACAGAAGTATGCCAAGGGGGGACCTGTAAAATTGAACTCTTTGTCCATGTTGCTTGAGACTTAAGGGGTCTATAGATTACCAGGACAATTATGCCCTGTGCAGATTTGGTGCTGTTATCTTTAAGAACAGCTGGACCAGATACTGAAATTTATTCCCCCACTGAAAATAATAGTTCTGAAATTCTAAACCCTTAAAAAAATGAATCTTAAACCAATACTGTCCTACCCCCAAATCAGGAATAAATGGTAAAAGTGTCCTTCCTGAATCCCAGATCTGAAGTTATAAGGAATTTTTCTTGGTGCACACCATTTCGATCACTTGCAAAAGGGATAGGGTTGCCAGCCTCCAGGTGGCACCTGGAGATCTCCTGCTATTACAGTTGATTTCCAGACAACCAGCATCAGTTCCCCTGGAGAAAATGGCTGTGTTGTAGAGTGGACTCTATGGAATTATACCCTGCTGAGGTCCCTCTCCTCCCCAACCCCGCCCTCCTAAGCCTCCACCCCCAAAGTCTTCAGGTGTTTCCCACCCCAGAGCTGGCAACTCTAAAAAGGGAGACAATTAGTTTGTTTCTCTTTCCTCCCTTCCAGGCTGTGGAAAGATAGAAGCAATGCTTTTAGCAATTGTATTGCAAAAGGAAGTGCAGAAACATCTAATTTCTCTTTCTCCCTTCAAACTGGGCAGGGACAAATACAATATTTTTAATCTCTGCATTGCGAAAGAGACAGCTCTTTTCTTTCCCCCCAAGCACCCTTCATAAGCAGGTTGTATTCAATTGTGCAGACAGTATTAAAAGTTTAAGATTTGTCATTATTGCTATGGCAACCACTTCATTCTCTAGCAATCTCTGAGAGAAGTATTGAGAAATATATGTTATTGCTGGATTAATAGTATTTCACAATTTGAAAGCAAGATACCCAGCTCTCTCTGTCCTTTCTTCTCCCTCCCCACCCACGCTAATCTGGTTTGTGACTTTATTTTCCATAGCAAGTCTTTTTTGTGTGTGTGCCTTCCATAGGGGATTTTTTAATTTGCATTTTCTATAAACTACAGACTATAAAAACTACAATGAAAATCAGGGCAGGGAACTACATACTATGGGTGAAAGGAAAGAAAACCCACTAAAAACCCAAGAGATGGTGGTCATACAAACTGCTTACCAAAATTAGCTTTTAGCTCATAATTAAATTTAAGCTCATTGAATGTGGTCATCTAACAATCAATTTATACTAATAATATGACTTTAAACACCATTAATTCTGACTTCTTAAAAAGCAATATAAGACATATCAATACATCTTGAGAGTTTTCTGAGTGTGATAACATCTTTTTTATATACTTTGGCTTTCTTAAATGATAGCTTTTGTTTGGGTCAGCTGCCCCTAATTTAGAGTCTGAGTCCTCATCTGAAGTTGCAGCTTCTCCCTCTTCTTCGCCGCCATTGGTGCTGCCTTCTTTCTCTGCTTCAACCTCTCCTGATGGACGACTATGTAGATGCAGAAATTCTTGTGCCTTTTCAACAGAGTCAATTTTTTCTTACCCATCTATAAATTTGAAGATTGTACCTTTGGGTACTAAACATCTGTAAGGGATGTTTTTATTTTGTAAAAGTATCACCAAGTTTCTGTACTTCCTCCTCTTCCTTATTTCAAACGGGATGTCCTTTAATACTTTTATTTCTTTGTCTTTGATCTTCAAGGTAGATCCATTTGTCACTTTGAGAATTTGATCTCTCACTTGTCTTCTAGAGAATCTAATAATCACTTCCCCAGGCAGATTATTTTTCCTTGTAAATTCTGGATATGATCTATAGATCATATCTATTTCGCTTTGTAAAATGTCCATTTTTATATCTGCCATAGGTCCTAATGCATCACACATAGTCTGTTTCAGATTCTCAGATTTTTCTTCAGTAACACCTTGAAATCTTAAAACATAGCTTGCTCTCTCCATTTGTAGCTATAACAATGGAGACTCCTCTACCAATCTCTTTTTTCCCATCACCTGTAGTTGTTTTTGAAGCTTTTTAGTGTTGGTATCCACTTCTTTTACTTCTTGTTCAGTTTTATCTGGGTTTTTTTTAGCTATTTCAGTCAATTGCAATTGCTGTGCATCGAATTTGCTGTGCAATGCTGTCACTTGTTCCAGCAGGGTTCGTAATGCTTCCATCAGCATCTTTTGTAACTCCATGGTCGTGTCCTGTCTAGGGGCAGGACTCGCTGGACCAGCAGTTCTGGCAGGAAGTTTTGGTTTTACTTGTTTGTCTTTCTCATCCTTTCTCATGGGCATCAGTTTACACTTTCTCCAAGTTATCACAGTCTCTAGTTCTCCCAACACAGCCTAGTAAGTTCTTAATTGCTTTTTTTTCCAGTCTCCCTTGCTTCAATGGTCCATCACCCCTTTTTACTTAAATGCAAAGTTCACTTAGGTGTTTTTTTTTTAATGGGGGAGAGTCCCTACCCTCGCTTTTAAAGGGTGGGTTTCCTCTTACTTTTTGGTGATTCTTGCTTAAACTCCAATTCACATTTCAACGCTGGATCCCTTTTACTTTGCAAATTGCTCGGCCACCAAACGCTTGCTCTGGTGTGTGCTTTTAATTCCCATTTGGGATGCTCCGCGACGGGACCCTTGGGGCATTGGGAAAGCCCCCCTTTACCGGCAAGATAGCTGGAGGAAGAGCCTTCTTGCACCCCATGGCTAGGAGCCTCCTACAGAAACTCCAGGGATGGCACGAACAATAGCGCCCCCTCCTTACCGTGGGCTCTGGCAGTCCTCTCCCGGAGGATTGGGAGAGGTGACCGCCATGGTGAATGCCAAAACCGGAAGTCTTTCCATAGCAATTCTACCATGCTTTAGAATGTTTAAAGCACTCCATTGATATTATCTCAATTAACCTTATAACAATTTGGTAAGATAGCTTATTATAACTTTTCCCAGATTGCAGAGGGATGGTCAGGGCTGGCTGAGAGACTGGAGGCTTACCTAATTAAAAAATAATGGCAGAGATTTAAAAGAGGCTCTTCACAGCCTTTTTTAAACAGCTTCTGTGCCACAAAAGCTCCTAGTGAGATTAGAATCCATACCAATGCATAATCAGAAATATTACTTCTCCTAGCCAGAAATCCCCAAACAGTAGAAAAATAATGATTACATGTGTGAAAGCAATAGCTAATGGTCAATTCATATATGTTCTCTCATTATCATTGGCTTGAATAGGAGTTATTATTATCATAGTTATTCCGCCCCTCCGTAAACTGTCTGTTTATGTAATGCACTGTCATTCCTATCAATTACATATAACACTTTTTGGAAATTTGTTCCAAATTATAGGAAATAGTCAATTTGTATGTGTTCTTTCAAATAATAAGCTTAACTATATATGACTGTATGATACCACAGGTGCATACCAGGACTAAGGAAATTCTGGACAGACCTATTGTGGCTTGTACAATGGAGACCTGACATCAGTACAGATAGACAATAAAACCTGAAATACATCATATTGACAAAAACAACTGATAACTTAAAACCAAAAATATCCACAAATGGCAGTGTGCAATAAGGAAACATCATTTCGAACTAAAGCGCAGGCTTCCCCCCCCCCCAGCCTCAAATGCGATCATGAGGGTTGGGGAGCCTATCAAGGTCCAGCATGGGAATGCTGGCCTATCAGGGATGATTGTCTGGACAGAGCTGAGGGCAGCAGCCATTCCTGGACCATTCCAGCCAAGGATGAGCTCCGAGAAGGACCTGGGTGGCTGGATTGGTCATCTCAGCAGGGGCCCGAGGCACAACAAAGAACAAGGTTGGAGGAACCCGGCAGGAGGATGGGGCAAAAGGGGCCTTGCTGAAGATGGGGTGGGTGAGGATCTCTCTTACCAGGCTCCTGGCTCCAGTTGAAGCACAGCTTACCGACGGTGGTGAGTGCACAGGGTCCCAGGTTCTGGAGTCCAGGGGTTAAGACACCACATGCCCAGCTGCCTACCAGGTTGGAAAGGTAGGCACGGAGTCAGCCAAGAGGTGGCAACTAGAAGGGCCTGGGGGTGATGTCTTCTGTGGCCATAGGCGGTGGCCAGTCACCTACGTGGTGTCTGCTGCAGCATGGGAAGCCAGTTGGGCCCACCGGCTGCTACCCGGCATGGTGTGAGGATTCTAGGGTCGTTTTGGCCACGGGCAGCATCCTGCCACCCACGCGGAGGCTATAGCTGGCAGGGAGGTCAGGAGGGCCCACCGCATGTTGCCTAGTGAAGCGAGTGGGCCATGGAGCCAATGACCCAGTGCCAGATGACCCAGGAACGACCATGCCACTGGGATGAGGGGGCCTGTGCAGTGGAAGCCTGCCTGCTGGCCTGGCGCCTGTGTAGGCTAGCTACAGCGAGGGTCAGGGCCATGTGGTGCCCCCCCCCACAGGAGGATAAAGGGGGGTTACTGGGCACAGCAACGGGCTGCCACCTCCTAACTCTCCACTTGGAGGGTTGGACCTTTGCTCGGTGGGTGGGAACAGGGGCTCAGGATGTCCTCGTGGCTGGCCCTTGGCTCCTTGCCGGCTGGCCTAGCTCTCCACCAGCTTGATCACACTGGCAGTTGTGCTAGACAGTGGCTGCCTGGATGCAGCTTTGGGGCTAGGCGGGCTGGGTCCAGTTATGGCAGGAGGTGGCCAGATTGAGGCCGCTTTCAAGCAGGGTTTGGTGGCCCCACAAATACATAGGGAGGGAATGGGGGGGCTTTTATTGAGGGGAAGGGCTGTGGCTCAGCAGCAGAGCATCTGTTTCGCATGCAGATGGTTTCAGGTTCATTCCCTGGCATCTCCAGTCAAAAGGACCAAGCAGTAGGTGACATGAAAGACCTCTGCCTGAGGCTCTGGCAGTTTCAAGTGTTCAGAGATGTCTGTATTACAGAAAAGCAAATCCTTTTCAGGCCTTAGAGCCAGCTGTAACAATAATAATGATAGCACTTTGTGGGACTCGGTTGTTCAGTAGAGACTAAGATAGCAGCGATCAGTTACATACAGGAGGCACACCCAGCAGGGACAGGTGAGACTGGGTAGAAAGAGGGCTGGAGGAGCATCAGGGGGAGAGGACTGCGGTGATCTTGACGTGTGTTTCCTCTAAGCTGAGCTAGTGTGAGCTAGCTCACAGTTTTGTTTTTTGTTGTTCAGTCGCACACTCGAGTCCGACTCTTCGTGACCCCATGGACCACATCATGCCAGGCCCTCCTGTCTTTCATCGTGCTCCGGAGTTTGCTTAGTTTCATGTTTGCTGCATCGATAACACTGTCTAATATTCTCATCCTTTGCTATCCCCTTCTTCTTTGACCTTCAGTCTTTCCCAGCATCAGGGTCTTCTCCAGTGAGTGTTCCCTTCTCATTTGGTGGCCAAAGTATTTGAGCTTCAGCTTCAGTATCTGGCCTTACAGGGAACAGTCAGGGTTGATTTCTTTTAGGATTGACTGATTTGATCTCTGCCTTCCCTATGGTCCAACTCTCGCAGCCATACAGTACTACTGGGAATACCATTGCTTTGACCATACGAACTTTTGTTGGCAGGGTGATGTCTCTACTTTTTATTATGCTGTCAAGGTTTGCCATCTCTT
>NW_015166418.1:1927820-1962129 GCF_001447785.1 Gekko japonicus | reverse complement strand
GTTGAGATGTTCATGCTGCTGTTTCAGGATATAGAGTTGAAGGCTAACATGTTGGACGATCTCAGGGAGTTGGAAAAAATTAGGCACATGCAGATCAATAAAAATTTTGACAATTGGCTGTCAGCCTACACCATTTACATGGGGTGGTGCCTCAGGCCTACCCGGACTGTGGGGCAGTGCTTGTGAAATACCTGGACCTCATTCACTGGGCTTATAAGGAATATGTGGGGGCCACATGGCTGTGGTACGATGAGCTGTTTCACTTGCGAGCGGCACTAGACCCGTCTCTCCCTTGGGACCAGGAGCACCAGCAGCTCTGGTCAAGGTGCTTGGGTCCAGCAGGGGCCGTTGCAGGTCGGTATGCGGAAAGCAGACACATGGAGGCACAGGCTGAAGCCTGGCGAGCAATCAGCAATAAGCAGTTTGTTCAGCCCCACCTTGTCTGCTGGGACTTCAATGCTACAAGGTATAATAGGAAGCTACGCAAGTACAAGCACACCTGCAGCATGTGCAGGGGTTCATACCCAGCACTGACCTACAGGAGGGAAGATGGGGAGCGGGCAGGTAGCAGGGACGGCAGAGGTTCCAGGAAGGCAAAGGATGGAGCTCCTGGCAAGTGCACACTGCCCAATCAAACTTGAAGTCTTACAGGAATGGCTGCAGGGGTACCCCCACAGGAGGGAGCATTCCTGGAAGAGGGGTTCCAGGTGGGTTTCTGAATTCGTTTTGAGGGGGAGAGGGCACACAGCATGGTGAGGAACTTGAAATCGGTGGTGGGTTTGGAAGACATGGTGCAGCAAAAAAATTATAAGGAAGTGTGGGAGAGTAGAGTGGTGGGCCCCTTCATGGAGCTCCCCATGCCTACGCTGCACATTTCCCCATTGGGGGTAGTACCCAAGAAGGCCCCCAGGGAGTACAGACTGATCCATCATTTGTTGTACCCTCACGGGAGATCGGTGAATGATGGAATCCCAGGTGAGCTCTAGTCATGCCGGCCACAAGAGCACAGAAACGTCTTCGGGCAGCGGCTTGGAAACGGCTTGTGATGACCAGGAGAAGGGGTTTAATGGTTGGGCAATTGATATAATGTTTCTCTAGAGTGACACCTTTCAGAGAGGGGGCTTGAGACAAAGGGGGAAGAATAGAGTCATTCCCAGTACTTGGCCAGCCATTAGTGTTAAGGATCCAATGCTCGGCAGCAGCATTGTCTTGATGGGTGCAGGGTGGGTAAGTGAGCTAATCCTGTCACAACTTGGAGCTAACTATGTGCAGTATAGGGTGAAGCTGGAGAAGAAGGTGGGGGGGAGTGCCTACATGATGGAGACAAGGCTTGTCATGGTGTTTTAACAGGGAAGTTTATGTTGTCTTTGCAAAGCAAGATTTCTCTATTACTCTGGCTGCTGGTCCCAAGTGTCTGCAATTCTCAGGGAGGCTGGCATGCCGTCTACCTGGGTTTGCAGTCATCTTTAGGGAGACAGGGATGGATAGCATCGGGTCTTCCATGGGTCCACATCTGGTTTTAACATGCTGTTTCAGTCCAAGGCTTCCCTCAGCTGGGCATGTGTCTTCTTTTTGTGGCTCTGTCTCATGGGCACCAATCAGTCCATTTTCCCTGGCACACTCTTTGCACAGTCCAGATGTAGAGTTATATCACAAGTCCATACTTTATAAAAAGCTTGCAAGGTAACAAGTCACATCACTAAGATTTTATCAGCAATGTATCTTTCATAAACGTCAGGATTTATAACTGAACGACTACCATCTCCTGAATCCATCATAGGATTCATCAAGCTACAAAACACTGGCAACATTTACCTAGGCAAGATTTAGGGAATGGAAATGTGGGGAGGGTGGACTTATTTGTCACTGACACCTTAAAAACTGCTGGCCTCCACAATCCATTTTAAAAAAATCACTATGGCAGATTATCTGTAAAATTCTTTTAGATGAGCTGACCTAACTCAAAACAGAAAACATGCTTCATCAGCCCTGACCGTGTGAGTTCAACAACACATTCAAGTGGGCTAGCCAACAAGACAAAATGGTTAGAATAATTCAGACTTAAAAACAGAATTGGATTATTTGTATTTTTATTTGCTTAGACTTTTAAAAACATTCCTTTAATTTTTTTCTGAATATAATTAGTATTTGAAATAAGAGTGCCCATTGCAGTCACCCTCTTTTGTATTCAAACAATACTCCTTGGATTAAAAATGCTTAAACAAAGACACAGTGCCCTTTCTTTCACAGTCACCTTGGATTATTGCAACATCAGCCAGTAAACATCTTGAAGTGTGTGTTTTTTTTTCTCACCATGCTTGATTCTGCTCTTATATCCTGCTTATACGTACCAGTCATCTGCTGCAGCTTTTACTGGTTATTACTGTATATAACATAACAGCAGATCTTATATGGTCCTGGTCACACGGGCCGTAAAATGTGGGGGGGGGGGCGTGGCTGTTTGCCCCAGAGAAAAGTAATGTGCGGCAGCCCAATCACATGTCCCGTCGAGGTCCCGTGGTTAGGCCGTTAGGTGTCGATCACACGGCTATCCTGCAGCGCGGCAAAGAAGCTGCATGGCGCAATCATACCGGCAATCGCTAGGCGCCACTTCCGTGGCAAATGAATTTTTTTCACACCGAAGTTTGCATATGCGCATAATCGTTTGTGCGCATCCTGTGGAGACTTACCAAAAAAACCACATCCAGTGTGCGACAGGACATGGATGGGCACTGGATGCCACAGTATTCAAGCAGAAATGCGATCAGATGCCCGCCCTTGCCCCGCGTTTTCCGAAAACTGGTACATCATATGTGGTAGTTTTTTACTCTGCATCTTCAGCAAGAAGCCACGGGTTAGCCACGGGTGTACTACGCTTCCCAGATGTTGCGGTGTGATCGTGCACCGAAAATCCACCTATCATCTGTGCCTTTAGTGTGGCAACATAGTGTGAACGGGACCTATGTTTCATTTCTTGTTAGCTGTTGTATTGAATCAGCAGCCATTCAGAAGTGAGGGTTGCTTTATGGCCCAGTAAAATAGAAAGTACTGGCAGGAACACTGAACTAAAAAAACAAGGAAGATATTTGCAAGAAAACCTTACTAAGGCTGGAAATGGAAATTGTTCGAACTGAAAGCAACAATTCCCATGTTATGAGTGTGGGTGACCCAGCCCTAGCAGTCTCTTGCCTTCTGTTCTGACTAGTTTCTGTTATACTTCATTGTCAGAGGGAATGACAGAGCCAGCCTTAGAGCAGGGAGTTTGAGATTATAGTTGCCACTGAATTTGACCTATGGAGAGAGTTCATATTTGGAGGTTTGCTCCAAATTTTAGATTTGATCTGATTCCCTGAATAAAAAGTGAAATAAAGGTCACCTGGAAAAACAGACTCTTTAGAGAGACTGACTGGAAAAGTTCTACTCCAGAAAAAAAAATTCTCACATCTAAGTACTGTTGGAATCCATGGAATGATGTCGTTGTAACTAACTCATTCCAATGACATCAACAAGATTAAGCACAACTAAGTTTTTCTGGGTTAAAGCTGAGCAGTTCTGGGGTGTGAACTTCTTTTTCCACTCTTCTTCATGTCTCTTAAAATGCAAAAGGCTCCTCTGGGAGCATATGAAAGGCATTTGAATGCATTCATAATCACGTGTCAGCTCCAATATGAAGAAAGCCTTCTAATCTCAGTGCTTTGGACCCAATAGTATTGTCCTCTGAAAAAGCTATTAATAAATTAGTGCCAAATAGTACAAAAATATAAACAAAATCCTTTGCAGAGATGTGTTGTAAATTCTCCCATTCTTACGAGAATTGCCCTATATTTATTTATTTGATTTATATCCTACCTTCCTTCTGAATGGAGACTCAAAGCAGTGTGCATCATTTTCTCCTCAATTTGGTCCTCACAACAACCCAGTGAGGTAGGTCAGGCAGAGAGTGTGTAAATGGACAGATGTAGCTGGAAGGATTTTGAAATGATCTACCATATGGGCACTGGCCAACTGTGTGTGAATTAGCATCAGGAAGAGAAGCCACCAGTTCCTTGGGAAGGCTCATATGTTTGGCCTGATGGTTGAGTTATGTAGATATTCTCCTTCCAGATATGCAGCTTCCAAGTAGCTGGAAGAATGGAAAAGACATGATAGAAGGCATTTAAAGGTATTTAGATACCCACAAAGTTATTTAAAGGTAAAGATATCTGAGAAGTTCAGAAGGAACTTTCAACTCCTAAAACAATTTTGAAACAATTCCCTGTAGATGAATGTAGGGATGCTTTATAAATGAAGCATTCTATAGTATGTACTTTGTGACTTCCTAAAAGGAGGAGATGTTCACATGCCTTCACTGAGAACTGGACAATTGTCAACAATTCTTTTCTATCTTCCGGAAGTTACAACCAACACTCCATCATTGCTGCCTGAACTCTGCCCCAGATTGCGTTTCCCTGAGAACTTTTCTTTCCACAAGCCTATTTCAAAGCAAACACCATAGGAGGCTGCTGTTCCCTTGTGACCCAAAGGCAAAATATGCAACTCATCATGGACTGGATTGCTATGACTTCCTTTTCTTTAGGTATGCATCTATGAAATAAGCTTAAAAGGAAATGAAATTAAACAGATGGTTTTCATCCAAAAGCATACATTCTGTGTCCTGTTAAAAAAAATTACTGTCCTACAAGATTGTGGGAAAGATTGCTGTATGTGCAGGCAGCTGTTAGGCTGACATGTGTCACTTGTCTAATTATAACAGCTATTGCACTTTCATTTTAAATTTGATGAGGCTAATTTCTAAGATAGGCACTGCACAATAAAAGAAACTGTGAAAAAAGTTTTCAGTCATGGTTATGTGATTTCTTCAATCAGTATATTTTCATTTCCCTACTGGAAGCACTCCCTAGAACTGTGTAAGAATATTAACAAATGCTTCAGTTTGTTAGGTGTTGTCCAGAGATAGCTCCAGACTGGGGGCCAATTTCCCATTTCATGCCGCAAAAGCCTTACCTGGGTGTGTCCTTCCTGGTGCTTCACATGGGTGTTTCAAAACAACTGAGAGCAGCCTCACCCAACAAGGCCAACAGCAGGGCTGGAACTGTTGGGGTATGTCCAGTCCAGCAGGGGCAGGGATGATGCTACCAGGGCAGGCTCTAGCAGGGGCCAGTCCAGCAAGAAGGCCAAGCTTGCTGGAGGCAATGGGAGGGTGGGCTCACTGCAAGGTAGGAACAGCCCAGAGATTCAGTAGCCTTCTGGCTGTCCTGCCTGGTTGCAAGGAGGAGAGAGGGGTCACAGAGGGTGGGGCAAGGACTGTGTCTAGGCAAAGGGAAGAGGTCATGAAGGTCGCTGGCCTTTTAGGCCAGGAATTGGCACTGCTTGGGATGGAATTAGGGTGTAAGCTCCAGGTTGGGAAATACTTGGAGACTTTTGGGTGGAGCCTGAGGAGGGTGGGGTTTGGGAACGGGAGAGATGCCAAAGTGGTATAGTGCCATAGAGTCCACCTTCCAAAGCAGCCATTTTCTCCAGGTGAACAGATCTTTTTCATCTGGAGATCAACTGTAAAAGTTGGAGATCACCAGCCACTACCTGAAGGCTGGCTACCCTAGATGGAACCCAGCCTGGGATTGGGTGCCAGTGGAGACAGCAGAGTGTCTTCTTCTGGGAGTTCTGGGGAGCAGTCTGGAGCTGTGGTGCCCTCCAAGTGGGCTCTCTGGCCATGCCTCAGAAGAGGGAAGGGGGAGAGTGTTGACATTCACCTCTCTCCCTTTCCCCTGCTTCATCTAGGACCTTTCCACAGGTATATGGGCAAGATCTGGCTTGTCCGCCTCCCTGGCCTCCCCTCAGGCTGCCTTTAAAAGGCCACTACAGAGGAGGAGCAACCCCAGGCTCCTCCCTTTTCACTTATGATGGTGTCCTCCTGACTGACAGGGTCCCAAACCAATGAGGACCCTGCTAGGGATTCTCTCCCCTGTCCTCCACCCCCACCCCCACCTTTGTGAGCTGGCAGGCCCTTCCCTCCATTGCTTCATTCCTCCTCCCCGCTCACTTTGGGTTCCAGGTTCAGGGGCTAGCCTATGCTCACAAGGGCTGCCTCAACAACTGTCCCCTCCCATCCACCACTGTCTACCTTCCCCTTGGAAGCTTCTTCTGCTGACCTGTCGGGTACCTGGGATTTGGGTCTCACTGCCATTTGCCCCATCACTGACTGTTCCACCACTCTTTGTGAGCCTGGCCACCTTTTCACCAGTCCCATGAGCTCTGGCTGACTCTTCCATGGCTTCCCTTCTAGTAGTTGCTCCCTGCTGCTTTTGAAGGTCGGTAGAAGGGCCAGCAGCATGTCCAACTGTCAAGGTAAGTGCCGGGGGGCAGAGATTCCATACAATGATAGCTGAGGAGGAGACACAAACTCAGCTCAAGGCTGTGAGAGCTGGTGCCTGTGGAAGAGAGGAACAAGGTGAAGCAACTCCCTCTGCTTCCAATTCTGAGGCCAAAGGAGGACACTGGACTCACTGTAAGAAAATGGAGAGGTGGCCAGGTGAGACTGAGCAGGAGTGCCACAAGTGTCCAACCAAATATAAGTTATATAACTTAGGCTCACTGAACTTCTGAAATTCTTCATGGTTTCATCATTGGAGGCTTTGTGTTAATACAACAACATTAAGCATTCCTGTTGCTGTTCAGTTGCACAGTTGAGTCCAACTCTTCATGACCCCATGGACCACATCATGTCAGGCCCCACCCCGTCTTCTGGCGTCCTCTGGATTTTGATTAATGTTATGTTCATTGCATTGATAACACTGTCTAATCTTCTCATCCTTTGTCGTCCCCGTTTTCTTTTACCTTCAACCTTTCCGAGCATCAGGGCCTTCTCCTGTGAGTGCTCCCTTCTCATTTGGTGGCCAAAGTATTTGAGCTTCAGCTTCAGTATCTGGCCTTCCAGGGAACAGTCAGGGTTGATTTCTTCTAGGATTCACTGATTACATCTCCTTGCAGTCCAAGAGACTCTCAAGAGTCTTCTCCAGCACCATAATTCAAAAGCATCTATTCTTCAGCACTTGGCCTTCCTTATGGTCCAACTATCACAGCCATGCATTACTACTGGGAATACCATTGCTTTGACCATACAGCCTTTTTTTTGGCAGGGTGATGTCTCTACTTTTTATTTATCATCGCTTTCCTCCCAAGGAGCCAACTTTTGCACTCTCCTCTTTCTTCTAGGCAAGAGGCTCTTTAGGTCCTCTTCACTTTCTGCCATCTGCAAGCCTGGTGGTTTCCCCGACTGGGGTTTACTCATGGCACAGACTTGGCATGACTTGACAAATGATGACAAATCCTTCCGCATTTGCGGCCACCAGAATTGTCACTGCAGAAGCTGCAGGGACTTTACGAAGCCAGAATGTCCCGATAACTTAGAACTGTGCACCGCTGCCAAGACTCCCCCCCCCTTTCCTTCAATGGGTGGATATCTGGTTTTGATGATGGAGAGGGGATGGCAACAGGGCTAGCTCGGCTGTGCATAGTCACTGCCCCGCCCAGGTGGGAAGGCATAAATACCGAATCCAAAATAATCTCCCGTTGACTGGCATGTTGGGGTAGGCGGGACAGGGTGTCAGCGAGAGAGTTCGCAGAGCCAGGGAAATGGTGAGGAGTAAAGTGAAACTTGGAAAATAAATCAGCCCACCTAAGCTGCTTCGCATTGAGGCTTCTGGGCATTTTAAGCATTTCCAAGTTCTTGTGGTCAGTCCATACCTCAAAGGGAACCCGTGCTCCCTCCAACCAATGTCTCCAGGTGGCCAGCGCCAGTGGGATCCCCCCCGCCTCTTTCTCCCAAACCGACCAATTACGTTCCATGTCATTGAACTTCCTCGACACGTAGGCCAAGGGGTGTAGTAACCCATCCTCTCCCTCCTGGAGGATCGTGGCCCCCATAGCCACGTCTGATGCATTGGTTTGAACGATAAACTTTTTATTTTCATCAGGGTGGGCTAATACGGGCTCTGAGGTAAAGAGGGATTTGAGGCGGTCAAAAGCCTCTTGGCACTCTTTGCTCCAAGCCAACGCAGCCCCCGACTTCGTCGCCTCAGGACCTTTCCCCTTAGTCTTTAATAAGTCAATGAGGGGCAAACTGATCTGGGCAACGTTGACCAGGAAATTTCTGTAACAATTCGCAAATCCAAGAAAGGCCTGTAGTTGGTGACAGGTGCGTGGAGCTTCCCACCCCAGTACATCCTGGACCATTTCCAGACCCTTATTTGAAATCCGGTACCCCAAAAAGTCAATGTGTGATTTATGGAACTCGCATTTGGAAAGTTTCGCAAACAGTTTGTGCTTGTGCAACGTGGTTAGGACCTCCCTCACCAATTTCACATGAGAGGGGAGGTCGGGGGAGTACAGCAAGATATCATCTAGGTAAACAAGAGCCCCCTTGAATAAATGCTTGTGCAACACCTCATTAATCAGGTTCATGAAGACCCCCGAAGCCCCCTGAAGTCTGAACGGCATCACCCGGTATTCAAACTGCGCGAGGGGTGTGTTAAAGGCTGTCTTGTGCTCGTCCCCCTCCCTGATGCGTACCCAAAAGTACGCATCCCATAGATCTAATTTTGAAAAGATTTTTCCCTTAGCTGCTTCAGCTAATAAATCTTTGATAAAAGCTATGGGATAGGCATTTGTCGAAGACACTGCGTTTAATCCTCAATAGTCCATACAAAGTCTCAAGAAAACATCCCCCATCCTTCTTTTTCCGGAACAACACGGGGGCCGCAAATGGAGAGGAGGCTGGCCAGATGAAGCCCCGGGCTAGGTTCTTATTGATAAATTTGCGCAGTTCCTCTTTCTCGGCCGGGCCCATCGCATAAATGCGTCCTTTGGGTAGTTTCTGGCCCAGTAATATTTCAATGCTACAATCTGAGGGTCTATGGGGTGGCAGCTCATTTGCTTCTTTTTCTTTGAACAACCTGGCTAAGTCCTGGTATTCAGGGGGTATGGATTGCAGCTCCTCATGAGCCAAACAAATCCTCGGGTTCTCTACTACGGGTTGCGGGCCCCAAGCGGGATTCCAACAGTGCTCTTGACACCGAGGAGAGATGAATTGCACCTTCCCCTCATCCCACAGGATATAGGGGTCATGTCCATGCAACCAAGGGCCCCCTAATATCAACGGGAATCTGGCAGCTGGGGTGATCACGAACGACCATTCTTCCCAGTGATCCCCCACCCCTACCTGCAAGAAAACAGTCTCAAATTCACAGGGTTCTTTCATAGTGGAGCCATCTGTTTGGGTGAAAATCAAAGGATCAGGTATCTTCACCACCCCTGCCTCCAACCTCGTTACCAACGAAGGGTTGATGAGGTCTCTCCCACACCCTGAGTCAATTAGGGCCCTCACACAGATGTGAGTTCCAAGGGCCAGATTAATAATCGTCACAGTCATGAAAAACAAGGGGGGGAACTGCTCACCGCTTTTGGCGCCTCTGGGATCGGGCCCTACTGCTCCGCGCCTCTTACAGCAGGACCTGGCCTTTTCCCGCAGGCTCGGAGTCCTCTTCACTGGATTCTTCTTCAATTTCATCAGGGGTGGCTTGCAGAGCTTTGGCAAATCTTGGCTTCCCCGCCGGTTTCCTCACCGGGGTGGCGGGGCATGCTTTTGCAGGATCAGCTTGCCCCTGCTTCCCTGGGCCTGATCCACCACAATCCACCGTGAAGTGGCCCCGCTCCCCACACTTTAGGCACAGCCCATGTCTCATCCATTGCTCTTGGGTAGTGTCGGCCACCTGCGCCAGCTTCGCCTTCTGCTGAGGTGGGGTAGGCTTAACTCCCGCTGTTGCAATGTCTAGGGGGAGGGTATTCAGGTGAGTCTCCACACTCTCCACCTCTTGCATCCAGGCCAGGAGGGATATCGGGTCCACGGTCTGTAACACCGTCTCCTGGATCTCGGGATTCAGCCCCACTCGGTACAATTCTGCTAGCACTTGATCCGGCCAATTTTAGACTTTGGTCGCATGCAACTTAAATTCCGAGGAGCATTCTCTCACCAATCTCTTCCCCTGCTTCATTGTGCACAAGGATGCTCTCGCTTTGGGCCCGGCATTCCGATCCTCAAACTGGGCATGCAACGCCCACATAAAAGCATCCAAATCCACCAGTTCCAGGCCCCGGGCGTTGTGCAACCCCACGTACCAAGCTGTGGCCGCTCCCCACAGATGGACCACCACCACGTCTACATGGCTGCTGTCATCCGGGAACAGGTGGTCCGACCTTTCCATGAATTTCATCACTTGAACCACGAAATATGACAGCTCCTCCAGGTCTCCGTTGACTGTGGCCTTGATCAGGTCCTTCGACCAGTGATGCAAGGGACCCCTCGGGCTGGCTGGCCATGGCCCCAGTCCCAGCTCCTCACCCAGTCCTGGCGCCGGCACCTCCGCGGGTTGCAGTGGGGGTGGGAGAGCCGGTGGTGCAGGGGGATTTACCAGTGCTGCCGGTTGGGCGTCCCGCTCAGCCCTTATGGCTTGAAACACCAACTGTGGGATTGCTTGGATGACTTCTTCCAACTCCCGTTGTAGTTGGTGCCTTTCCTGGTCTGCCACCTCAAGCCTATGAGTCAATTCCTCATCCTGGGACTCGTGACCGCTCCTCGCCTTGGTCCAGTCTGTCACCCAGGCTCCCGGCGGTGGCTTCAGGGCCCTCCCAAACATTGGGTAACCTACTGCGGAGGTAAACCCCAGGTCGAACCGACTGTCCCTCTGGACGCCCTGGGTGAGCATACAGGTCTCTGCCGTGGAATCCATGTGAAAATGGCGCCACCCAGAGCTCGGGTGGTACCCATGTAGGGGTGGGTGCCTTGGCCCGGAGGGGGTCAGGAACAGATGGGTTGATGTCTTCTTTGGTATGGTCCCTTTGCCCTTCAGGGGAACCGTCGCCGGCAGTGTAGTGGTCACCGGTACATCTGACTGGGTCGTAGGAGTTTCAGCTCCCGTCAAGGGAATAATGCCCTCTCCCTTGCCTGGAACAAGGTGCTCTTCTCCGTCGCTCATCTCTGGATGAGAGAGGCACAGAGATAGAGGATGAAAGGGATTCTTAACAGAATGTCAGGTTCCACAGCCAACAACGAAGTACACACTTATCAGAAAGGTTATACTTTATTGCAGAGCTATAGATGCATTAACATAGTCACTGTTAAGAATGGCAATGTTCCTACAAGCATAATGGGATATAGGGTATTCATATGCACCCCCCTTTCCATAAGCCAATTAGCCTGGCTCCCGCGCACGGGAGAAGGGTCCCCAGGCCGTTAGAGGCCGCAGCTGGAAACCGAAAGCGCTTCCACGGTTCCAGGCGTCCCAGACACTACACCAGCAACCTGCAAGGTCATAGATAAGCAAGCATTACAGAAGCAAAAGTAAAGAAGCAGCATCTGGCCCACAGAGGAAGAGAATGGACCCCCCCCATCATGGCAGCATAGCTGACATTAGAGTGGTATCGTCTGCATATCTGAGGCTGTTGATGTTTTTTCCAGCAATCTTAATTCCAGGAAGGTCGGGCTGGGCAAGCCGTGTAGCTGTTGCCAGGAGGATTATCTGGGAGGGGGATCGGGGCCTTTGGGGGGTTTGTTGACACCACTTTTCTGGGAGGTTAAGTTAGTGGTCAGGAGTGCAGACTCTAATCTGGGAGAAGAGGGTTTGATTCCCCACTCCTCCACATGCAGCTGCTGGTGTGTCCTTGAGTCAGTCATAAGCATTCCTAGTTAGTTGTTATTATTTGTGCAAACTGCAGGCAGAACGTGCTCTCTGTGGTGGGTGTTTCCCAGCTTTCCCTTTCCTTAGACTTGTGGAAAGCTAGTGCTGGGAGCTGAGGCAATCTCACACACCAAGCGTCATGATGCATTGCAGGGAGGAGGAACAAACAAAATAGCCTTTCCTCCCATTTGTAGCTATGAAAACTTTGCTTTGTAATTTTGCTTCATCTACCAGAGAAAGACAAGTTGTGGAGGCCATTTTGCCTGATTTTCCCTCCTCGTTGCAGTTCTTCTCAGTGCTTTATGGCACTTCCACAAGAGTCCCTAACCCCCTGCACTAGCTTTTCTAGAAGTATTAGAGCCAACATTTCTGAATAATAAGCAAAGCACCTTGAATGCTCAGAAAGTTCTGCATAATGCTAACACAATATATACTGACCTTCAAAATGGATGGAGTGCTCTACAAAAGAAATGTTCATGAACTTCATGTGGCTCAGAATATATCTGTGAAAAAGAACAACCTCTGCACAACAGACAGTAAATAATTTGTCTGCTGAGCTCTGTGACCTGATTACAATTATCCGGTAAGCAAATGAAAAAAAAAAGATATAACATTCATTATACACCATTTCCTGAGCTCCATTTTGAACTATGACTGAAGACATGAAGCAAGATTTATGGACGTCGCTCTCCAGGCTTCCTTGTGTTAGCTAGACATTGCCATAAGATGTACTTGTCTTTTTGGAGCTTTAGCCAGATCTCACAGTATGCTTTTAGGCTGCACATGAAACAGTGCATGAAATAATCTGTCACCTTTTCTCAGCAGGCCATTATTTGCAGTCTTCTGTGCCAGTTTTAAATCGGATCTGCCACTCTTGGCAAACTGAAATACTAACATCCTATCCCTTTGATAGTCTATAGGGGAGGGGAGGGACACATCAAAGCGCTCCAGCACTGAGTACATTGAAAACTATTGTCTGTTGAAGCTGAGAGACTGGGGAAAAAAGCTGTAACAATGTATAATTTGTAAAAAAAATACAAAACTGGACAAACCTGAAAATGAGATTACTATTCTACAGCCCATCTGCACAATTCAGTCAAAGTTAAGCACTTTCCTTAAAGTTTCCATCATCATCATCATCATCATCATCATCATCATCATCTCATATTTATAGCCCATCCCTCCCACAAGTGGGCTCACAGCTGGTAACAACATGTTATCAATACAAAAGCAACGTTTCATTAATAGAATAAATAATTAAAATGTTTTAAATGTTCATATACATTAAAATGGGGGTTGACAGTCTTACAGTAAAGATTTTTCATGGATGCGAGAGGTTCTGGCATATAATAAGATATAGATAAAGACCAGCAGTTGTTAAAATGGGTGGCAAAAACCGCAGGGAGGCCATATGTGGATGTCCGCTGCCTCAGCTGTAGGCCTGGTGGAACAACTCTGTCTTACAGGCCCTGTGGAATTGAAGAAGAACTGAAATCAATATACTTCAGCCTGGCTTCATGGGATTGTTACCAATGTAAATAATGGGATGTTGTCATAAGATTTCAATAAGGAAAGGAAGTGCACATTAAAAATTGTTCAAACCTTAGGTGAGGCAGGGTTACCATTTGCCTGGTGGCAAGTACAGAGAGAATTTACAGGAGCCCCTTTCCCAGGGCTAGGAGCCCCCCCTCCTAGGACCAGGAGTTGCCCTCTCAGATCTTTGTGAGGAAGCATCCCTGGATCCCCAATGGTATGCCTAGCTTAGTTACAGCTGCTGTTCATTGTTGAGCTCTAGGCTGAGTCTACCAATAAAGAGGATACAAGGAATGTCCCCAGGAGTTCAGTGTCCTCCAAAGGCATGCCTTCCTGACTGAATAGCCCACTGGGATGGGCATGAACTGGCTCACAAACTAAAGTTCATGACAAATTTTGGCTGGTTCGTGGTTTGTGGAGCCTTTAAAATGGTATCACATATGGAGGGCTAGGAGTGCTGACCCTCTTAGCAGGTAATACTCGAATTGACCAGCTGGTGGAAGCAGAAGTACCAGAGAGAAGTGAGAAATCCCCTCTAAGACTAAGGTGGACTTAGGGGAGTGGCACATTGCTGGGAGGAGACTCAGGATGGCCAAAATAGAATGCATCTAATGGGTCAATAGGGCCATTCTGCTACAGGAAACATTAATAAAGAGATAAACTCAGAGAAGAGAAGAGATTGAATTTATACCTCTTCCTTCACTCAGAGTCTCAGAGTGGCTTACAAACTCCTTTCCCTTCCCCTCCCCACAACAGACACCCTGTGAGGTAGGTGGGGATGAGAGAGCCCTTTCCAGAACTGTCCTTGAGAGACCAGCTCTGACAGAACTATGGCTTGCCCAAGGTCATCCAGCAGCTGCATGTGGAGGAGTGGGGAATCAAACCTGGTTCTCCTAGATTAGAGTCTGAACACTTAACCACAACACCAAACTGGCTCTCATACAACCCAGTAGAGAAAGCAGGGACTTAAAGATTTGTGGTATCCCGTCAACAGAACTACTAGATTTAGCATACTCCATGGAAATAGTTGACATGAAAATGGTGGGCACCAAAAAACTAGTATTCGAAAATCTGATTATCCCCTAGGAGAAAAGATTAATAAGCCACAGATTCAAAAAGGGAATAAACCAAGCCAAGTTAGAATAAGCCTGAAGCTGAATCAGTTAGCAAAGAAAAATCCTGCTTCTTCTGTGGTGACAGCTATTTCCCATAAACTTACTGCAGGGAGAAGAAAAGACTGCAGTTTTTGCATGAAAAATAATCATTCTACTAAAGGAGGCAGAGTGAAATAAAAGAGAACAAACAAGCCAAACCCCCAGGTAAATAAAAAAGGCCAAGAACTGATTTAGAGAAGGTTATGTTTTTGGAATAAAGACAAAAAAACTAAAGCACACTCAGAAAGAGCCTCCAAAATAACCCATTTACATGGAAAATACTTAAATCCAATTTCTGGTAGATGAGAGCCCTATATTGGGAGAATGAACTTGAGCAGGTTGGATATGCACAGAGAGCTCTTTCCATTCAATCCAGAACCCTAAAAAAAAGGTTCACAGTCGCAAAGAGAAAGTCCCTTCTCTCTCTCTCTCTCTCTCTCTCTCTCTCTCTCTCTCTCTCTCTCTCACACACACACACACACACACACACACACACACACAAACACACACAGCCTCTGGGATGAATCCAGCACAAAAAATTCTGCCTGTGCTAGAGCTCTCGTCCAAGCAAATACAACAAATGGAGTGCAGTTGCAGCTTGCACTACTTCAAACTATTGTATCCCCACTTGCACAAGATCTTGTGAAATCATATGCTGGGCACTATGAGCTCTATATTATATAGGAGGAAGAAAATGCTAGGTTTTGCACATGAACTTGCATAAGAGGAATCTGTGCTAATTCCATTTATGTTATTAGTTGCACTTAGCTGTATCCAAGCCTGTATGTATACATTCCAATGAGTGCAGACTAGATCACCAACTTCACCAACTTGTAGGGATGCCAGACCCTCTGGCGGGAGGTAGGGGTCCCCCGCTTTTGGATCCCACCTCTCCACCACTGGTCAGCTCTCCAGTGTGGGGGGGAATTACCATGCCCAAACAGGGAGGAACATCGAAAATAAATGCAACATGCCTACATGACCCAGAAGTGATGTGGGCATGTTGGGGGTGACACTCTGGTTTTTTGGGCAAAACTATGGTAGAAGCTAATTCTACCATAGTTTACCTGCCGGCACAACTCCCACAGTGGGAATTGTGGGGCGTGGGCCATGAGTGAGGGAACACCGCCCCTAAGTGCCCCACTGTGGCTACGGGCCTGCCTACCAACCTGGGAAATTTCTGGAGATTTGATTGGGGAGGGTGGAGTTTGGGGAGGCAGAGCTCAGCAGGCATATGATGCCATAGAGTCTACCTTCAGGGGAACTAATGGCTGTAGTCTTGAGATCAGTTGTAATTCTGGGAGAACTCCAGGTCCCAACTTGGACATTGGCAATCCTAGCACAGTCTGCTGGGACAATTCTACCTTTCTCCCCCTTACACTGTTCAGTCTTTCCACTTAGAATGACTACAAAGCATTACAGTTGCCTTATTTGTTCACTTTAAAACTCTGTACCCCTGTTCTCCAAGCACTGAGAATGGTTTGCAGTAGCTATAAACCCCAAAACAATTCAGTAATAAAATACTGTGATGTGACAGATTAAATAATAAAACCCAATAATATTCTCAATAATTTACCAATTCTCTGAAAAGCAGTAAAATTTGTCTTAAACTTTCATCAGACAGGATTTGCCTCTGCAGTTAGGTAACAGTTCCAATAAGAATTGATCATCTGTACTTTTTCACTATTCAAATTAAGGTTGCTAAACACCAAATGGAGCCTGGAGATCTCCCAGAATTGCAACTGATCTCCAGACTACAAAGGTCAGTTTCTCTGGAGAAAATGGCAGCTTTGGAGGGTGGCCTCTGCGGCATTATATTCCGCTGAGGTCTTTCCCCAAACCCTACTCTCCCCAAGGTCTGCCCCCAAATCTCCAGGAATCTCTCAATTCAGAGGTGGCAACCCTTTAAGCATCATCAGTTCTTGGAGAAAACTACTGTTTTATTTCATGGAAAGGGAAGACAGACCTTGTTTTAACCTTCTGTAGATAGATTGTTTACTTAATATATCCTGTCTTTTTAGCTGCCTTTAATGATGCAATATATCTTTAAAATATCTGCAAAACAGTATTTTCTAATTATTCCAAACGACAATCTTTTCTCCACCTTCTTTCTGTACCACCACCGAGCTGCCATCTTTGACGGTGGATTCTATCAGGATGTGAGCTGGCCCTGGAAAGACGACCAGTGTCACGGCAGGACCAGGGGGCGTGACGTAAGTAAGCCAAAGTCCAGGAACAGTCCGAGGTCAAGCCGAGCAAATCAGGTAGCAAGGTTCAAACAGGTTTAAATCACAGTCCAGAAGCAGGGTCAGACATACCAAGGTTTCAAGTCCATAAATCACGATACCAGAGGAGTCAGAGATGAACGAAGGTCAACGAAGCTGAGGGTCAAAAGCCGAGGATCAAGCCGATAAGAATTCCACAAGGTCTGGAGCAGAGATGCAAGGATTCAGGTCCTGACAAACAACATTTGCCAGCACAAATGACTGCTGGCAACAGGCTTGCTTATATACAGTGCTAGCGAATCACCTCATTAGCTAGCCGGGAGCAAGGTCAGGATCCTGTCAATAGTCAGGGCTGAGAGATCTTCTGGTACACATGCGTGCATTCTGCCTTCGCTCTCTCAGCTGCTGTCTCCTTACATTCTGGAGCCTGGTTACAGGTGGGGAGTTCAGAGTTTCCTATCCACTGAACAGGCATTTTCTCTGATTCTGTCCCCACAGTGGCTGTTTCCTTTCCCACTCTACCAGGGGGCTTTCTTGTTTTGTTTTAAAACAGCAAGTGACTATCACTGTATTGATATAATGTTAAACTAGTCTGAGCTGTGGGTTGTCTGCATTCCCATCTTTCATTTTTTAGTCAGTCAATATCCGTTTTTGTTTCCGAGATGTAGGATGTAAAGATGTGCATCTTTTTTTTCTTTTCTTTTTTTAAAAAAAATCTTATTTAGTTGTTGGATTTTAAGTTTCCCCCCAGTTTTTCTTTTCTCTCTCTCTTTTTTTAAAGAAAGAATTTTTCCAGGGCTCTTTTTGTAGCAGGAACTCCGTTGCATATTAGGCCACACACCCCTAATGTAGCTAATCCTCCAAGAGCTTACAGAGCTCTTCTTACAGTGATTAAAGAATAATAATAAATTATAGCTCTGAAGAAGGAATAAAACACTAAGGCCCCGGTCACACGGGCAGGAAATTGCGGGGGGGGAAGCATGGCTGTTTGCCCTGGAGCAAAATAACGCACGGTTGCGCGATCAGACGTCCCGTAGAGGTCCCGTCCAGGTCCCGTGGTTAGGGGGGAGGTGCCGATCACAGGACAATCCTGCAGTGTGGCAAAGAAGTGGCCTCTCTAGCAAAAGGCTCCGCGGGTTTAACCCCTTCCAGGGCTGCAGAGGAATGCAAACTGTGTCCTCCGTCCGGTCCCCTCCAAGAGGAGCTTCAGCCGGGCTGCCCTCCCGCCATGCCCCCCCTGCACCTCCCCCTCTGCCGCCCTGTGCAGAGAGTTCCTCTCGAGCAGGCCAAGCCAGAAGTGGGGGGGTACGGAAAAGAGGAGGGGGCTGAAGTGTGCGCATGCCCTTTTGGGTGTTTGTGCACATCCCGTGGAGACTTGGGAAAAAACCCCTTTTAGCGAGGGGACATGGTCGGGCGCTGGATGCCACGACCTACCACCGGAAACACAATCAGGTGCCCATCCTTGCCCTGCGATTTCCAGAAACTAGTACCTCGGAGGTACTAATTTTTTACCCCACATCTTCGGCTGGAAGCCTCGGGTTTGCCACGGGAGCTCAATGCTTCCCAGTTGTGGTGCTGTGATCGCGCCCGGAAAATCCGCCTATCTTCAGTCTCTGTAGCGTGGCTAATGCTCCGTGTGACCGAAGCCGGTGGTTGGAGTTACCAGACGAGCTAAGAAATGGGATATCTCGTGGTCTGGTATTTGATGACGGCTGCGGAATTACCCTATGGAATTGATCAAAATGCTCAAAATGAAACTTGTGATAAGGAAAATATCCAGCCATATAAGGGAATAAGGGGTGCTTTTTGTAATCAGGAAAAGGAAAACATGTGATATATTCAAACGTTCAGATTGGTTCTGTGAGCTCTGAGCACCAGCTAATGGGACTCAGATGCAGGGAAGTTTATTTTTTTTCTCACTTCGGTGTTAGGTATAAAATTTTGCTCTTTTGATTGTTCGGGGTGCCCATTTTTTCAAACTGGGCACCACACTCTTGCAAGAAGTGTATTCAATAAAATTTTATTCTGCTTCATTGGACAGTCTGTCTCCAGTTTTTCTTTTTGGTAAGAGCAATTAGTGTTTCTGACACAGCTTGGGTCCCAGAGGGTGGAGTTGCTTTCTACACAGTATTAGAAGCATAACATTAAATAACTGACTTACTTCTCATTGTTTAGATTAACTGAGATGTAGTAGGGCCTTAGCACAGAGTGGTTTGGAAACTTCATGATGTTCAGCCCTTGGATCTCTTTAACAGTCGCACATGAACCATCTGTAAATGATCGGGCTGTGGCGAGGAGCCGAAAACTGCCTAAATAAAACCTCATCTAGCAGCACAGTTCTCTTTTTGTTCTGCTTCTCAGACTCGCTTCCTGTTATAAACAGCACCACATACCAGAATTCAATGTATGGAAAATTGCATGAGTCCCTTATCCACCTATGAATTTCAGCTGGTTTTTTTTAATGGTGCAAACAAATACCTTTTTCTGACATTCTCAGGACATCTAAAATAAATTGTTCCACTGCCTCAAATGCATTTCTCATGCTTTGCAGATTGCAAAGAAACAACCCATGACAAATGCTTGACATTCTTAAAGTGAAAAATCTAAAGATTAAGACCTAATTCAACTATGATGTCACAAGTGCACACAAAAATACACATGCAACACTCTATGCACGTTATTCTGTGCAGACCTTGCACAATTAGCATCTCATTTAAATGGGGTCAGTTTATCTGTGCATGTGGTACCATGGATCCATGGCCAAGGTGGGCTCACACTGACATTCTAACACTGTATGTATATTAGTGGAAGACTCAATTTAAATGTGAATCTGGTTCTGTGCAAAAAGATGGTTGTGCAAAATAATATTCTAAACGACCAGCATCAAATTTAAATCAAGCCTTATACACGATATGACAGACTGCACTTTTAAAAGTTTATAAGTGCTGTGTAAACAGATAAAGGAGCTGAGAAGAGCTGAGTACTGACCGTTTCAGAATTCAGCCCTTACTGAGAGCAGTTTAACACAGACAGGAAAACTGGGGAAAATCGGCAAGGATAAGTGGGTAGTTAGATGGAGACCCCCATTTGGGCTGAAGAAAGGGGATAGATCTTCTAGTGAGAGGAGAATTTCCCTACCCAGTCAAACAGGGAGTTAGCTCTGAAGAGTGGAGAGATCTCTGGTCTGGTATAGATAGAAACTGCCTTTGGGGACCTTCTCAGTTAAAAACTCAAGACAAGTACTGGTGTTTCAAGAGAAGGGGTTTGGGTACTGGAATGAGTATACCAGCCTCCTGGAAATCAAAAGAGTAAGAGAATACTGAAAGAAAGTACACTAGAGTATTTGAGAAAACACTGGAACAAAAGCCTCTCAACATAAAGATTTTAAGTAACTGTGAATAGCCTGAAACATAAGAACTAAAGTCTGTGCATGTACTGATTTTACATAACAGTTATCTATATTGACCTTTCCCCTGTATGCCAAATAAAATGTTTTGTTACTTTGGAATATAAAAAACTTTTCAAGTGCCATTTAAGCCATATAAGTTAAAGGGGGCTCCCATTCCTTCCCTCAGGTTCCTGGGCTGAACAAACAAAATATTATATTGTGACAGGGCAGGGTGGGACAGCCAGAATTCTTCAGGAAAGAAGAAAAGAGGTAACTAGGGTGGCCCAGTCACAGAAGGGAAAGAAAAAACGGGGGGAAATCTTGCCTCTGAGGGAGGAAAGTGGATAGGGCTGCCATACATGACGATGATAAATCCCAAATTAGTAGATGATGATAATAAGTTTGTAGGCTTCAGATTATTTAGTTCATGTTCAGGATATACATGCTGCATTGGAAACAGCTTAAACTGGGATACTTTGAATCACAAAATCTGAAGTATCAATCAAATGCACAGGAAGAATTTATGGAGTGGGGACTGAATGGAGACTTGTCATCACACTCCATGAAATCAAAAGTAGTATGATTTCATGTTGGTATGGAGACTGAGGTAGACTATAAATGCTTTAACACACAAAATCCAGCTGTCATCAAGAGAGGCTTGCCTAGAGGGGCTGAGGGTAGAAGTGCTCTTGCCAACCAGCAGGTGAGGTGAGAGACAGGCAGGCTAAATTGGGAGGTACATCACTGCACTGGGGGCCATGGTTTAGCAATTGCCCATAACTTTATGGTTAAACCATGGAGTTTTGACTAAATGCTGGAGCATCACCAGGCATGATGATGCCACTTCTGGGTTGCACTGGAAGCAACATCATTGTGCTGGGGACACCAATCAGCTCCCCACCCCCATTTTCTAGGGAATTTCCTCCAGCTGCCCAGCTGAGAGGTAGCAGGCAACAGTTGCAGGGAAGGAAGGTCTCCCATCCCACCAGCAGACCTCGCAGTCCTATGAGACTAGTTGTGTTCCTGTCATGAGATACTGCAAATTCTATACTCAGTGCAGGATAATTGGGAATCAGAATTTAGAAGGTTATGCTACAAATTATGAATTAATATCTAGTTTGCAGTTGGTTGTGGAGAAAGAAGATCATCATGATTATGTTCAATCAGATCTAACTCTTAGATGCATTATCATTTAATGTTGTTTTGTCTCTTTGCCCTAATACTAACCATTAGTGCATATGTGTTTCTCCTGGCATTAACTATCATTTTTTAAAAAAATCTAAAATAATACTGAATTCATATAGGGGTACTATTAGCAATTATTTCAGACATGCCCAGGTTATGAATGGAAGGCACACGATACAGAAACTTTGCTGAAGCTAAGCCATTCTGGGTCTGGTCGGTGTTTAGATGGGTTACTTCTCAGAAATTCTGTTTTCCATCATATAAAAAAGGTGGCATATGCATGAAATATATAGTCAGATTTATGATCTACTCCATTGTTCTATATCTAGTTGCACCTAAAGACTCAGCATGTCTTCTGCAATGGGAAGTTCTGGTCACCAGCCTTTTGGAATCCTTGTCTGTAAATAAGGACTGAGACGAAGAGAAGAGACTGGATTTATACCCGCCCTTCACTACCTGAAGGAGTCTAAAAGTGGCTTACAATCTCCTTTCCCTTTCTGTCCCCACAACAGACACCCTATGAAGTAGATGGGGCTGAGAGAGCTCTTTCAAGAACAGCTCTGAAAGAACTTGTGACTTACCCAAGGTCACATCAGCAGCTGCATGTGGAGGAGTGGGAAATCAAACCCAGATTGCAGTCATGCGGGGGGTGTGTGGAAGTGAGGCTATTTGCTCCGTAGGAATTTGACCTACAGTTGTGTGATCTAATAGTCCCTGGGAACTGCGGGGGCAGCCCACCACTGCATGATCAGACACAACTGTGGGTGAATGGTGGGTGGGGGTCTGCCGCGTCTTTCCGGTGCGCTTCAATGGGGGATCGATGACTCACATCTCTGCACTGAGTGCTCCCTATGCAGTGTGCGATTATGTGCATACCGAAATGGGGGAGAAACCAATGGCATGGAGTCGGAATGGCCCAATCAGACCATCCAGATACCATGGGAGCGTGCTAGAGTGATTACACAGGGGAAAGTCCATTCCTGGCCCGTAGCAACCCGTTTGCTACCAGACTTTCCCTAGTGTTTTTTTACCCTGCTTCTGCAGTGGAGCAAAATGGGTTGCCAATGGGTGCGGGGCACTTGGCAGATGTTCTCATGTGATCGCACCCCCAGTTCTCCAAGATTAGAGTCCACGCTCCTAACCACTACACCAAACTGGCTCTGAATGGTCTGAAATACCTTACATATTTGAGACTTCCAAAACTCTTTTGACAAAGTCCCTCACTAAAGGCTGTTGCGTAAACCTTTAGAAGTCATGGGATGAGAGGATGGCTTCTCTTAAATAAAGGCTTCATAGATGCAGTGTCAATCCACTTGTTCTGCACTTAGTTGATTTCCTACCATCTAAACCATTAAACTTATTAATGTTAGGATAATCCCATATGTAAAGTCCTCAACTTGTTCTCATCTATTTAAAAAGCTAAATCTTGTAGCTGAAATATTTACTAATTATGCAAGTAGATAAAGCATCTTGTAATTGTCTTCTAATTGCTTTTCCTTGCTTTTGCCATTGACATTTGCTAATGGTGGTGATGTGTTATTGCTTCATTATATGGTCCCAGTAATGGATCACAAGACTTGTTAACTGCACTTTAAGGCACTTTTGCCTAAGTATGCAATAACTCACTTGAAGGTGGCTCAATGTGCACCTTTCAGCAAAATAATACCTTAAACTTTAGATTGGTGTGCAAAATCATTTCAGTTAGAATCTATCAGTGCCAGAGGTGAATGAGGGATAGCCGAGCCTACAACAAAAGATAAATGATGAGTAAAAATAAGAAAAAGAGATGAAGGAATTGTAGAAAATATAGAGGAGAAAAAGTGGGATGTTTTCAGACAACAAAGGAGAAAAATATATATTTTGTATTTAACTAAAAAAGCAGAATCCTGAGAAACAGGATTAAACGTTGTGCATTGAATTAGACAAGGGGTGTTTTGTCGCTGGGCAGATGCGGCAGAGAGCCTGTGACATGATCCATTGGGTAGAAAAGATCCAGGAAGGGATTTGGTGTAGGATTTTGGGGAATGAACAATTCTTTTGGGATCCCACTCCATGGCCTTTGCCATGTCTTCATGCAGAGCCTCTGCTCTTTATTTGAGGAATGATTGGGTGAATTGTTTAGAAAAATGCCCAGCAAGTCAAAAGAAGAAAAGAGGAGACAAGAATCCACCAAACCTGTTCCGTGCTGGGGAAGGACTTTCTTTCTGAGGGTAGTAGGCTCAAGACCTATAACTAGGTTACCATATAGCACAATCCTCTCTTCTCAGTGATTGAAGAACTTGTTGGCTTAAAGATAAATCTTATCACCCAGGTAACCTGGAAGACTGTGGTGGTTGCTTCTTAAGTTCTGGAAGAAGCGACAAATTTCTTCTTTCCTCACTCATGCCAGGAAAAACCAAATTTTGTTCATGGAGGTTCCATGATCCACCAGCCTTTTCGGTAGTCAAATAGGATTCATACCTCCCCTTTTTCACCAGTGGAAAACTTGGTTAGATCCAGCCCTTCTGACCATGGTAGCCCACATGAAGTAGTGGTTAGGAGTGGCAGGCTCTAATCTGGAGAACCGGCTTTGATTCCTCACTCTTCCACATGAAGCCTGCTGGGTGACCTCAGGGCAGTCACAGCCCCACCTACCTCACAAGGTGCTTGTTGTGGGGAGGGGAAGGCACAGTGGTTGTAAGCCACTTTGAGACTCCTTAAAGTAGAGAAAAATGGGGTTTAAAAAACAACTCTTCTTCTTCTTCATGGCAACTTATACACCTCTCTGCACTTATGATGCAGTGGGGTGGGTCAGCTGTGCTGGTGCAGTTCCCACAGTGATGGAAGATTCTTGGGCCAGCACTGGTAAAGATAACAGGATGAGCAAAAGTTTAAATCTTTAAAAAGTTAGAAATAGGGGAGTGGGCTAAAGATTCAATGCTGTACCTAAAACAATCAGTCTCAAAACAGCAGCAACTTAAACCTGTAAAAGATACAAAGGATAAAAAATAAAATCTCCAGCCAGGTTTTAAAATGTTCAGTTAATTCCAAAGGCTTCCCAGAACAAGTCAGTTTAACCTGGATCATATATTTATAGGCAGGGAATTTGATAACCTTGGATGGCAAGGGGGAAAAAAATCTCTTATCAAATCCTTTCCATGCAACCTGCAGCAAAGCTTTCTGCTCTTTCAGACAGAGTCCTGTCAGATTCCCCAGTCCTTAGATCCCAGGCAAATTCCTATGGATGGAGAGAGACCTTTGGGTATTTGTGCCCAAGCTGTTTAGGGCTTTAAGAGTTAACACCAGCACTCAAGATTGCTCATGGAAACAAAGGTGATAGGTTCCAATTAGCATTCCAACTGTCACATGTTGCATCAACTAATGAGGCTGCCCTACAGAGAATGCATTGCAGATATTACCAAGACACATTCACTTTATGCGGGGAAATAAATGAAAGCTAATCAGGCACTCCTATCCCTGTTGTTTGAGGTTCAATCCTAGTCAAGGACTACCCCAAAATGCAACCCAATCTTCCAAGGGGAGCATAACCCCATTCAAAATAGGCTGTATATCTATTCCTAAATCAGTTTTAGCCCAAACCCTTCATTTCGTCTGGATTAACAGTCTGCAAAGGTGGCAAATTTCCTTTCTTTAGTGTTGTATATTGCAGGCTGATTGTTGGCCTTGCCTGGAGAAACCACATTAGATACATTAGTTCACACTTTGCAGCCGCATTTGGAGCCTGAGAAAAGCAAACCGATTTTGCAGATTCCTGTTTATGTCAAGGAAGCAATTTGCAACAATATCTATGGTAGATTATATGGTTTACAGGAAAGATTTACAAAATAAGTTTCTACTGATGATGAGTTATATCCAAAGTTGTTCATGGCTAGCTACACAGATGATCACTTTTGGCCCAAAGCCAGGGCTTTTTTGTCGCACTCCTAACCATTACTGAGTACCAGCACCTTTTTGGGGGGTGGGGGGATGCTCCCAAGTCCTGAGGAAGGAATGGGTAGAAATCAGTGCAACCTTATATATGAGTACTGGCACACACACACACACAAATAGAATGGAGTGAAGTCCAATCAGCTTCCATATGCAAAAGACCTTGAAACACTGGGCAGGACTGCACAAAGCTACCATGACTAGTCTGCAATTTCCCTCTCAAAATATAAGAAGAGTTCAGCAGAGGAAGGGTGAGTACTTGTTCACTCGGCAATGGACTAAATCAGTCTCTGGCACCTGCATTGTGGGTGCAACCTTCTCAAGGCAGAGGACTAAAGATTTCACATTCAATTTGTACTGACTGGCGACATCAGTGAAAGAGGAGAACAGCCAGACCGATTTCACACAAGAGCTGCAGCACGGTCGCACCTCCCTTTGCCCCGCATCTATTGGTCAATTTCCCACTCGAAGCCGCACGGCTGCATGTTGATTGTCTCGCGGCTTCTCTCGATTTCCCCTGCAGTTTTGTGATCCTGGTTTTTTTAGGATCACGAAACTGCAGAGGAAATCAGGCAAAGCCGCAGGTCAAAATGCGGCCGTACGGCTTCGAGTGGGAAATTGACCAATAGAAGCGGGGCAAAGGGAGGCATGACTGCGGTGCGACTTTTGTGTGAAATCGGTCCCAGTGCTTCCACTGTTTGGGTGGCTGCCAATCAGAGTCATTCCATTTTGTACACTTTGCAATAATTTTCAAAAAAAGGGGACACTTAGCCCAGTGGTGTTCAAATTGTCAATTAACACAAAGACAGCAAGGTGATCTAGGAGCCACTTTACTGCTTGCTCCCCCAATGAAAAGATTAGCTACAGAGCAACAATTTTCCAAGTTATAAGTCTTTCAAACTTATCAGCTTTTGCAAATATTTAATACTCAGAGATAATTGTTATAATATAATATAATATAATATAATATAATATAATATAATATAATATGTAACATAATGTTACCATGTTGTGTAGCCCTTATTCCCGCCATCTTTCAGTGTGTCATTGATCAAGACAATCTGTTGTTAGATGCCATCTGGATGATATAATGGGCAGCATATTCAAAAATCTGGAAGTAGTTTTCTGGAGGCTGTAATCTGCAAAGTCTAAAAGTAAACAGGCAAAAAGTATTTCTTTTTTCAAGACCAAGTTAAATAATTGAACCAGGAAATACACCAACAGATAGTCTCCAGTCAGAAATGAATAAAATAAAATAAGGATTCATAGCTTCCCCATCCCAGCAAATGCTTCAGCATTTGCAATTGCTTTTAGCTGTTGACCTATTGTGCATGCGCCATTCCTGGTTTCTCTATCATGATTGGTGATTTTAAAAGTAGTTTTACTGTATTTTATATTTAGTGTTTTAATGTTTATTGTTTGAACTGTGTGATTATATATACTTTATTGTATTCTATATTTTTATAACTGAGGGACCCACAAGGACTTGTGGGGGTATCTCATTTTCCCCTCCCTCACTACATCCCTCCCCCAATATTTCTTCTTTCCCTTTCCTGAAAGCCCCCATAGACTCTCCCCTTTTCTGCATCATTCTCTCCTTTTCACTTATCACTCAGCCTTCCTTTATCTGTTCCCCTTGTCTTCAGCTTTCCTTCCTCCCCCAGCAGCCTCTCCCCAGGAAAACCATGGCCCAGATTGAAAATGTGGCTTTAGTTTTGACTTTTGAGGTCACAAGTGTTTCTGAGTATCTTCATGGCCATCAATTCACACTAATCATTGATCATAAGTCATTCGTTCATAGCCATTACAAAAACACCAAAAGTTCCATTACAAGGAAACTCGAACCTATACAGCTGCCCTTATCTTTTTCACTACTTGGGAATATGCATACAGTGTAGTGGTTAAGAGTGGCGGACTCTAATCTGGAGAACCGGGTCTGATTTTCCCCTCCTCCACATGCAACTGCTGGGTGAGCTTGGGTCAGTCAAATTTCTCTGAGAGCTGTTCTCTCAAGAGCAGTTCTGTCAGAGCTCTCTCAGCCCCACCTACCTCACAGGGTGTCTGTTGTGGGGAGAGGAAGCCGCTCTGTAAGCCGCTCTGAGACTCCGAGTGAAGAGTGGAGTATAAATCCAATATCTTCTCTTCTTTTTCTTCTTAAAGGGATGGATTGTCTTCAAATTACCATTTGCTTAGGAATCCATGTGTTATGTAGCCCAGAAGCAACTGTGAATTAGCTAAATTCCTTTTCTAAGCTAACTTTTCATTGTGCGGCATGTTTTTTTCCCCACAAGCTCTACCAACCCATTTCTCCAAATCAGTGGCACAAGATATAGCTTGACAATATGAATACAAACAAGCTCAAGGGAAAGTACAATGAGAAAATCTTCAGATGCTTTGACCTGGAGCACATTCAGCAGTTCTGTAGTTGCCGTTTGGCCTGTCTGTAAATCAACACATTTATCACTAAATGGAAGATGTTAATGCAAGGGGGAAACTATACCAGTAATAAAAGCAACTTTTCTTTCTTAATGTCATGAACTTTCCAACAATGAATATACTCCTGACCAAATCTTAACCCTCCAATCCTAAATTATAGAAGAATGCATGTGAGAACTAGCTAGTTGTCAAAGGAAAAAGTGGACAAAGATTGGGAAGGAGAAAGCTGAATTCAGGGTGCATTCAGATGGGAAACTAATCCCGCCATTGGCCCGGCTTTAATTTGATCCAGATCTTTTTTATCTGGCATTGCACAACCAGACAGCTTCCCTTACTGTGTGCGTATTCTGCTGTGGATTGTCTAAACTTGAAGGAGCCGCATGGTTGGATTTTTTTAAAAAAATATGTTTGCTTATGCGCATCTGCACCTCAATGTGTACTTGTTTTTCCATGCATACACGGAATTTAATGGTTAAAGCACCACCAGTGGAACGTCCCTCTAGGTATTTAATGTTTATTGTTTGAACTGTGTGATTATATATACTTTATTGTATTCTATATTTTTATAACTGAGGGACCCACAAGGGCTTGTGGGGGTATCTCATTTTCCCCTCCCTCACTACATCCGCTTTCCCTTTCCTGAAAGCCCCCATAGACTCTCCCCTTTTCTGCATCATTCTCTCCTTTTCACTTATCACTCAGCCTTCCTTTATCTGTTCCCCTTGTCTTCAGCTTTCCTTCCTCCCCCAGCAGCCTCTCCCCAGGAAAACCATGGCCCAGATTGAAAATGTGGCTTTAGTTTTGACTTTTGAGGTCACAAGTGTTTCTGAGTATCTTCATGGCCATCAATTCACACTAATCATTGATCATAAGTCATTCGTTCATTGTGCGGCATGTTTTTTTTTTCTTCACAAGCTCTACCAACCCACTCCTCCAAATCAGTGGCACAAGATATAGCTTGACAATATGAATACAAACAAGCTCAAGGGAAAGTACAATGAGAAAATCTTCAGATGCTTTGACCTGGAGCACATTCAGCAGTTCTGTAGTTGCCGTCTGGCCTGTCTGTAAATCAACACATTTATCACTAAATGGAAGATGTTAATGCAAGGGAGAAACTATACCAGTAATAAAAGCAACTTTTCTTTCTTAATGTCATGAACTTTCCAACAATGAATATACTCCTGACCAAATCTTAACCCTCCAATCCTAAATTATAGAAGAATGCATGTGAGAACTAGCTAGTTGTCAAAGGAAAAAGTGGACAAAGATTGGGAAGGAGAAAGCTGAATTCAGGGTGCATTCAGATGGGAAACTAATCCCGCCATTGGCCCGGCTTTAATTTGATCCAGATCTTTTTTATCTGGCATTGCACAACCAGACAGCTTCCCTTACTGTGTGCGTATTCTGCTGTGGATTGTCTAAACTTGAAGGAGCCGCATGGTTGGATTTTTTTAAAAAAATATGTTTGCTTATGCGCATCTGCACCTCAATGTGTACTTGTTTTTCCATGCATGCACGGAATTTAATGGTTAAAGCACCACCAGTGGAACATCCCTCTAGGTACCTTTTTAATTAACACAGTTCATAAGATTCACGGGCCATTCAGAAACACGATATTGTCCGGGACTTTTGAGCGGAGCTCTGTGGCTGTTGCACATTTACCCGCTTATGTGCATATCACTAAGAATTTTTTTAAATGGCAGCTGTTCGGGATTGTCTGGAGTCAGACCATCCCAGCGGGAGGATTGCATGCTGGAATGATCAGACGGGGGAAAGTCCGCCATCGGCCTGTCAGCAAGCATTAGCCCCGGACTTTAACTAGTATCTTTAAAGTACGGCTCCCTGGTGGGGCTGAATGGGCTGATCACGGAAGTGGCACATTTCCCAGATGTCACTGTCTGATCATTCCCTTTAAATCTGAATCTAAAGACCCATCTGATCAGGACCTCAGACATGCTATTTGAGAGGTGCCCTTGGTCCCATCTCTGGTGCCAGTGAGGTTGCTTACTGAGCTGGTTGATGCCGTGCTCAGAGACAAGAACTAAGTTGTCAACATATATCCACAGTAATCATCTCTGTGAGATTTGATATCCTTAAGTAAAAGAAAAGGGTTTTGTTGTTTTCTCTGCTGTAAATGACCCCTAGCAAGACTGCATGTGAATTTCTGTAGGGAAGCCCAACAGACAATTATATCCTAGAGAAAGACCTCCTCCATATAGGAAACAGCAAGAAGATACATCACCTGCACTAACAAAATTATGATGATGATGATTTTATTTCAGCTTGCATGACCAAAAGTCTTAAGCACACTTATACACACATATAAAAGTACCATTCATACAGAAAAAGAAAAAAACAAAACATCAGCACTTGTTAAAAAACAATACTCAATTTAAACAGTAGGGTGCATTGTCCCAATATGAGTGTATTACACTAGGTGGAATCATCAAACAAGATAAATCCTCAAGCGGGTAAACACAGAAAGATTTGAACTTTCCCCTTCTTTTCCCTTTTTTTGTTTGCCACCAGGGCCAGAAACATGGCCACAGCTTTGGTAACTGAATCAACATTATCAGATAAGAGAACAGAAATTGACCAGGGAAGGGAAGGAAGATTTTCCTTTATCAAGATAGGTATAATATACCTCTGCCTCTCCATTTTCCAGTTGGGGCAAGCTAGCACTATATGATCCATTGTCTCCACCCTACCTTGATTACAATCGCATATCCGTTCAGAGAACGGGATGCCATGAAAGCGGCCAGAGACTATATTCGACGGGAACGTAATCAGTCTAGCCAACGTGAAGGCTCTATGAAGTACTGGACTTTTGAGAGTGTAACAATAAGTAGGGATCACTACCGGCAGTGGAAGGCCAAGGGATAGACCCGAGACAAAATTATGACATGCTGTGGATTCATGGCATAACCTGGACCACCAGCATTAGAAAGTGATAGTGCTAATCATTCTGGTTATTCTGAACTTTTTTAGCCAAAGATACCATGTTTTCTCAATAAAAGACTTGCTAGCTAGCTAGCAGTTTGCTTATGAGACTTGAGCATGACAATTTGTTTTCTTTATTTTTTTTTATAATTCCAAAGGACACAATTTCATTATTGGGTTGTTTTCTAGAGAGAGCCAGTTTGGTGTAGTGGTTAGGAGAGCGGACTCTAATCAGGGAGAACCAGGTTTGATTCCTCATTTCTTCACATGCAGCTGCTGATGTGACCTTAGTCAGTCCTAAATTATTTCAGAGCCATTCTCTCAAGGGCAGTTCTCGAAAGAGCTCTTTCAGCTCCACCTACCTCACAGAATGAACATTTCAGTAGCATAATTTTCTGAAAGAGGAATTCAGCTTTGTATGAAATTGGTAGAAAGAAAGCTGGTTGGATTATCTTTCTGAGGGTGAAAGCGGATTTTGGATAAAAGGATGCAAACTAAATTAAAGGGGCTTGAATGTCTCTGCAGATAGAGGTCATGCTTCCAGGTCTCTCTGTTTCTTCCCCTGTTTAAATCCAAACTTGATCTGCATGGAAGTAAAGGTCATTTTTTTTTAGCTTCTGATACTGTTGTCAACTTACATCTTACACTCAAGAAAATAATTTGTTTAGACAGACAGCAACATGGAACAATTCAGTAGCAAATAACACTTGCTATCACCATCACCTACATTAATCCTCCATGTTAGTCCATCAAAACAGCAAGGCCACAACTGTGTGCAGTTTTAGTCTAACAACTGGAATCAATTCAGGTGGGTACCTGTGTTGGTCTGAAACAATAGAACAAAGTATCAGTCCAGTGGTACCTTTAAGACCAACAAAGTTTTATTCTAAGTATAAGATTTTGTGTTCAGAAGTATCTGAAGAAGGGTGCATGCACACAAAAGCTTATACCCAGAATAAACTTTGTTGGGCTTAAAGATGCCACTGGACTCAAACTTTGTTCTATTGGAATTAATGTTGATAGTAGGGTTAGTACACCTCTCAACAAGCTGATGTGTGACAAGATATGCTATAACCCGAATCCAACAGCCTGCGGCCCTTGCGGCCGTTGGGCTGGGGGAGGCGTTTTTGCCTCCCTGTCGGAGGAGGCAGGCAATTCTGGCGCCAAAGCGCCAATCTGGGGATTTCAGAAGGAGGAGGGGCCGAGCAGTTAAGAGCTGGCCCCTCCGTCCCTCACAGGCAGTCCCGCATGGTTCTCGGCTGGAGAGGAGCTCTGTACCGGAGCTGCGTCCTCCGGCTTGGCCTGTGGGGCGGGGATGAGGAGCTCCTCTTCCAGCTGAGATTCGGGGGTGGGGGAATCTCCGGCGGGGGGAGCGGCGTCGGGAGCAGCGGCGCGAAGAGGACCAGTGTGGCGGAGGCAATCGGCATGGACCGACGTAGAGGACAGCGCCTGGACGCTTCGCCTTCAGGCGAACGGCGGTTTGGCAGGCTGAGCGGGCCTGGGGGCATCAGCGGTGCAGCGGGGTGGCCCTGCCTGCAAACGGAGGGCTTATCAGTGGTTTCTGTAGCCCAGGGCCGGGAGGGGCTCGGGCCGGAAGGGGCTCTTTCCATGGTGGCAGAAGGGACAGAGGGGGCCCTGTAGTGAACGGCGGGGTGTTTGGGGCGGAAGCTTAGGTCTTGGGGGTAGCTGCTGCCTCCCTCCCCTTCTTTTCTCTGTTCTCTTTGGCCATGGCTAGTTCTTAAGGGCAGCATAAAATTTGGTGGCCCTGTGGTGCGCAGTGAAGGTGGGCTGTTGGCTGCAATTTATTGCCTTGCCAGTGTGTGGTGCCATCCTCAGGGGAAGGGGCGGCGGCCATCTTGTTGCTCCTGGAGTGTGGCAGCCATTTTGTGTCTGATTGAGAGATTACTTTCACTTTTCGCCTTGACCATATCTTCAGGATAGTTGGTAGGGTTGGTGTGCAAGTTAAGTGGGTGGTGCAAAAGCGGAGTTATGGCTCCCAAAAAAGGCTCAGGCCGTTCAAAAGGTAAGCAGCCAGCTCCAAAGGCACCTCCAAAACATCCGGTCCCGGCTCCATCCTCCTCGGATGAGGAGGACGATGAAGTGCAGCAGGCCATTTTGGCTCGCCTGTTAGCCGTTGAAAAGGCCTCAGGTGTTTCCACTCCAAAGGCTCAGCCAGTTAGGGGCGCTCAGGGACCGAAAGAAACAAGAGCTGCTGCCAATAACACGCTTGTCTCTTGTTGAAGGGCGCACTACCACGCAGGTGGATGGCAACGAAGGTTCTTCGGTGCAGCAAGACCAAGGAGAGGCCGCTACACTGGCGCCTGTGGGGCAGCAGTGCATGACGGAAGCCGTTGCCGGCCCATCGGCAGCGTCTGGTAAGTCAGGGGTGCAACACATGGGAAGCAGTTGGCCTTGGGGTCACCCAGCAGAGGGCGGTTCATTAACATGCCCCCAGAATACATTGGTTTATAGTCCGGCATGTCGACATACATGTGGTAGCTCTGTATCATTGGGCTCTCCATCAACTTGTAGGGCGGCATTGCCACCACCATGCGGCATGTTGGATACGCCTTGGGGGGGCTGTCACCTTATGGAGGGTCCTATGCAGCAACTTCTGCCACGGCCCTCCCCTTCGGGGACTTGGCGCTCCCATTGGGTGATCATCTGCTACCTTCCACAAGATATAAGATTTGCAGGGGCGAATACATAGATTTCTTTACGCTGTTGTATCGGGATATGGAGAAGAAAGAAAAGGAGGAACTTGAGGAAAGGGACAAAGAAAAATATAAGAGGATGAGGGTGGATAGAACGTGGGCCAATTGGGTAGCGGGATTTATCATATATGCTGGTGTACTTTCTAAGGCGCAGCCATTTAGAGCAGCGTCCTTGTTCCAATATTTTGATATAATCTACAAAGGATACACGGGATTTACTGGACCCGCCTGGCTCCAGTATGATGAGGAGTTTAGGATGCGGGCGGCCATGAATCCTACTTTGAGATGGGACCAGATACACCCTCACCTGTGGTTACAGGTCATGGCCTCTTCTAGGCCAAACACGGGGGAGAGGTCGCATAGTGGCCATTTAGTTAACCATTTGTCAGGGTCTTCTACTCCCCGCCCCCAGGCGGGGTTGGCGGTTCAACCCCACCAGATTCGCAGGGAATTTGGGGCCCAGGGAGTATGTAATAGAAAGGCATGCCAGTATAAGCACGAGTGCCCGATGTGCTCGGGCCCCCACCCATTCTCTGCTTGCTTCCCAGGGAAATCCCGTAGGGGCCGCAGAAGGCTGAACAGGAGTGGACAGGGGCAGTCACATGGAAAGGGGGCCAATACCAATAAGACTGAGAGTGCTTGAGCACTTGTTGCGCAGTTATCCTCGACGCTCAGATGCTATATATTTGTTTCAAGGTTTTTCTCGGGGTTTTCGTATCCCCTACAAAGGGGAGAGGGTTCCTTGTATGGCTCATAACCTTCGGTCGATACAGGGTATGGAGGAGGTAGTTCAGAAAAAGATTGCTAAGGAACTCCAGGAAGGGAGGGTTTGGGGGCCTTTCCCTGCCCCTCCTGTTCCTAATCTCCGGGTTTCTCCTTTGGGTATTGTGCCCAAGAAGACGCCTGGGGAGTTCAGGCTCATTCATAATCTCTCCTATCCCAAGGGCGGCTCTGTTAACGATGCCATTCCTGAAGAATTGTGCTCAGTGCGGTACACTTCCTTTGATCAGGCAGTGCGCATTGTTCGCCGTTGTGGCAGGGGAGCGGAGATGGCGAAATGCGACATTAAGTC
>NW_015166418.1:1927536-1927805 GCF_001447785.1 Gekko japonicus | reverse complement strand
AACATAAGAACATAAGAGATGCCAATGTTGGATCAGGCCAAAGGCCCATCCAGTCCAACACTCTGTATCCCACAGTGGCCAGAAATACCAGTGCCATCAGGAGGTCCACCAGTGGGGCCAGGACATTAGAAGCCCTCCCACTGTTGACCCCCCCCCCAAGCACCAAGATGACAGAGCATCACTTGCCCCAGAGTCCCTATCTATACCTTGTGGCTAATAGCCACTGATGGACCTCTGCTCCATATGCTTATCTAATTCCCTCTTGAAGC
>NW_015166418.1:1887622-1926441 GCF_001447785.1 Gekko japonicus | reverse complement strand
ATGACCAAAAGTCTTAAGCACACTTATACACACATATAAAAGTACCATTCATACAGAAAAAGAAAAAAACAAAACATCAGCACTTGTTAAAAAACAATACTCAATTTAAACAGTAGGGTGCATTGTCCCAATATGAGTGTATTACACTAGGTGGAATCATCAAACAAGATAAATCCTCAAGCGGGTAAACACAGAAAGATTTGAACTTTCCCCTTCTTTTCCCTTTTTTTGTTTGCCACCAGGGCCAGAAACATGGCCACAGCTTTGGTAACTGAATCAACATTATCAGATAAGAGAACAGAAATTGACCAGGGAAGGGAAGGAAGATTTTCCTTTATCAAGATAGGTATAATATACCTCTGCCTCTCCATTTTCCAGTTGGGGCAAGCTAGCACTATATGATCCATTGTCTCCACCCTACCTTGATTACAATCGCATATCCGTTCAGAGAACGGGATGCCATGAAAGCGGCCAGAGACTATATTCGACGGGAACGTAATCAGTCTAGCCAACGTGAAGGCTCTATGAAGTACTGGACTTTTGAGAGTGTAACAATAAGTAGGGATCACTACCGGCAGTGGAAGGCCAAGGGATAGACCCGAGACAAAATTATGACATGCTGTGGATTCATGGCATAACCTGGACCACCAGCATTAGAAAGTGATAGTGCTAATCATTCTGGTTATTCTGAACTTTTTTAGCCAAAGATACCATGTTTTCTCAATAAAAGACTTGCTAGCTAGCTAGCAGTTTGCTTATGAGACTTGAGCATGACAATTTGTTTTCTTTATTTTTTTTTATAATTCCAAAGGACACAATTTCATTATTGGGTTGTTTTCTAGAGAGAGCCAGTTTGGTGTAGGGGTTAGGAGAGCGGACTCTAATCAGGGAGAACCAGGTTTGATTCCTCACTTCTTCACATGCAGCTGCTGATGTGACCTTAGTCAGTCCTAAATTATTTCAGAGCCATTCTCTCAAGGGCAGTTCTCGAAAGAGCTCTTTCAGCTCCACCTACCTCACAGAATGAACGTTTCAGTAGCATAATTTTCTGAAAGAGGAATTCAGCTTTGTATGAAATTGGTAGAAAGAAGGCTGGTTGGATTATCTTTCTGAGGGTGAAAGCAGATTTTGGATAAAAGGATGCAAACTAAATTAAAGGGGCTTGGATGTCTCTGCAGATAGAGGTCATGTTTCCAGGTCTCTCTGTTTCCTCCCCTGTTTAAATCCAAACTTGATCCGCATGGAAGTAAAGGTCATTTTTTTTAGCTTCTGATACTGTTGTCAACTTACATCTTACACTCAAGAAAATAACTTGTTTAGACAGACAGCAACATGGAACAATTCAGTAGCAAATAACACTTGCTATCACCATCACCTACATTAATCCTCCATGTTAAAGTCCATCAAAACAGCAAGGCCACAACTGTGTGCAGTTTGAGTCTAACAACTGGAATCAATTCAGGTGGGTACCTGTGTTGGTCTGAAACAATAGAACAAAGTTTCAGTCCAGTGGTACCTTTAAGACCAACAAAGTTTTATTCTAAGTATAAGATTTTGTGTTCAGAAGTATCTGAAGAAGTGTGCATGCACACAAAAGCTTATACCCAGAAGAAACTTTGTTGGTCTTAAAGATGCCACTGGACTCAAACTTTGTTCTATTGGAATTAATGTTGATAGTAGGGTTAGTACACCTCTCAACAAGCTGATGTGTGACAAGATATGCTATAATAACTAGGAGTGACCAGAGACCAGCCAGTGAATCTTTCTTCTTGCCTTGAATTTTATGGTCTATACAGCATGGGACCTGGAATACCTTATGGACCACCTACTCCCATATGAAACTACCCAACTACTATGATAGTCTTCTTGGGCCCTGTTTTGGGTGCCCCCATCATCAGAATCATAGAAGGAGCCATGCAGGCCATCTAGTCTGCCAGAGAACGGGAGCTTACCACCTCCCTAGGCAGCCGATTCCACTGCTGAACTACTCTTACTGTAAAAAAAATCCTAATATTATCCAGCTGGTACAGTTTCACCAATAATTTAAACCCATCATTATAAGTCCTATCTTCTGCTACCAACAGAAACAGCTCCTTGTCCTCCTCTTAGTGGCAGCCTTTAAATAATTAGAGAGCAATCATGTTCCCCTCAACCTCCTCTTCTCTGGACTGAACATTCCCAAGTCCCCCATACTTTCCTCATAGGGCTTAGTGTCCAGCCCCCTGATCATCCTTGTTACTCTCTTCTGCACCCACTCCATTCTGCCAGCATCCTTTTTGAAGTAAGGCCTCCAGAACTGCACACAGTACTCCAGGTGTGACCAATGTGGTGTACAGTGGGACTATGACATTTTGTGATTTGGATGTTATGCCTATGTTGATACACCCCAAGACCACATTAGCCTTTTTTGCCACTGCATCACAATGAGTGCTCATATTTATCTTACAGTCTACCCAAGCCCCGTGATCATGTTCACACATGCTGTTACCTGGAAGTGTTTCCCCCATCCAGTATGTGTGCTTCCCATTTTTGTTATCCAGATGTAGAACTATGTACTTATCCTTATTGAACTGCATTTTCCTCACATCCACCCACTTCTCCAGTGCATTCAGATCTCATTTAATTCTATCCCTATCTTCTGGTGTGTTTGCTACTCCTTCCAATTTGGTGTCATCTGCAAATTTAATGATTAGTCCCTCCATCACCTCATCCAGATCCTTTATAAAAGTATTGAAAAGTACCAGGTCCAGAACTGAGCCCTGTGGCACTCCACTAGATATATCTCTCCAATCAGACAACATTCCATTTACAACAACTCTTCAGGTACCGTTCTCCAACCAATTCCCTATCCACCTAACTATCCTAGAGTCCAGTCTGCAGTCATCCCGTTTACGCATGTCGCGCTCTCCCTTGGACTTTGGTGCGGCGCCCCCAGTAGCCGTGGCATTGGGGGTCCCGAGCAGACTCCGGCAGGGGAGATGGCCCTGGGAGTGGCAGGATCCAAAAAAGGAGAGGGAGTGAGGGGCCTCAGGTAGGGGACAGGGTTAATATCACCCTGAGAGTCCCTCTGCCAGTGCGCTGCGGACTTTCTTCCTCTCTCTCTCTGCTGTCTTTCCATCTCTCTGGTCAGCGTCCCACTTCATTCCACAGCATACTCCTCCTCCCCGGCCCCTTTCTCCACCCTGCCTTTTATCTCACCGCCCCACTCCCAGGAACGCCCATCCACCCTCTGGCTTGGGCCAGGCCCTCCTTTATCTATCTGGATGCCGGTGGGTTGAGCCAGGCCCTCCTTTATCTATCTGGATGCCGGTGGGGTGTCTCTGGGGTGAATGCTGATATGCCGGTGGCGGCTCTGGTGGCCTCTGGGCCGTGCCGCCACCACCAATCTGCAGCAGCCCTTGCTGCTCCGCATCCGCTCCTGGCCCGTCAGACAAGTAGCTGCCACCCCTCTCCTCTTCCATGGGGCTGCTCCACAGACCCCAGTCCTGTCTCCAGGCTCAGCCGACATAGCTTGCCGCGAGAGGGGTCCCCACTCCCAGCTTACTCCCCGGACTGTTGAACTTTGTCCCATCTGGTGAGTCATGCCTAGGGTCTCTTGCGGGGTTTGTTGGGGTCCCCAGGGTCCGTTCTGCACATCCCGTGACCTCTGGAGCGGGACACGCATAAGATCATCATGACAGGGAACCCTGTCAAAAGTTTTATTGAAATCCAGGTAAACAACATCAACAGCATTTGCTTGATCCAGTAAACTCATCACTCGATCAAAGAAGGAAATGAGGTTGGTCTGACAGGGCCTGTCGGGAACAAATCTGTGCTGGCTTCCCTGGATCACCAAGTTGTTCATCAGATGCTCGTAGATTGTCCCCTTTAAAAGCTGCTGCAGTATGTTTCCTGGCCTGGGGGATTTGTACTCACGCAATGCAGCCAGGTACCTCTCAACAACCTCTCTGTCCATGTCAACCAGCAGCCCAGATGCCATGCCTTACCTACTGCCATCTCTAGATGGGTCTGTTCTTTTCTCCAGGGAAAAAGCTGCGGCGAAATAGGCATTGAGCCTTTCTACTTTCTCTGTCCTCTGTCAGAGTTTCTCCAGTTTCACCCAGCAGTGGGCCTATCATCTCTTTTACCTTGCATTTGCTCCTCATATATCTGAAGCCTTTCTTATTGCAGCAAGCCTCCCTGCCCAGCCTCAGCTGTCTCTGAGCTTTGGCCTCTCTGATGGCTTACCTACAGTGCCTAGCAACCCTCAGATACTCTTCTTTAGAGGTATGTCCTTCCCTCTATTTCTGGAACATTTCCTTTTTCCCCCTTAGCTCATCATGGAGTCCTCTCTTCATCCACAGTTAGATAGGTTACAACCCAAGAAAAGGCCTTCTTGGTTGTGGCACCAAATGTATTGAATTCCCTCCTCAGGAGATTTGTCTATCCCCTTCATTCATTGTCTTGCACCAGCAGGTGAAGACTTTTTTGTTTCATTTGGCATACCCCCAGTAACTGTTATCAGCTCTCCTCCCAGTTTCTCCAGTTTGGAGACCCAGTTGGGTGTAGTGGTTAGGAGCACAGACTGTAATCTGGGAGAACCGGATTTGATTCCCCTCTTGGGTGAGTCATAAATTATTTCAGAGCTGTTCTCTCAAGGACAGTTTTTGGGAGAGTGCTCTCAGGCTGTTTGTTGTGGGGAGGGGAAGGGAAAGGGATTGTAAGCCACTCTGAGACTCCTTCAGATACTGAAGGGTGGGGTATAAATCCAAACTCTCCTCCTCCTCCTCTCCTTCTCTTTCTTCTTCTCTTTCTTCTTCCCTGGCTGTGTTGTGTTTGTACATCTGTATTTATTGTATTGTTAAAAGCTTTAAATATACATTTTAAATGCTGTTTTAATATTTAAAATGTTTAATGCTTTGATGTTTGCTGCTTTTAAATGAATGAATGAACAAATGAATAGGTGAATGGGATGATATCACAACATTTTTTTCAGGCAATCAAGTGGGTCTGTGATACCACAGAAGGCAAATGAGAGCAATTTTAATGAATGATCAGATCTTTTCATAAAGTGTGCTGAATGGATTTGGAAAAGGAAACTATATTATACAACCCAATTAAAATGATAAGCAGTAGATTCAAGACAGACTAAAGGAAACACTACTACATGGAATGGGTTACTGGGCCCAAAAGCAAATTGGGAGCCAGTGTTGATGGAACAAGACTGAAGTGATAGAGTCCCTCTCAACATTCTCGCTACAGCATTCTGTAACAACTGTAGCTTCCAGACGGTGCTGAAGGGCTGCCCTGCATTGAGTGCATTGCAGTAATCTCATCAAGATGTTACCAGGGGATGCACCACAGTGACAAGATCTCTCTCACCCAGGAAGGGCCTTAGCTGGCTCCCCAGCCAGAGCTGGTGGAAAGGCGCCCTTATGGAGTATTATCTATATGACAAAATCCACAAATAAGGAAGCAAAAGCAGAACACTTGGGGAGGGGGGAAAGATAAAGAGGCAGATAAAACAATGTTCCAGACAGGATTTTAAAAAACATATATACAGTCATATGTTACATCAGTAATGGTAGTTTTGAACCCCCCAAAACTGAAAAATGGAGAACATCTCTTCTTATATATAATTGTATTTTGGTCATGAACTCTCCTGAACATTCCAATACGTCTCCCAAACCAGTTGGCTCCCAGGTGTGTCACTCATAAGCTGTCCCTATCCACTGGCTGCATTGCTTGAGTCTCACCTCCAACATTCTAAACAGTTTACTGTTCCTCTCCCCCCCCCATAACCAGTCAGAACACAGAGGTCATTTGCATATGCGGCCTCATTGGGCTTTGCCTCTAACATTCTAAAGTTTGCTGTTGCCATTCTGAGGTAAAATGTGTTCTGAGAAAATACATTTTCCCTTAGTGCCTGTTGGTAGAAACCATTGTTGCCAATCTCCAGGTGAGGGCTGGAGATCACTCAGAATTACAACTGTTTTCCAGATGGCAGAGATCGGTTCCCCTGGAGAAAATGGTGGACTCTGTGTCCTTATATCCTTCTGAGATGGCCCCTGTATGACAGCCAATGTGACATAGCAGTCAGGGCTTCAGAGCATGGTAGAGGCTGCAGATGGGGGGGTGGAAGGAAAGCTGAAGAGTGAGGAGGAAATAAAGGTAGTCTGATTGCTGGGAAGGAGATAGGGTTGCCAAGTCCAGGGGGGAGATTCCTGGAGATTTGAGGGATGGTATCTGGAGAGGATGAGGTTTGAGGAGGGGTGGGACCTCAGACAGGTACAATGCCATAGACTCCACCCTCCAAACCAGTCATTCCCTCCTGGGGAACCATTGTTGCCAATCTCCAGGTGAGGGCTGGAGATCACTCAGAATTAAAACTGCTCTCCAGGAGGAAGGGGGAGGAGATGGAAAGCTGAGGTCAGAGGGGCAGATAAAGGCCAGTTGATGGTTGGCTGGGAAGGAGATAGGGTTGCCAACTCCAGGTTGGAAAATTCCTAGAGATTTCAGGGGTGGAGCCTGGAGAGGGTGGGGTTTGAGGAGGGGTGGGACCTCAGACAGGTAAAATGCCATAGACTCCATCCTCCAAATCAGCCATTCCCTTCTGGGGAACCATTTCTGCCAATCTACAGGTGAGGGCTGGAGATCATTCAAAATTACACCTGTTCTTCAGGTAGCAGAGAGCAGTTCCTCTGGAAAAAATGGTGGACTCGGTGTCATTATACCCTGATGAGGTCAGCATAGCAAATTGACACTCAGTTCCCAAGGCCGGGGCACCCACCCAGAGCCTCTTTCTAGAGCTCGTTGTATTTATTTACACAAATACAACTGACCTTATTCCTAGTTCAATATAAATCTAATTTTTATCCATCAGTTAATACAGAAAATATTGGCCCATGGTGACAGTGGTGGATGTCGTGTGCTGGGCTCAGTGTTAGGTAGTGGGGCCTGGAGCCTTGCCAGTTTAGCAATATGGGAGGGGATATGGGATTCCCCCCAAACGTTTTGCTGGCCCCCCCATGTGTGTGTGTGTATAAACATTCTACCAGTCAGCTGTTCAGGAGAGAGAGACAAAAGATCCTTGATTGGGTGAGATTTTAGCTCTTTTGAAACAACTCCATGTGCACTATCTCGGCTCTGAGTGATCATGTTAATAGGAAAAGTATTCTGCAATTATTGATACCCTCCCATCATGAGGTAAACATCAGCTTCTTACACTTTTGAAAATCAAACATTGCCTGGCTTCTTCAATTCAAACTCTCTTGAATGCTGTTCTTCAAAGGAAAAAGGGACCAATAACCATTCTTGGGGGAGAATTTAGATTAAAGAGGAACGGTGTAAACACCAGCAGCAATATGCCCAAAGGTAGTTAAGAAAAAAAGACTTCTGCTTTTTTCTGATGTGGTATAACTGACAAGCTCATAGCTTTGTTTATCCCTTAAGCTGAATATGAACTTTTATTTAAAGATTTAAAATATGACTATACATACACAAACACTTGAAAACTTTTCTGAGCCAAATATATTTACCACTCTCTGTATGAATCTAAATCTAATTAAGTGAACAGAAGCCAGAAAAGGAGATTATAATGCCTTTATCTTATGGGTCACAAAACATCATTGCTTGTATTTATAGTTGTTCTGGCCAAATGTAATATCTCAAAATGACAATGAAATGGGAGAAGGTTGAGGAGACATTCTTTAGGATGTAACTCAGTGCTTAGGCAATTACTGAAGTTTGTTTGTGCCAAAGCAATGAGCATTGCTCATCAAGCAGCCAAATTTGCTCATCCCCTCCCCCTTTGATCATGCTTAAAAAGTACACCTGGGAACCAAGCCAATGAGATATTATTTTCCTCTTAGATATAAGTACTGATTCCTCACAAATAATGAGCTTGAAAATTTCCTCTGCTCATGATGCTTACTTTTCTCTTGAGTTGATTCCTCTATCTCTGAAACGTTATATTTGCAATTTAAAAGGAGGTGTGTATTGTCTGTGTACTGCTTGTGCCTCTGCATCTATCATCACACTAAGCAGCCAGTCACTATTGGTACATGCTCAGAATTTCCTGGATTGCTAGCAAAGTCATACATGCTCCAAGGTCAGGGTCAAAGCATGTATCATTTAAATGTCCCCTGAGAACATGTGTAAAGCTTTGGGAAATATATATAGTACAGCCATTTAGTGACAGAAAATGACTCTCCAGAAAAATACTGGTCTACAGCAAAGTTATCTAGTGTGTGTACTTTGAGGGAGTTGTGTTGTTTGTTTTAATGCAATTGGCTGGAGCCATGGTAATTTTTCTGCCTTCACTCCCTGCTGCAGCCTCCCGAAATTCTTTCCTTTGGAATATGGGATTGTCAGGAACAGAATCAGGTGGGGAGTCAGAGGTCTGCAGCTAGGAAAGCAATGGGTGAAAATGCCCCCTTTTCATTTCTGGAACTATATGAGTCCACTCCATGATGAACGCATGTCAAGTTGGACTATGAAATTATAATACAACAGGAGTGAGACACATTGAAATGTATGGGACTTTACTTCTCTGTACTATTGTGATTGGTTTTTTGCAATTGTGTTGTTTCTTGTAAGAATACTCAGGTTTCATCCAGTTATACTGAGAGTGAACTTGGCATTAAATATACACACACATGCATATATATGTTCACTTTAAGTGGTTTCAACCAGCGGTCTCTTGTGTTTTGCACCCTTTTCATTCATAGCAATCCTCCTCTTGATCCTTTTCTTGTATATGTAACTGATATAACACTAAAATGTTATCATTGTTGTTTGGACTGAACTACTGTACCACTGTACTGGGACTTGCTGATTCTTCCTATTGTGGTAAACAAGGTATCTTGCATTTCCTTAACAAGGAGGAGGAAGAGGAGATGGTGGTAGTAGTGGTATTGGGAAACTTGGCACACTTTCCACTGAGTTAGAATTTTCACTGAGTTGGAATGGTCTTTTTATGGAGAAGGGTCCCATACCTAGATGTGAGAACCCACTTCCCAGGGACCCGATTAGTCCAAAATGTAACATTTGAATTTCACCGGCTGTTTTAAAGTTAACTGCTGTCAAACTTGGGGGGGGGGAGTGGGGAAATTAGGCTATTGTGAACCAAATCTGCATGGGCACAAAGAGTCTGGATGAGGCAACATGATTAACATACTTTAATTAGGTTGAAATGTGCCAGATCTGCATTGACACAAAAGTCTGAGTGAGTCACATCCTCCTGAAACAGGATGGAGTGTAAATTAATGACTTGAGTGCCCTTCTTGATTGAGTAAAAAAAGGGAAAAGGAGAAACCAGGCATTGGTTAATGAAACAGCAACTTCCATGGACTAGGCAGACATCTCTGAGATATGCCAGGATTTTCCAATGTTGCAAAGTCTTATTGTTACTGAGATCCTTGAGCTGGGGGAGATGGCACTGAATCAGTTTGTGATGCCAGCACACCCCTTCCTCTCCAGTCCCTGGGAATTTCCAGTGCCATGGCAGAACCCAAGTGCCTCTATGAGACTTCTTAGTTTCAGGCCCCTTGGCACTTAGGCTGTAAGTTGGGAAATTCCTGGAGATTTTGTGATGAAGTCTATGGAAGCCAGAGTTTTGGCAGAGGAGAGGCCTCAGCTGAATAGAATGCCATAAAGTCCACCCTCCAAAGCAGTTATTTGCTCCTGGGGAACCATTGCTGCCATTCTCCAGGTGAGGGCTGCAGATCACTCAGAATTACAACTGCTCTCCAGATGGCAGAGATCAGTTCCCCTAGAGACAGTGGCTGCTTTGCATGATGGACTCTGTGTCATTATACCCTGCTGAGGTCGCTTCCCTACTGCTTGGTCGCATCCCACTGCAGAGAAAGACTGTACTTTTCCTTGGTAGAAGCTGCAGGGGGGGGGGAGATGGGAAGCTGAAGTCAGAGGGACAATTAAAGGTAGGTTGATGGTTGCCTGGGAAGGAGATAGGGTTGCCAACTCCAGGTTGAAAAATTCCTGGAGATTTGAGGCGTGGGACCTAAGACAGGTACAGTGCCATAGACTCCACCCTCCAATCCAGTCATTTCCTCCTCGGGAACCATTGTTGCCAATATCCAGGTAAGGGCTGGAGATCACTCAGGATTACAACTGCTCTTCAGATAGCAGAGATCAGTTCTCCTGGAGAAAATGGTGGACTCTGTGTCATTATACTCTGCTGAGGTCACCACAGCAAATTGACACTGAGTGCCCAAGGCCCGGGCACCCACCCAGAGCCTCTTTCCACAATGTATTTATTTCCACAAAGCAATTATTTCTACAACGGGCCTTATTCCTAGTAATTTTATAAACCTCTATTGGGTCCCCCCTTAATCATCTCTTTTCTAAACTGAAAAGTCCCAGGCTCTTCAGCCTTTCCTCATAGGGAAGGTGCTCCAACCCCCTAATCATCTTAGGTACCTCCTTCTGTCCTTTTTCCAGTTCTGCAGTGTCCTTTTTGAGACATGGGAACCAGAACTATACAGAGTATTCCAAAAGCGGCCACACCAAAGGTCTATATAGGGGCATTACAATATTGGCTGTTTCATTTTTAATCCTTTCCTAATAATCCCTAACATAGAGTTTGTCTTTTTCACTGCTGCTGCACACTGGGTTGACATTTTCATTGAGCTATCCTGCCAGAAAGAGCTGGCTGTCTCCCTCCCAGAAGACAGTTCAGGGCCACTCCAAGACAAGGTATTCACAGAAACAAGGGTGAGAGGAAAAGCGAGGGAACAAAAAAGGAAAAATTGGGACCTCATGGACCCCGGGAACAACTCCAAAGATGAGAGGGAAGGCACAGCTTCAGAGAACAGATGCGGGGATTCAACAACGACCTCAGGCAAATATCCATTGATTGACTCTCCGGGTCAAATCGAGGATGGAGATGAGGAGCTGGTCCCGACAGATGGGAGGCAGAATGTCATAGATCAGTGGCCATGTTGCTTTAAGCTGGGGAATGGGTCACACCCAACAGCAGGAACTCATTAGCATATTAGGCCACACCCCTGACAGCACTGCTCATTAGCACATTAGGCCACACCCCCATGTCACCAGAAGTGTGGTCATCCAGCCATACCCACCTTTTGCTTGTTATTCTGTTTACCTTGTTTGTTGTCAAAACCCAGGGCCTTTTTTGTAGCAGGGACTCCTTTGCATGTTAGGCCACACACCCCTAATGTAGCCAATCCTAATGAGTTTCTGCTGTTGGGTGTGGCCTATTATGCTAATGAGTTCCTGCTGGGCGTGGCCAACTCGGGAGCCAGCCGGAACTCCGTTCCTGTGCGTTCCTGCCCAAAAATAGCCCTGGTTATGCGGATAAAATGGAAGAGGCCCAAACATTGTAAGCCACTTTGGGTCCCCACTGCGAAGAAAGGTGAGACAGAAACAAAGTAAATAAATTGAAGAATAAATAAATAAATATGCATAGCATTACTGCAAAAGTAGAATATTATTACCACCACTGCTCCTCCATAGAGTGACACCGCCAGAGGACTGTGTAACACCCAATTGTGGCCCTAGTCTTCCCCTCTGCTACGCAAAATGTGGGAGTTCTCTCTTCTCTTTTCTTGCATCCTGATAGAATTGAATTTTTAATTGCTTTTATCCATTGTATATATTGAATATATGCACTTTGTGCTCGTGTAAGCCGCCCTGAGCCCGTTCGCAGGAAGGGTGGGGTGTAAACGCAATGAAAATAAATAAATAAATACATACATAAATAAATAATAGGGAAGAGCACCAGTTCAGGGGCTCTCTCTGATGTTCTGAGGCTAGTGATGTTTCGTTCCTCTTTTCCTACTGCCTAAATCTCCACAGCTGACGCCGGCCTCCCGAGAGAGAGACAGAGGGATAACCCAATTCGCGACATATCCATAATAACCCCAAGATCTTTTTTCCATCACAGTCTCAGCTAGTTCAGACTCCATTAGCCTAGACTCGAAATTGAGCTTTTTTTGTTCCAATGCACATTACCTTACGCTTACCAACATCGAACTTAATTTGCCACATTGTTGCCCGCTCACCCAGTTTGTGGAGATCTTCTTAGAGCTTTTCACAGTCAGCTTTCATTTTCACCTTCCTGAATAATTTTGTGTCACACAATACACACCACTTCCCAGATAGATCATCCTGTTTCCTGGGAACTCAACTATATCTGTTGATGGATGGATGCCCACCTAAATCTGCTGATGGATGGATGCCCGAATATTGCCCCAAAGGTTCTGGTTAGGGCACTGCAGGCCATGGCTGATTGGCTGAAGCAAAGTTGTCTGAAATTAAATCTGTCTAAGATAGAGGTCCTGTGCATGAGCCACAGGGGGATGAAACTGGGGATCCAGCTCCCCACCTTGATGGGGCGCTGTTAGCACCAGCTTCAATGGTGAAGCTTTGGGATTTGACTCTGGGTGCCTCAGTTTCAATGGAGGCCCAACTTACAACCACTGCCAGATCTGCCTTTTACTATCTCTGGCACATCAGGCAATTGGCCCCCTATCTCTCCCCCCATTACTTAGCCACAATTGGTCACCTCCAGGTTGGATTACTGTAACTCACTCAATGCAGAGCTACCCTTTGAGACTGATCCAGAAATTCCAGCTGGTTCAAAATGCATCTGTGCATGTCCTTACTGGGACTTCAGGATGGACACATATACAGCCTGTGCTTTGCCAGCTGCAGTGGCTTCTGGTGAAGTACGGGATCAAGTTCAAGGTTTTGGTATTGACCTTTAAAGTCCTATGCGGTCTGGGACCATCATATCTGCAGACTTGTCTCTTCCACTATGTCCCCTGAACAGCTTTATGCTCCTCATGGTGATCCCTGGCCCAAAGGACGTCCGCTTAGCCTCAAACAGAGGCTCTGGCCTGGTGGAACAGCCTTCCAGTTCAGATCAGGGCCCTGCAGGATCTACAACCATTCTGCAGGACCTGTAAAACAAAGCCGTTCCACCAGGCCTTTGATTGACGCTGCAGATACCATATGAGACCGGCCTCCCCTGCCCTACACACCCATTCTCTTCACTGTGCTATGCACAGGTACTCTCAGATATGAATTGGTAGGAATTTCTCCACTTGCAAAAACTATTATATCTGAGCAGGGGTTAAAGTCTCTGAAAATATTTAAAAGTATTTTAAGTCTCTGAAAGTATTTAAATGGGATTAATTTTTATCTGTATTATGTTTTAATCTCTTTAATTGTTATATTTATATGCTGTGAGCCACCCTGAGCCCGCTTGTGGGGGATAAAATAAATTTATGGAGTCAAATATGAAGAATAGCCATGACAATTTGCCCACCTGCCAGGAAGGGGCAAGATAGGCTGCTGTTTGGGATATCCAGAGTTAGGGGCATAAAAGTTGAGGATTTGTGCCTTTTTATGATTGGGTAAAGGTTCAGGGCAACACACATAGGAATTTGACCACAGTTTCAAGACTTCCCATTCTGCCAGCTGATGGAGGCTGACCATAGCTAGGCTAGCCTTTAAACCATATCTGCCACCCCTTTCCATCATGATAGTAAAAAGGATAGTGATGGTCCAGATTGTTGCAGTTCAGGTGTATAGTAGTAAATAATGTAGCAACCCTTTCCTCTCTCACTGGCAAGCTCATAATTAGAATAAGATGAAGATGACCATTCCCTTTGGCTGTACCAGGTACTGCTTAGCAGAGATTTACTGCCTCTGTATTTGTTGTTGTTCAGTCACACAGTCGAGTCCGACTCTTCGTGACCCCATGGACCAGCTCCCGCCAGGCCTTCCGGTCTTCCGCCATCCTCTGAAGTTTGCTCAGTTTCATGTTCGTTGCATCTATGACACTGTCTAACCATCTCATCCTTTGCCGTCCCCGTCTTCTTTGACCTTCAGTCTTTCCCAGCATCAGGGTCTTCTCCAGTGAGTGCTCCCTTCTCATTTGGTATAGGAAGGATTATATCTCTGGGATATGGAGGCTATGTTTAGCTGTCATGGTAGATCAGATATAAATACAATAGAGAATACTCTGGTACCTTAAATCCAAACAAAAGTATTCTGGCTAAGCTTTTTACGTCAGAGATCATGCCATCACGTATGTGAAGTGGATAGTATGTATAACTTGATGATGAGGCCACCAACATCTTCTCCTGGTGTCCAGTTTTTAAGTAAGTAAAGCATATGCCATAACAAGTGAGACTGCTTTTAATATCTCACAAGACGCTTTATTACTTTTGCTGCAATACAATATCACAAACACTCCTTTGGAATTTGTCCTACAAACAAATTATTTTGTAAAACCTAAAATGAACCTCCCCTACAATGATACAGTACATGTAACTTTGGAACCAGGGTAGTTAGATCAACTAGCATGAATCTGTAGCTTGCGTTTGGAAGGGATGAATTCCTGAGTAGGTTGAACACGGTGACTTCTTAGAAATAACAGGGACTCCCTTATAAAGAGAGGTGTCTTCTGCTGTGCCACATGATCCCTGATACAAGGTAGCAGCTGATGTGTATTACTAAGGAAAGGTCTCAGAGCACAGTTAATACAAGAGCCTGACACACTACAGTATTCAATAGGCATCTGTTAACATCCCATACATTGCCGTTTAAAATGTTGGGAATCTTGTAATTGGCTCAAAAATATTTCTGGCATGCATTTGTAAAAATGAATGAATGTCTATTATCTTTTGTTATTAGAAAGTAATTTTTTGTCAGAAAAGCATCCTTCTCCCCATTCAAAATGGTTACATGGAACACTTCAACAGAGATCTTTTGTTCGATTTTTTGGCCTTTATATATCATTCATTTCTTGAATGTTATATAAAATTCTGGAATGATCTTGATTTGTGCAATGAAAAATGTCCCTATGAAATGTAAAGTCTAGCAACAGAACTAACAGTTGCTTGGCGAGGCCCTGCCTGAGGGCATGATGAGCTGAGCCAAATTCTCCAGCAAAAAAGAGAAAAAATAAAAAAGAATCTGTCTCAATGAATGACAAGTTGTTAGACTTACTTGCCTCAGACAGGCTGTCTGCATGAAGATTGAAGAGGAGAAGCCATATCCTGTCACAAAAGTGAAAAATGTGGCATTAGGACCCTGCAATGAAGAGGAGAAGTGAAAAATGTGGCATTAGGACCCTGCCATTCTTTGTTATTAAAAAAATCTACTGCAAATCTGATTCATAAGATTCAGTTTATGCTCCACTATCAGAGCAATCCTAAGCACAGTTACATCCTTCTAAAACCATTTAAGTCAATGGGTGTAGAAGGATATAACTCTGTTTAGGGTTGTGCTACAACTCTATGACCACATGTACTAATTGTGATTCAACTGGATGCAAGTCAGTCTCAGCAGCTTTTGCAATTATTTGGTTCTAAATATAACGAAAGATGGTACTTTAGGCATATAAAACACAATGCAAACATTTAGTCGCAGCTCTGTTTATAGTATTGGGATCACATTCTTTAAATGAACTGGCACAAAATTACCTTAAGAAGAGACTGTGTTTGCCTGTTGCTTTTATTTCATTTTGTCAAGAAACAAAGTATTAGAAAAGATCTGATTATCTTGACTCAGGAAAGAAAAAGATCTGGCCCTTGGGCTGTATGGAACACCACAGCATTGTCTGGCAGGGTTTTGCTAGAATCCTTGGTCGAAGAACATCATCAGATGTTGCATGATTTTTAAGCCATGGTTGTTCATGACATGAGAATACTGATAATGTGTGTAAAGCAGAAGTCGTCAAATTTTAAATAAAATAAATATTAGGAGGATACATTTCATAATCATATTGAAGAGTACTTTTTAACTTTATATGTGATCATATCTGAGCTTACATGCCTTTTTATTTCTTTTTCATTTTGGAATGCCATTAGATTGGTTCAGAGACTTCTGGGATGGACGCCTCATTTCAAAATTAAAGACAGAGTATGAACTATTTTACTTCAATAACAGAAGAGAATTTTCTGATGACCATGTTTTTTCCAGGTACAGGTATCCTGTTGAAGCACTCCATGAATCCAAGGGTTTTCCACATGCCATCAATTTGTTCCTTGTTTTACCACAAACATGACCAATGTCACCAATGATTTCAAGAAGTCCCCTTTTCTCCACCTTCTTTGAGATCATGTTGCTGAATTACAAGTCTTGCACATTGATTTTTGTATCATGGCCATCAATTAACAGATCTAGGAAATCTAAGTTGAAACATCCAATCTTTCATGTAATCCTTTTAACTTTAGAAGGACAAAGTAAGTGATCAGAGTGTTAGGAATGTCCCATTCAAAACTAGCACTGCTCTTAAACAGCTTTTATTTAAAGACAGGAAATATAAGGGCTATAGAACTGGGAATTTTGAACACAACAATGTTAATAATAAAATATACTGAGGCTGCGGTCAAACGGAGCATTAACCACGCTACAGAGATGCTACAGATAGGCGGATTTTCTGGGCGTGATCACACTGCAACATCTGGAAAGCGTAGAGCTCCCGTGACTAACCCGAGGCTTCCCACTGAAGATGCGGCATAAAAAACTAGTACCTCCGAGGTACTAGTTTCCAGAAACTGCGGGGCAAGGGCGGGCGTCTGATCATGTTTCCGGTGGTAGTTCGTGGCATCTGGTGCCCACCCATGTCCCATCGCACAAAGGGGGGTGTTTTTGCAAGTCTCCACGGGATGCGCACAAGTACCCAATGGCGCATGCGCACACTTCGGTTTAAAAAAACCACAACCCCGTTTGCCATGGCAGCGGCGCCTAACCATTGCTGCTGTGATCGCGCCATGCCGCTTCTTTGCCACGCCGCAGGATTGTCATGTGATCGGCACCTCCCACCAAACCACGGGACGTCGACGGGACGTGTGATCCAGCGGCCGCGCATTAGTTTGCTCCGGGGCAAACAGCCACGCTTCCCCCCCCCCACATTTTCTGGCCCGTGTGACTGGGGCCTGAGTAATCCTAAAGTCACAGTGAAAGGAGAAGTAAGACTCCAGAGTATCCAGGCTATGTCTCACAAACTCCAGGAATGTCTGGATCCTTGTCAAGGTCTCTCTTCTTTACAGGCTCTGAGAAACAACTTTTTTTCATGGTAACAGAAATCTCGTAAACACTGTGGATAAAAGGCCCCCACCAGAGGGGGCCACTCTTCTAACAACTGTCCTTGGGTTTTCTCCTTGGGAACTTCTTCCACAGAAATTCTCCATTGCCTCAAGAGAAAACATCCCAGCTCCTTCCTCTGTCTCTCTGATTCTCTTGGAGTTCATCTCCCTTCCCCATCCTGTTGCCAGCAACAACTTACCCAGCCTGTGTTAAAATTATCTCCCTCTGGAAGGCAGGCCCCACTATGCAAGGCCTATGGTTGAGGACAGCAATGGTCTTCCATCAAGCTTGGCCTCCACCTCTCGTACCCACCCCTTGGAGAGGGCATAAATTGACATCAGACACCATTAGAAGATCACACTCTTCCACCTCTTGGAGAGGGCATAAATCGACATCAGACACCATTAGAAGATCACACTGTAATATTGTAATTGTTTTTTTTATCAAACTTGTTGTACTGTTTTATTTATTGATATATAAGTATATGATGTACACCATCCTGAGCCCTCCAGGGGAGGATGGTCTATAAACTGAGTCAATCAATCAAGGGAAAAGAGGTCATAAACATTCTACTAATAAATTTTAAAAAATGTGAGGCTTACATGTGCAACACCTAGGGCTCTGTGAGTTGGATGCAATAAATGGTGCACAGAACAAAGCCATGGGATGGTTCTTCACTATTACTCTTTGGATTCCTGGCTTGCTCCATTTGTGTCCTCACAGCAAAATTGAGAAGTTACTTGAGATAGTATGCATTATGGGGTTCAAAAGTATAACTGACCAACCCCCCCCCCCCAGGTAAAATGGGATTTCTCTGAGATTCCTTAGGATATGCCTCTGGTTACCTCTCTTTCTCCTGAACAGTTTCCCTTCTTTTCATTGACTCCTTTTAAAGGGCAAGGTGACTGCTATACAGAGGCATAATAAAAATGGCTTTTGAGTACAGGTGTGCCAGAATGCTGTTCCTCACTCAGTAGCTCATTGATTAGTTACAAATGAGCTCCAGGCTCCCCGGGACATACTGGTTCCAGGTTCCTTAAAACACTAAATGAGTTGAGACAGTTTCAGTAAATACAAGAGGCTAAAACTGCAGGTGAACAGATTGAAAAGGTCTGACATTTAGTCCCACGTGACCTTTACTAAGGACAGCACAGAGCACAGTTTTCATCTTAATGAAGTGCAAGAGCCATAAGTTGATGACTTTGATAAAGGTCATCTCAGTCCCCAGTGCCGGATGTTTTCCAGTTGCCTTCACAATAGGAAAAAAAACATTCATTTTTTACTATAAAGTATATACTAACATACACTAAATATCGCCTTTTTTAACCCAAAGAAAAACTGTTTCTTACTTTTGCCAAAAGGAACCTGCTATATGTAGCTATGTTGAAAAGGTTCTTTTCTTGTGTAGTGCCCTGGATTTTTTAAATATTTGAGATTGTAGGAAAGGTGTACTAGACATTCGTAGAACCACAGATTTCACAAGAGTGACAGTGAAAACCTAAGTAGAATTATATCCTTCCAGGCCAACTGACTTCAATGGAAAGTACTTAGAAAGTAGCTCTTTTCACAATTTACAGTGAACATTTGTACAACCCATATATGTAATTTTCCTCTAAGTGTGGGTTGTGTAATTCTTATGTTACATTCAGTGCATGTGCAGCTGAACATGAGTCTGAAACCCAACATTATTCAGGTACTGGTCCCTCATTTCATTTTATATTATCCTTTTTAAACCAGCATTTTTGATTTTCAATACTGCATGATTTAGAAAAATCAAGGTATACGAGCACAGAATTTATCAAACTAATAGTGCTTTGTTTGCCTGTAAGGTCTGGATTTCAAAAGCAACATTTTAAACTGTTTGAAATTCAAAGCATGGAGTCTGGTTTTTGACTATGAAATTAATTTCACTCCATTTTAGTTTAGACTTGCACATCACAAAGAAAACATCTAGCTTGGCCAGCTTCCTGCTACTTCTCTTGAAAGGGGATTTTTTTAACATAAGGGAACTTTCAGATGACATCCCCACCATACCACGTGCAGTCTTCTTAAGTGATATACTCCACACTGTCAAGCCAGGACTCTAGTACCTCATTCCCACCTCAGTCATTTGTATACACAGACCAGACCAAAGAGAGCTGATCAACTGGAAAGTACCAGTAAGGATACAGAGAAACAAAGGATTAAGTAGACCTCCAGGCATCTCTATCAACTTTTAAATAACTAGTGCATTAAGCCATGGAACTAAAGAAAACATCTGGGCATTTGTTCTCATAACCATACTGAAGTTGAAATAATTGGGACCGGCTGTTGTTCCTGTCCATTTTCAGAAGGTGTACAGCACTGCGAATTAAATGAGAGAACAGACAATAAAGAAAGAAGTTGGAATACTCACTAAAAACCTCAGGAATGTTTAATGTGCTTCTTTGGGGAAACATCTGATTTTTTGTCTGCCTGGGCCACTTTGAAAAATGAGAGCAATAATTTTTTATTCATGTTCAGACTTTAATTTACATCCTGCAATTTATTTATTTATTTTATTGCAGGCACCAGCACTTCTTTTCCCACACTGTGGTGGTCACATTTAAATTTTTATTTGAGAGACACCACCTTGAGTCAATTACACACACTAGAGAAAAAGACAAAACACCCACCCCCCCCATTTAACTAATCATGGAAGGTGGGAAATTCATGCTTTAAACATCCCATTTCCTGACATTTCTTTCTGCCATCACTTCAGCATCTCTGTTATAGAATTCTTTGTGCATTTAATGCTTTTATAGGATTTCACCTTTGGATATGAAGTATGTACCCCACAATGGAATGTATCATTTGGAAACAATTGTAATCTGCTGAATTTATTTACCTGGGGGGGTTAATGGGAAAGAAAAATCAAAAGCCCAAGTCAAGTGAACCATTGTCCAATGGATTTGCCATTTGGTCTGTGGAAGTGCGAGTAAGACTTGTCTTCATTTCCATTCCATCTCTTCCAAGTCTTATTTTGTACCATGTTTGTGGCTGTGAAGCCTTGCCTCTAACACTGGAAGTGACTGGGCACTAAAAAGGACAGGAATTAAGAGTTAGGCTCTTGAGAAAGGAAATGGAATCTGAGATGAGAGGGTGGGAACTCTACTCTTTGCTTGAGGACAATTTGGCTCTACAACCATAGGAAGGTAATTCCTGGACCAGAAGTTTATACCTGAGAACCACTTGGCATGTGATTGCACTTTTAGAGGCCTCATTTGTACTTTTTACTCTGAGCCTGGTGGTTTTATCTTGAAACAACTTGCTTCTGGTCCTTATTGAATTTATACTTTGTATTTACATGATTGTACTATATTTCTCTTCAAGAAAATTGGAGAAATCAAGGGAGTGTTCCATGCAAAGCTGGCCATGATAAAGGACAAAAACAGTAGGGACCTAACAGAAGCAGAAGAGATTAGGAAAAGATGGCAAGAATACACAGAAGAACTATACAAGAAAGACCTCGATGTCCTTGACAACCACGACGGTATAATCACTGACCTCGAGCCAGACATCCTGGAATGTGAAGTTAAATGGGCCTTAGAAAGCATTACTAACAACAAAGCTAGTGGAGGTGATGGTATCCCAGCTGAGCTATTCAAAGTCTTAAAAGATGATGCTGTTAAAGTGCTGCACGCAATTTGCCAGCAAATTTGGAAAACGCAACAGTGGCCACAGGATTGGAAAAGATCAGTATACATTCCAATCCCAAAGAAGGGCAACGCCAAGGAATGTTCAAACTATCGCACAATTGCACTCATATCACACGCTAGCAAGGTCATGCTCAAGATCCTACAAGCTAGGCTTCAACAGTACGTGGATAGAGAACTACCAGAAGTACAAGCTGGGTTTCGAAGAGGTAGAGGAACGAGAGATCATATTGCCAACATTCGCTGGATTATGGAAAAAGCAAGAGAGTACCAGAAAAATATCTACTTCTGCTTCATTGACTATGCTAAAGCCTTTGACTGTGTGGATCACAACAAACTATGGCAGGTCCTTAAAGAGATGGGAGTACCAGACCACCTCACATGTCTCTTGAGAAACCTGTATAAGGGCCAAGAAGCGACAGTTAGAACCGGATACGGAACAACTGATTGGTTCAGCATAGGAAAAGGAGTACGACAAGGATGTATATTGTCACCTTGCTTATTTAATATATATGCAGAGTACATCATGCGAAATGCTGGCCTGGATGAATCACAAGCGGGAATTAAGATTGCTGGGGAAAAGATCAACAACCTCAGATATGCAGATGATACCACTCTAATGGCTGAAAGTGAAAAGGATCTAAAGAGCCTCTTGCTCAGAGTAAAAGAGGAGAGCGCAAAAGTGGGCTTGAAGCTCAACATCAAAAAAACTAAGATCATGGCATCCGGCCCCATCACTCCTTGGCAAATAGAAGGGGAAGTCGTGGAAGTAGTGACAGACTTCACGTTCCTGGGATCCCAGATCACCGCAGACTGTGACTGCAGCCATGAAATTAAAAGACGCCTGCTCCTTGGGAGGAAAGCGATGGCGAACCTAAACAGCATGATAAAAAGTAGAGACATCACCCTGCCAACAAAAGTCCGCATGGTCAAAGCAATGGTATTCCCAGTAGTCATGTATGGCTGCGAGAGTTGGACTATAAGGAAGGCCGAGCGCCGAAGAATAGATTCTTTTGAACTATGGTGCTGGAGAAGACTCTTGAGAGTCCCTTGGACTGCAAGAAGAACAAATCAGTCAATCCTCAAAGAAATCAACCCTGACTGTTCCCTGGAAGGCCAGATAATGAAACTGAAGCTCAAATACTTTGGCCACCAAATGAGAAGGGAGCACTCACTGGAGAAGACCCTGATGCTGGGAAAGATTTTTATAATAGCCAATATGTTCCTCACTATTGACCTCTGAGGAAGGCCTATGTAGGCCGAAACGCATCAGGTCAGATTTATAAGCTCTTGTGTTTTATTGTTTGTTATTTATATATAATGTGTGATTGTGCCCTTATATAATTTTAAAATTTGTGATTAATAAATACATGTATTTTTTATATATTCCCTTAATTAAGTTTTTAATATTGGCCCCCTTTCTTGCACCAGACCCTAAGTCTCTCCATGCTTGTTCCACCCGCCCCAACACAACTGCAAGCAGAAGTAATTGAAATCTATCATTTTTAGTTTGTCTACTAAGCAGAACTCTCTTTTCTTCATGTGCTGAATTTAATGTAGGGGAGTCCAGGCTATTGTAGTAATTCAGATCCAGAAAGGCATCTCCCTACTTTCTCTTTGTAGCTTAATAAGCATGGGCCAAGTTAGGCTTCTTTCAGGGTGGAACTACCATATTTAAAAAAAAATGAAAAGAAAAAATTACTTGTAAATGAAGCCATTAATTATAGACAGAAAAAATGGTGAGCAAAAGTGTCTAACAACTACTGACCAGTGTTCCCTCTAAGCTGAGTTAGTGTGAGCTTGCTCACAGTTTTTTAGCCTCCAGCTCATAAATTTTTGTCTCAGCTCAGGAAGGAGGGCTCCAGAGTAAACTAATGCATGCAGTAGCCAAATTGCTTGCTCACAACTTTAATGCCAGCAGCTCACAAAGTAGAATTTTTGCTCACAAGATTCCACAGCTTAGAGGGAACATTGCTACTGACCAATGCATATAAGGGAAGATAATCCCACTTTCCTTAGGTTTAAAGTATATGATCTCTATGATGTTTTTATGAAGCAAGCTAAAGGATACTAGATTTTGATTCCATCTCTTTGTGCTGGTTCTCTCCAAGTCACAGCACTGAAGCCATGTTTCTCAATTCAACTAGGCCACATTACTTTGATCTTTCCTAACCAGGAAGGCTCCCCCACCCAATTAATATATTTTCTTCCATTCAGAATCTGTGAGGAACCTTCCTGGAAATGTTGGCATTCCAAGCTGGTCCAGACTGCCTTTTTATGTACACCAGGACTCATCCCTTTCTGGGATAACACCATACAAGTGGGGCCTGGAAAACCTCCGGAATTACAACTGATCTCCTGACTACAGATATCTTTTATCTGGAAGAAATACTTGCTTTAGAGGGTGGACTCTATAGCATTATACCCACTGAGGTCCCTCCACTCCCCAAACCCTGATCTCTAGGAAATTCCCAACCTGGAGTTGGTAACCCTACCCCTTTCATAGTTGGTGAAAGTTTTTACTAAGCTAAGAAGTGCTGGGGGGACATTAAATGGAATAATTTGGATGAGAGCACAGTTGCAAGAGATGGAACTAGATGAAATCAACCAAGGCTTTCTTAACTGTGGGGGTGTGTACCTTCAGGAAATATAGAACAATAAAAGGCCCTTGATGTGAAGAGCTCATCTCTAACAGAAAGACAGGATGTTTCATAAGACAATTCCCCCCCCTTGGGGTAGCTTTTCCCCCAGATTTTTTTCTTTGGTGTTTTGGAAAAATAGATGTGAAGTGCATAGAGGACGGGATATCCAGAGTGAAATGTTCGGTGACTGTGAATGCACAAAGTCTTTATGACCCAATTTCAGGCATTTTTAATTATCTGAAATAACCAAGTTGCTCTGAGAATTCAATGGTTCTTATGGCAGTTATTGAACACATTGCAATCTGAACAGACAGGTGATAGAACATCCTTGGACCTGGCATTTTTGAGTGGTATTTTGGAGCTAACATCTTCCTTGTGCTTTCATTGAGGCTTACAGTAGAGGCAGAAAGAATTCATTTGTATATATCCATTCTTTCAGCCAGGCCTTTAACTCATTCTGCAGCCTTTTGCTTACCTGAAAAGGCTGTTTTGGGGTAACTTCTGAGCACCAGCAGAATGCAATTTAAATATTTCACTTCCAAAACTATATCTTTACACAAATTACCTGTTAGGTGTACTTTCACTATATGTTGCATACAGAAAGTCCTGTGCATCTGGTTTCTTCTCAAATGTGTGAATACATATTCATGTATGTCCTGCCAACTTGACCAAGAATTAAATTCAGTTTAGATTTGAAGAACAGGAAGACTGATGTTTCTGTGGAAACTCTATTTCTTAAATTATGAAAATTTTTGTTAAACAGGAAGATGCTTAAATGGAAAAGTAACATTAAAAATTCATTCAGCGAAAAAGAAAGGACAGGCTTTTCAGTTGCTACTAATGATGTGCACTGCTACTAGTTAATGCTTTGCTCTGTGCCGGAAACAATCCTGACATAGTAGACATCAACATAAACTTGAAAGTAAGCTCCACTGATCTTTCCATTAGGAGGCCTAATGCAAATTTTATTAGCATTGCCTTCCTTGTGGTGTAAAGGCTCCATAACAAGCATCTTTATCCTTTTAGACTCCACACACCTCACGTAGGTTTTCTCCTTTCAAAACCTTTTGATAAGCTGCCAAGCACTGCTTGAGCCAATGCACACAGACCCTCAAGAGGACAAAGTGGCTGAGGAATCCATTTTTTCTATAATATTTTAAAATGGTCAAACCTCACCCCACCCCCATTCCAACACATTACGGAGATGGGGATTCACCTTGTTTGACTTCCCATATGTAACTCTTCTGCTCTACTCCCTCATTTGTTTGCATTTGGCTGAGAAAGCTTTTCCAAATGCATGGGGTTTTCCCCCCTCTTTTGATCACTGGAGCTTTGAGAAAGTCTGGAGCCGGTCATCTTTCAGCACATGGCAAGATAGCAGAGTCTCCTTGAAAGCAACCCACAGGAAAATAAAGAGTGCAGATGAACTGACAGCCAACAGCCCTGCTCTCGCCAGCTTGGAGGAGATTGCCCACAGCCAGTTCCCATATGGTTCTTTTCTAAGTAGAACAGATAGGACAGGCAGATATGCAGCATTCAGCTGGACTGTCCTTCGCGGAAGCATCCTCAGTAATCACCCCATGGCAAACCAAAAATACACGGAATTCAATCTCCTTAACAAACAGTAAAAAGCAATTTGGGAATGATATTAAAAATAAAATGTTGTTTGACTGTATTCCTTTTAACCAGAAAGTGAGCTGTCCCAAAGATTTTTTTTCCTATGTCTAGTTGTACAAGGACACAATATGTATTAATGAATTATTCACTTTATTAATATCCCACCGTTCTCCCTGATGTGGCCCCTTTGGGGCCTACATGATTTTTTTTTTGGGTCCATTTTATCCTCATAACAGCCCTATGAAGTTAATTAGGATGAAGGTGTATGACTGGCCCAAGGTCACCTAGAAAGCTTCCGTGGCAGAGTGGCATTTGAACTGGGGTCCCCAGATCCTATTCAGACCCTCTTGAATAACACAATAGGTATAGTTTGCATTCTTCCTGCCATTATGTAGTTTTCATGTGGTGCAATCCTGAGCATGTTTACTCAAAAGTAAATCATATCAAAAATCACTTTCTAGCTTGTATGCTGTTTAGCATGCTATTGATTGCACTTACCCCACTAGCAAGAATCTTGAGACAGTCGGAGATCTCTCATTCAAGCGCTGACTAGATAAAGATCTGATTATCTTCAGCAAGGTTACTATCTCATGTGCCTTCCAGTCACCCTGTAGGACCATCACACATCGCACATCCAAATTAATTGCAGAGGTATAAGCAGGTCAAGTTAATGTTATGAACTTATTGTTTCTCTTGTTACCAGTTGAAAATTTCAATAAAATGTTGTTAAAATGGCTGAGGACCAAGCCAGGCTGAGTAGCTACTCAGCTCAGAACTGGCCAGCGAGCCAAACAATAGGTGTTGGCAAACAAAGATGCATTGGTATTCATTTAAGTAGTCCATAATGCTGTTAATGGCTGCCAAGCTGTTTGGATTGTTCATGTTTTCATGCATGTGCAGCTTTGGGGGGGGACTGATGCAAACCTGTTCTGCAGATGTTCAAGTCATTTTGTGCCAAAAACAAAGAGACTCAATGGTCAGCTCACCTCTGATCACAACAGTTAGACATGGTAAGTTTAACTGAAAATGCACAGAAATCCAGTGACATCTTAAAGAATAATGTCATTTATTTCCATATGAGTTTTTGTGAGTCATTGCTCATTTCAGATATGGGAAGGAATGGGAATTCCTATGAGGGGAAGGAGGATCTGGTTCCTCCTCTCCTTTGTAAAAAGAATTCCCAGCATGATTGTCACTTCGCATATCTGAAGGAGTGAGCTGTGACTCACAGAAGCTCGTATGGAAATGGAAATAAATGTTGTGAGTCTTTGGTGCCACTAGACTTTTGTTTTATTTTGCTACAACAGACTACTCTATGTCAATCCATGGCATTCCTAATACCAGTAGAGTTAGTAGGCTTGGTCCTGCTTGCTCTTGGCTACCAGAGGGGTTGCATTTTTTGGTTTTTTTGTATTTTTGTGGGGGGGTTGTTTAGTTTTTTAAAAAGAGGTGCTGGAGCTCTCAAGAGGGAAATGAAGTTTTCAATCGGTATACTGAAAACTCATGAACTTTTAAACATTTTATGAATTTTGTCAAAGAGGTTCTGGAACTCTGTTCTAGTGCATTCCCCCAGGAAAAAAGCCCTGGCTACCAGTAACCCTTTAAGGCAGAGGAACACTGAGAATTTTGACTATATGTTAAATGACCAGTTTACCCCTACCTACAGGTATCTAGCAGCCATAACAGACCACAGAGTTTTCATCCTGATTACATCACCTTAAACTCAGAGCTTTTGGATGCAGACTGTTCTCATGTTCAGTTGACTGTTGTCAAATTATAGGACATGGATTGAGATTGAGACTCATGCATGTGGGAATCAGCCCTTTAGAGTGATGGTCTGAAAGAAAGTTTTCAGGTTGAAGAAGAAGACAAATGTACAGCTTATTTAAAAATATAGCGATGGTCTGAAAGAAAGTTTTCAGGTTGCAGAAGAAGAGGACAAATGTACAGCTTATTTAAAAATATAAGTGCTAACTGGTAATACTTTCTCACTGACATTTTTCCTGAAGTTTTTCCCAGCAGAAGAGCTGCTATCATCTTTATAGTCTGTGTCCTTTTTCAAAGTAGCTTTGTGACATAGTCAACTGTTACAGGGCAAAAACACATATGTCAGATTAGCAATTTGTAGCTTTACATAACTTTTAATGCAGGGTATTGTAGCTGAGATACAAAGGGAACTTTAGCCTGGAGCAGGCTGTCACTGGACTTCTGCAACATTTTAGAGGTCAGCTAAAATAGCAGTCAGATAAAAGCTACCAGAAGCAGAATAGGGGGCAAACTGTGTTCTTTTCCACTTCTGTGTCAAGACCACAGATGATACAATAGAAGTTTTTCCTGGTTGGTTGTGGATTGGGTCTCTCTGGTACCCTGTGCAACATTAGGTAATGGTGCTGTGGGGGGGTGGTGGTGGTGGAAAGGCAATGGTTATTTTAGTGTAACAGTACTAATTGTTGTGAGCAATAGGGAAGAGCACATATACAAACAGCATATGTGTATCATTTCTGTACAGGGATGTTACCAGTTTTTGATAACTGTGACTCTGAAAGGACAAGTTCTTTCAACGGCTTCTCCAGTCAGGATGAGACCACAGTCATCCTTTCCCAAAACCTTACATATTAAATGTATTAGTGATCTGCTACTAATATTAATGTCTGTTTTTGCATCATTGCATAAAATAGCACAAATTGCACACAATGTATTAAAGAATGTGAAAATGCTTTAAAAGCTGCAAAGCAATATGCAAGCAGCAAGATGAAAATTGTCTTCCCAACCACACATGAAATTTAAGAAACAAAGAACTCCTTAAGAACATAAGAACATAAGAGCAACTCCAAATCATTAATAAACAAGTTAAAAAGCATCAGACCAAGTACTGATCCCTGTGGTACCCCACTGCTTACCACCCTCCACTGAGAAAATTGCCCATTTATACTCATTCTCTTCCTATTAATCAGCTAGTTTTTGATCCACAAAAGGACTTGTCCTTTTATCCCATGACTATTGAGCTTACTTAGGAGCCTTTGATGAGGAACTTTATCAAACGCTTTCTGGAAGTCAAGGTAAACAACATCTATTGAGTCCCCCTTGTCCACAAGTTTGTTCACTCCCACAAAGAACACTAACAGGTTAGTGAGACAAGATCTTCCCTTACAGAACCCATGCTGAGTCTTCCTCAATAGTTTTTGTTCATCTATGTGCCTATTAATTCTTTCTTTAATAATAGTTTCCACCAATGTACCCGGTATCAAAGTCAGACTGACTGGCCTGTAACTTTCCAGATCTCCTCTGGAACCCTTTCTAAAGATGGGAGTGACGTTAGCTACTTTCCAGTCCTCAGGAATGGAGGCAGATTTTAATGAAAGATTACATATTTTAGTCAGGAGATCCACAAGTTCACATCTGAGTTCTTTCAGAACCCCTTATTTATGTATCCCTATTTCCGTACAAAGAAATATGGGGTCACAAGTCAAGCTTGTGGGGAACTAGGAAGTTCTAAAAATGGTATGAGAACACCAGGCTTTGCAAGTCTATTCCTTCAGATCTATTGGATCAGATCTTAGAGTTTATGGAGTCCAGCCAGATCTAAAATAGGTTTTCAAGCAGTTACCATGAATCAAATTCTTTCTGTCAGACTTGCTGAAATGAGGGAGGAAGAATCCACTACATTGTGCAACAGAATCCAAGACCAGTCTTTAATTTTTGACTTTGACAAGTTAATCAATTCCACATTCTTTCCACCAAAGCACCTGACTGTGATGCTCATCACTACAAGGTTTTTTTAAAATAAATAAATATGTGGAGACAGCAATTATACCAGCACTGATGAACCATTTGGAAAGTTGAGGACTCATTCACAAATATGTTCCATAATTCTCTCAGCCAGAATCTTGCTACACTCATCAAGCAAAAAAATTGTCAAATGATAGGGTGTTTTGATTCCCAGAAGACAGTGCATATGTGTGGATACAGAAAGCTTCCCATTGCTTCCAAAATGTTTCTACTATGCTATATTTTCCAATAGCTTTGTGGCTTTTAGCACAAGTCCATAGAAAGTAAATTGCTGGTATGTGTTTCTAAGGCAAAAGAATAGAACCTGACCCTTTGTCATCCATGTCACTATTTTGAATAGTATGGAGATGATTGTGTGAGATGACAGCTTCCAGCACTGTTGACGAGAACATTGTCAGATGTAAATGACTTTCATTTTACCCAGTGCTGCAGCAAATCTTATAACTGCCCAATTATCAGTTGATGGCCACCACACTCTGGCACCCCAAGGGCCATGTCAGGGGAGATAAGCCTTCTGTATGTTAACTCAGTATCAGGATGTACAACATATGTCCAAAAGGCTGGATGAGTGCCCTTTTGCCAGATGTTTTCTATGCTTGCATTGTGTAGTGAAGAGCCCTGAAGGTGTTGAAAGAGAAGAAAAGGCCTTTCATATTGCTTAATCCAATTAAAGCACATTAATGGAAGTTAAGATCATCTGTCACATTATCCAGACACTTCCTTTCATGCATCATCATCTGACACTGAAATCTGGTTTTCTCCCCCCCCACACACACACACACACTCTGCTTTCTTTGAAGCTGAGCTTCCTTCATCCTGGAAACGTTCTATAACATGTAACATTTTAAACATCTAAAGACACCTTTTTTGTTTATCACACCACTTTTAGAAACTGTGTCAGTAGACCTTTTAGTTCTGTCAACAAAAACTATTATAACTCCCATTTTAAATTTTATGGAGGTACTAAATTTATGATCCAACCAATAAAAAGTAAATCCTGGGATACTTCTATACGACCAGAGTTGGCCTTGAGCAAAATTAAACGAGGGCTGACCTGCAGCATACTTTATGCCAAGTGCACTCACACTGAGAATAAATAAGTAAAATAATAAGAGTCATATTACAAAATCCAGAATATCTGGAGCAAAACTTACCTGGGGTTCATGCCATAAAGAAGCATGCTGCAAAAGAGTTTCATAAGGATGCTTCCTTATATCCTAAATGTATTTGAGTTTCCCTTCAATTAAGCTTAATAACAGAGCCTAAAATTCCAGTGTTATTATATGTTGCTTTTAAAATACTTAGATAACATCCACTCTCTTAATAAAATATTAACAATGATTTACAGTGATTTATTAATACAAAAATCAGCAGCATAAAAATATATCCAAAAATGTACAAAAAATTAAGGGCAGAAAATTATGTAAATAAAAGGTTAACAGAGCAGGATTGCACCCTTCTAAGTCCAATGGAGTCAATTAAGGTTGCACTGTAAATCTAATTGCGCTGGAGGTAGGGTTGCCAGGTCTGGGTTGGAAAATACCTGGAGACTTTGGGGGTGGAGCCAGGGGAGGGTGGGATTTGGGGAGGGGAGGGGCCTCAGCATGGTACAATACCATAGAGTCTACCCTTCAAAGCAGCCATTTTCTCCAGGGAAGCTGATCTCTGTCGGCGGGAGATCAGTTGTAAAAGCGGGAGATCCCCAGGCACCACCAGGAGGCTGGCAACCCTATCTGGAGGGGCTCCTTTTAATTCATCCACAAACCCACATGATGTTTCAAAACAAATAATTAACCATGTCTTAGCTCATTTTCACTGTCATATTCTGAATGTTTAAATTATTTACAGTGCAGTCCTAAGCCAAGTTATGCATTTCAAGACTGTTGACTGGGCCAAAAAGGATGAAATTCTGCAGAGGATTTAACTTCTGGTTGTACTGAGATGACAAGGGCAGGTTTGCTTGACTATGCAGACAACTTGAAGGCTGATAGGAGAACCCGAAAGGGCAGCTCCTATTAGCCATTATTTCAAGTTGTCTGCATACTCAAGTATTTGACTTTTTTTTCCCGACCAGACCCCCTTTGTAAATTGTATAGAGCCCAACAGATACCGGGCAGGCCACTGGAGAAGTGTTACCATCTGGGTGGTAGCCAAATGTTGGCTCAATCCAGTCACAGCTGCCACACTACAGGAATGAATATTGATACTTGTGCAAACTGCACTTTCAAATATGCTCAAGGGAAGCATAGCAAAGAGGCTGCCAGCCCTGCAGACCTCTTTAGATGAAATTATTAATAGTATAGCAGGGTTTATAGGCTATCCAGAGGGGGTGGGACTGCATAAAATTCAAGTGGTTCCCCAAGCCCAGAGGATATGTTGGCCTTCTAGTACACTCATACCTTTGGACATCACCATGTACTTAGCAGTGAGAAATTCAAAGAGATGCATAATGTGCATTATTTCACAGATACATTTAATAGTGCTCTTACCTTTGGTTTACATCTCCTCAGTGATGAAGATCACTGCCAAGAACAATGATTTAAAGTTAACTCACCATTTTATTTTTCCTACAATAAAATGTGTTTTCATGAAACATACAAGGCATGGTAACGTGTCCTGAAATCCTGAGAACTCTTTCCTGGGAGTAAGCCCTATTTAACATGGAGCTTAGCTCTCAGTAGATCTACTTCAGCTTGCTCTATAAATTATGTAAAAATGTTCTTAAATACAGCTAGCTTGCAGACAGAGGGCAACTTGGAAAATTATAGCCCACTAATATTTTTGAAAAAGTGGAGGACAGTCATTGAAAATCCAAATGCAAGCCAAGGCCATAGTCTGATGCAATAACAAATAGTGTTTCATATTGATTGAAGTACTGATTGATGATTCAACACAGCGTCACAAAACATGATGCTATGCCAGCAGTTCTGGGACATTATACTGGCAGATATGTCAAAGTACATCTGACGAAAGACAGATATGTCAAAACAAATATTTAGGAAAGGAAAGCTAGGTGAGTCTAGAGGAAAAAAATGTTATGTCAGTGGAAAATGTTGGGGGAATGCTTCCTCAAGGCAGACTGCAACATTTGGTAATATCCATTCTAACTATCCTTGCTTCAGGGAATCCCTGCTGTTATTTCTTCCTTCTCAATGTTAACATTCTGAATTCAAGCAACTGGGTTGGGTATTCTAGCCTCTGGTTTTTGATGAACAGTAGACCATTTTCTTCTTCTTGTCCTGGAAAAAAACAAATCTAACGTCTGTACAACAATGAAGAGAAGATAAACAGAATCTCCAAAGTTAAATAAAATATCATGAACTACAAGTTCTCTAAGTAAAACATAATATACAAACAAGCCTTGAAGTTACTAATGCTTTATGCAAAACTACAAGTTTTACTATTTTATTATTGTTCAATACTTAGGGGTCATGATTCATGTGCATAATACTTTATAGAATCCAAAATGAAAGATCTCCTCCCTCAAGGAGCTTACAGTGTAAAAACTGACACAAGGGAGATACCAAAACGAAAGGACGAAGGTGGAGTATATGTTGGTCCCAGCTGTACATGGTTAGGCTTAGCTTTGGTAAGGACAGGGGACTAAGGGGTTCGCCAAGGTCTTCAAAGAAAAGATGGATTTAGAATTCTATTATAGCATCATCAAACACAACTATAGGTGTTGACAAGCATCTGCAAAAAATTTCTACTGGTGTCCCATTAAATTAATGCAAAATTACTTTCTTGATGCTTAGATAAATGTGCTAGTAGAAGTAGGCCATACTGTCAAATTTCATGACAAAATTTGTATTCCCAATGAGGAAGAGCTTTTCACCCAATTGAATGAAATTTGCAAGCTTTTTAACTATTGTATTTTTCCCAGTTCCAGATATTATAGAGAGAAATCAAGAAAATGTTCTTGGTGAGGCCATCTGGAGGGAAGTGGTACCCAGGGGTCATTTCAGGGGGGGTTTTCCTTTTTTTTCTAACATCTAGTTTGCCAGATTTGTCTTTTGTCTTGGAAAAGACCATTTTTTGAGAAATTGCTGTAGAAGGAGATTATATTGGGGGGAGGGGGGAGCAGCCAGAAAGTATATTGAATTCACAAATTTGAAACTTATAAGGAATGGTTTTTATGGGAGTACTGTACCACAGACAAACAAAAAATACCAGGGAAATTCCTGAGCCGTAAGCGACTGGTTCAATTTCTGAGCATTGTCAGACAAGCCAAGGATTCCTCTCAACCTGAGTGAACCAAAGCCAAAGTAGAGTCCCTTTAAGTATTCTCTATAAACAGTCACCTCAGGCTGTGTGCCTCTGTTTAGATTTGGAAGAGAGCTAGGGTGGGGCTCTTACTAGTCATATGGGAGAGTATATGAGAGAACTCCACTGAAACTTTAGATCAATGCCATCAGAGGATTGTTTCCTTGTTCTCTAAACTGTGCCCTGTAGGCTAAAAGCTCAGAAGTTGAAGAGAGCCCTGAAGCCTTAAAAATAAACTTCTGTAGCTTTTGTGCACTGGGTCAGCTGTGATTAGTGTCTAGAATTTAGAAGAAAGGCCAAAAGACACATCCTATCAAAAGACACATCCTATCAACTGGGGTGTGCTTGCCTCCGCCCCCGTTCTTGATAGCAGCTAAATATATGGCAATAAACAGAAGTTGAGCTAATGTAGCATCTAAAACAAGTAATAATTCAATAGCTAATTCACAATCAACAGTGTGGCATAAGGGGGTCTGAAATATCTATGCAGCTTTATTGGCTTTCAGGGAATAAGCTGCCAAGAAAAGTAAGAGCACAAGGTAATACAGTTTTCTGAGAAGCCATTTACACCTAAGGTAGCAGTCTAAAAAATGCTAAGGCATGGCATCTTGAACTACTCACTGGAAAGAGTTAAAGGCTTAGTGAAAAGTTATATGAGAAACTGATCAAATGTAATGATTATGAATTATTCCTTTGCCTTGGTTTTATTATGAGATCTGTGGGAGATAGGCCATGGGAGAGAACTTGGACAGAAAGGCAGTCAGTTCTGCAGGAAGTGAAGTCTGACACTCACAGGCTGTTGCCTTATGACTAGTTACACATATTTGCTTTCTATGCCTTTTTCTCATGCAAATTGCAGTAGTGGAAAGTTACTGATATTATTACAGTGAGTGGAATATAAAAGAAACTGTAGCTAAAAACACCCCTAGACCTTGGGAAAGTTAGAGGGAAAGTGCATGTAGATATCACTTTTGTAGTTCTGGCACATGTTTCACCATTAGTTCTACTTATTACTCCACATCTATATTTGTTAAATCATGGTTTTATAAAATGAAAGGCTAAGGTAGCTTTATAGCAGACATTCATTTTAATGAGCTCAACAGCGGGAGCTTTAAAAAAAATGCATGTGACCTGATTTTTCTAGGTGTCCTTACAATTGCTTTGCATTGGGTTTTAAAATTCTGGTTTAAAACTTTCTGCATAAAACAGAACTGTCGTTAACTTTTATCCTTTTCTTTTTCCCTTGCTAAATGGCTTCTACTGTTTTTATTGTTTCATATGGTTATTTAGTATATGACTTCTAGAGTTCCATGCTGTTTCAGAGATTTTAAAAATTCAGACTATACAGGAAAAAAGGGAAGTTTGTGGCATCTTGAAGACTAACAGATTTATTGGGGCATAACATTTTATAGGCTGGGCTCTAACCTATGAAAGTGACTGTTTTCATTAATGTGGCACAATGAGATTTCTTTTTGTTTTGGCTGCCATAGACTAAAATGGCTGTCTCAGTGGAGGCTATTTTGAAGAGTAGTGGAGATTAGTAGAGTTGATTTGGAAGAAGTCCTTTAGGGATGGCAGTTTAGACACTGTCATCAGGGTTGGTTACCATATTGCTTGCTCTTATCTGGGTGAGTGGAAGAGAAAAATACTGTAAAACCACAATAGCATTATACTGGGAAGGAAGCATTGATTTAGAAAGTACTCCCAAGATGGAAGATTTTCATATGAATGCAAGTAGATGCCCTATACTGAGTAAGACCACTGGTCAATCAAGGTCAGTGCTGTCTACTCTGATAGGCGGCAGCTCTTCTGGGTCTCAGGTGGCAATCATTTGGATCACCTACTGCCTGGAGATGCCAGGGACTGAACTGGGATCTTATGTGTGCCAAGCAGGTGTGAACCAAGGCTCCATCCCAGGTGTGGTCAAAGACTATTTTTAGCAGAAAGCTACTGTTTTTCAAACAAAACAAAAAAATCAGAATGCACAAGCAGCTTTTTTCCCCTCTCCATTCCCCAAAGGAGATGAAAGTCTGGACCTTACTTGTTCGTTTATTTTGGCTGCTGCATCAAATGTAGTTAAAAGGCCTCTCTTTAAAAAGAGCTATAAAGTGGAAGAATGGATTTCACACAGCATGTTGCCGAAACATTGATAATTTCTATAATATACTTATGGACTGAGGTGAATTTCACATTCCAGTAGATACAGTCTGACAATATGTGCTAGAGGCACATAATCTTGCTGCAAGTTTGGGTTGCTAGGAGTACAGATGGAAACCGGTATGTTTATTGCATTGCAGATTGCTTAAATGAATAAATGCTGTTTATGAACACCCGCTTCTTCAAACTACGGATAACACACTTCACTTGTAATTTCTTCAATTCTGTAATGACATCCTTTTTTTTTTTTACACATGCCTCTGGCTTTCCATTTTCATGCTTTTCTGGGATAGAGTACAGACACCATACTAAACATGTTTAGTTGGAAGTATGCCTCATTTATTTCAGTGGAACTCATAATCCATGGATTATGTCTTGTGTATGTTTTACTTTTTAAGTATATGTCTCTTCTAATTAGGTTCATCTGTGACGTGGTTCTGTTATTTACTAATTTCTCATGTTTTTTCCCCCATCAGCTAAAGAAGACTTTAACTTGCCCCTTAACTGAATTTGAAATTATTTTAAATAATTGCTCAAAGAATATGAAAGGTAGGCTCTCTAAATTAGAAGAAGAAGAAGAGATTGGATTTATACCCCGCCCTTTACTACCCAAAGGTGTCTCAGAGCGGCTTACAAACTCCCTTCCCCTGCCCACAACAGACACCCTGTGAGGTAGGCGGGGCTGAGAGAGCTCTGACAGAAACTGCTCTTTTATTATATTCTAAAAGTGAGAATATACTTTCTTTTCAAAAAGTCTGGCAACAGGATTGCATGGATTGATTACATCCTGAAGACTGGCGAGTTATCTGGAATTCTCATTCCTTTAAGTCCTCTGTTTTCAATATTAAATTTCAATCTCTCAAAATAATAACCCAGTGGTATTTCCCCCCAGTTAAGCTTTATAGGTTTTCCTCTTTAAACTCCCCACTGTGTAACAGAAAATGTGGACATACAGGAGACTATTTACATGTATGGTGGTCTTGTTCAGTGATAGAACAGTTTTGGAAACAAGTAAGACAAAAGATAACCCATATTTCAGATCAGTCCCTTCCATTTTTGCCAGAGGTTTTTTTGTTAGATCTCTGGGATGCTTCATGGGGAATAAAGAAACAATCTGAATTAATCTCCATTTTATTATCAACAGCTAGAACGATGATTGCAGCCCATTGGATGAATCCTACACTTCCACCTACAGAAAATTGGTTACATCGCATTTGGTCACATTTTATCATGGTCAAAATAGCAGGCTGTTTGAGGCAACAATATTCTGAAAGAGCATATGATAATTTTGTCACAATATGGTTTCCAATTGTTCAGTTTTTAATAACAAAAAACATCTTTCCAGATAACTCAGTTTATAAGGACATGATACTTGTTTAAAGTTATATATTTGATTTTTTATTGTTACTAGTTTAGATTTAGGGTATACTTTTTATTCCTGTAATTTTAGTTTTAACTTAATGTTAACTTCTATTGGTTATTTTTTTATGTTTGATTTTCCTTGAGAATGAAATTTTGTAATGCTTTTGAAATGTTCAATTATTAATTTTTTTAAAAAGTTATCTATGAACTATTAGGTAAGTTCTGCAGGGTTTGATGCATTAGATTTTCACCAACAAAGTTTTCATTGATCAGTGAATGTCCTTTGTAAAAGCCCTGGTGTAGCAACCTAGATCTGTGGTGTATCTTTGCCATTTTATGAACATGTGGATTTTCTGAAAGGGGAGATATCCATTACATTCAACTGGGAAAATCTTGTTTTGATTGAGAACATACCTTAAATTAAGGACACGTCTAGTGAGAGTAAATTGCTCAGTGTGGCTTAAGGAAGTAGTTGAAACCAAAGGGATGGCATTTGAGCGGTTTCTCTTTGGACTGCAGGTTAAATACTGGATCCAAGGGGACCCTGAATCAGAGGCCCACCTGCTTGATTCCAAAGTGCCTTCAGCAGAGCTTACCAACTTGTACCCATACTGTGATTATGAAATGCAGTCCTGTGCCTACACTGCTACAGATGAGGGGCCTTATTCTGAACTGGTTCACTGTCGCACACTTGAGGAAGGTAAGTTGACATACTTTTAATTTCACGGCTGCAGTCACCATCTGCAGTGATCTTGGATCCCAGGAACGTGAAGTCTGTCACTACTTCCACGACTTCTCCTTCTATTTGCCAAGGAGTGACTGTTAAGGTGGTGAGCAGATTTTAGCTCGCCCATAGAACCAAATGGACCCTGTGTGGTTCCAGAGGGCTCTGCGGGATCCGAGCCTCCCTGGCAGCTCGTTGCATGAACTTGTGGAAGACTGGCACAGCCAACTCTCCACAGCCATCAACGAGATCGCTCCCAGGCGCTCTCTCTATACTCACTCTAGGTTGGTGCCCTGGTATACCCAAGAGTTGTGGCTTATGAAACGAGAACTGAGACAGCTCGCGGCGAGGCTATAAGAGCATCTTATAGGACATTTATGAGATCTTATGAGATGGCAGTCAAGGTTGCAAAGAGTAAATTCTATGCGACCAAGTTTGCATCTCCGAGCTCACGTCCAGCCCAATTGTTTAGAACGATTCAGTCTTTAATGATTCTGCCACTGGGCACACAAAACGCTAGGGAATCGGATATTGGCTGTGAGGTATTTGCAAGCTATTTCGCAGATAAAGTCTTGGCACTTCGCTGGGACCTCCTCGCCACAGTTGAAACAGTGAGCAAACTTGAGGCCCCTTGCACGTCTTCGATTCTGGGTTTAGATCACTTTAGCCCGCTCAGTCTGGAGGAAGTTGACAGATTGCTCATATCTGTGCGCCCAACCACATGCAGCCTTGATCCGTGCCCCTCCTGGCTCATTAAAGCAGGCCACAAAGGGTTTCGAGGTGCCCTAAGGGAGACTGTCAACAAGTCCCTCTCTGAGGGACAGTTCCCAAGGGCACTGAAGGAAGCGATGGTCCGTCCTCTCCTGAAAAAACCAACTTCGGACCCGGCCTAATTCGCCAACTATCGACCGGTGTCCAATTTGCCCTATTTGGGAAAACTTACAGAGAAGGCGGTGGCAATACAGCTACAGGGCTTTCTGGATGATGCTTCCATCCTAGACCCTTTCCAGTCCAACTTCCACCCGGGACATGGGACGGAGACTGCACTGGTCGCTATGACTGACGACCTCGGGAGGCATCTGGATCAAGGCGGTGTGGCGGCGCTGGTCTTGTTAGATCTGTCAGCCATGTTTGACATGGTCAACCACCAGTTGCTGACCCACCGCCTCGCCAATGTGGGGATACAGGCGCTTGCCCTTCAATGGCTCACCTCTTTTCTCCAGGGTCGGGGACAAAGGGTGGCACTTGGGAACCAGCAGTCCCGAAGACACCTGCTCGAATGTGGGGTGCCTCAGGGGGCAGTATCCATTCTTCCACCCCAGAAGATCTACACCAGGTGTTGTAAGCCATGGCTGGTTGGCTCAGGCTGAGCCGGCTGAAGCTAAACCCAGCGAAGACGGACGTCCTGGGCCTAAGTCGTGATGGTTCGGGGTTGGGGGTCCCTCTCCCGACCTTCGATGGGGTGCCTTTGGTGCCAGCGTCGGAGGTTAGGAGTTTGAAGTGCTCCTGGACTCCTCTCTAACTATG
>NW_015166418.1:1862532-1887388 GCF_001447785.1 Gekko japonicus | reverse complement strand
AAGCTGTGGTGACCAGAACTGCACACAGTATTCTAAATGATGGCCTTCTACCATCTTAGGCTGGTTCGACATTTGGTTCCCTTCCTTGACAGCGACGACCTGGCCACAGTGATCCATGGGACGGTCACCTTGATGTTAGACTACTGTAGCGCTCTCTACGTGGGGCTGTCTTTGTTGCAAACCCAGAAGCTGCAGCTAGTGCAGAATGCTGCAGCCAGGCTTCTGATGCATCTCCTTAGATGAGACCACATTTGCCCTGTGCTGAAATCGCAGCACTGGCTAGTGCAGAATGCCATGTCCAGGCTGTTGATGTGTCTTCCTAGATGGGAGCACATCTGGCCAGTGCTGAAGGTGCTGCACTGGCTGCCAATAGCATACCGAATTCACTTCAAAGTGCTGGTTCTTACCTTTAAAGCCCTATATGGCCAGGGTCCGATGTACCTGAGGGACTGCCTTTCCCCATATATACCCCCAAGGGCACTATGGTCAGGGACGCAATATATACTGGTGATTCCAGGCCCCAAAGAGGCCAGGTTTGCTGTCACTATGGCCAAGGCCTTTTTGATGGCGGCTCCTACTTGGTGGAATGAGCTCCCAGAAGAGATCAGGGCCCTGCGGGACCTTGCACAGTTCCTCAGGGCCTGTGAGATGGAGCTCTTCCGCCAGGCTTTTGATTAGGAGCCGCCGCCACCACCATCACTACCACCACCAACGAGTTGGCAACAGTGGGGTATTGGAATGGCCCAGCGACAAATGAACTGGAGCACTATGGCGCACGGAGACCCCTGAACTGAGATCAGCTTAAATATCTGCCTGATACCATCTATTAAATGGAAGACTGTTATCCACACAGTCAAAGGCTTTAGCATAGTCAATGAAGCAGAAGTAGATATTTTTCTGGTACTCTCTTGCTTTCTCCATAATCCAGCGAATGTTGGCAATATGATCTCTCGTTCCTCTACCTCTTCGAAACCCAGCTTGTACTTCTGGTAGTTCTCTATCCACGTACTGTTGAAGCCTAGCTTGTAGGATCTTGAGCATGACCTTGCTAGCGTGTGATATGAGTGCAATTGTGCGATAGTTTGAACATTCCTTGGCATTGCCCTTCTTTGGGATTGGAATGTATACTGATCTTTTCCAATCCTGTGGCCACTGTTGCGTTTTCCAAATTTGCTGGCAAATGGAGTGCAGAACTTTAACAGCATCCTCTTCTAAGACTTTGAATAGCTCAGCTGGGATACCATCACCTCCACTAGCTTTGTTGTTAGTAATGCTTTCTAAGGCCCATTTAACTTCACATTCCAGGATGTCTGGCTCGAGGTCAGTGATTATACCGTCGTGGTTGTCAAGGACATCGAGGTCTTTCTTGTATAGTTCTTCTGTGTATTCTTGCCATCTTTTCCTAATCTCTTCTGCTTCTGTTAGGTCCCTACCGTTTTTGTCCTTTATCATGGCCAGCTTTGCATGGAACGCTCCCTTGATTTCTCCAATTTTCTTGAAGAGATCTCTAGTCCTTCCCATTCTATTGTTTTCTTCTATTACTTTGCACTGTTCATTCAGGAAGGCCTCCTTATCTCTCCTTGCTGTTCTCTGGAAATCTGCGTTCAGTTGGGTAAATCTTTCCTTTTCGCCTTTGCCTTTCGCTTTCCTTCTTTCCTCTGCTATTTGTAAAGCCTCATCAGAAAGCCATTTTGCTTTCTTGCATTTCTTTTTCTTTGGTATGGTGGTGATTGCTGCCTCCTGTACAATGTCACGAACCTCCGTCCATAGTTCTTCAGGCACTCTATCTATCAAATCCAGACCCTTGAATCTATTCTTCACCTCTACTGTATATTCATCAGGGATGCGATCTAGGTCAAACCTGAATGGCCTCGTGGTTTTCCCGATTTTCTTCAGTTTAAGTCTGAATTTTGCAATGAGTAGCTCATGATCTGAGCCACAGTCAGCTCCAGGTCTTGTTTTTACTGACTGGATAGAGCTTCTCCATCTTTGACTGCAAATTATATAGTCAATCTGATTTCGGTGTTGCCCATCTGGTGATGTCCATGTGTAGAGTCGCCTCTTAGGTTGTTGGAAAAGAGTGTTCGCTATGACCAGTGTGTTCTCTTGACAAAACTCTGTTAACCTTTGCCCTGCTTCATTTTGCTTTCCAAGGCCAAACTTGTCTGTTATTCCGGTTACCTTTTGACTTCCTACTTTAGCATTTCAGTCCCCTATGATGAGGAGGACATCTTCTTTTGGTGTTAGTTCTAGGAGGTGTTGTAGGTCTTCATAGAACCAGTCCACTTCAGCCTCTTCTGCATCAGTTGTTGTGGTATAGACTTGAATTACTGTGATGTTGAATGGTTTGCCTTGGAGTTGGACCAAGATCATTCTGTCATTTTTGAGATTGTATGCTATTACTGCCTTTCTCACTCTCTTGTTGACTATAAAGGCCACACCATTTTTTCTGCAGGATTCTTGGCCACAGTAGTAGATATAATGTTCTTCTGAGTTAAATTTGCCCATCCCTGTCCCCTTTAGTTCACTGGTTCCCAAGATGTCAATGTTCAGTCTTGCCATCTCATTTTTGACCATGTCAACCTTACCTTGATTCATAGATCTTACATTCCAGGTTCCTATGCAGTATTGTTCTTTGCAGCATCAGACTTTCTTTTCACCATCAGACACATCCACAACTGAGGGTCCTTTCGGCTTTGGCCCAGCCGCTTCACTCTTTCTGGGGTTACTTGTACTTGCCCTCTGCTCTTCCTCAGTAGCATATTGGACACCTTCCGACCTGAGGGGCTCATCTTCCGGCGTCATATCTTTTAGCCTTTTGTTACTGTCCATGGGGTTTTCTTGGCAAAGATACTGGAGTGGGTTGCCATTTCCTTCTCCAGTGGATCACACTTGGTCTGAGTTCTCTGCTGTGGCCTGTCCGTCTTGGGTGGCCCTCCACGGCATAGCCCACAGCCTCATCGAACCATGCAAGCCCCCTCACTACATCAAGGCAGTGATGTAAAGTGCTAGTGACATTGATTGCTTAATGACTGCTATTCAATTTTCTCTTCTCACAGTCAGTTCTTCTATCTTCTTTTATTGTCTTTCCAGCAGTTGGCTCATGATGTGATGATCCTTTTTTATAGAGTTATATTTGATTTTTTATTGTTACTAGTTTAGATTTATGGTATACTTTTTATTCCTGGAATTTTAGTTTTAACTTAATGCTAACTTCTATTGTTTTTTGTTTTTTATAGTTGGTTTTTCTTGAGAATGTCTCTGAAATTGTGTAATGCTTTTGAAATTTTTGATTAAAAAAGGTATTATGTATATGTCTCTTCTTGACCTGGATAGCCCAAGCTAGCCTGATCTTGTCAGAGTTTGGAAACCAAGCAGGGCTAGTATTTGGATGGGAGACCACCAAGAAATACCAGGGTCCCTGCACAGAGACAGGCAATGGCAAACCACCTCTGAAATCTCTTGCCTTGAAAACTACATGGGGTCGCCATAAGTCAGTTGTGAGTTGATGGCATGAAAAAACCAGGGCCACCAAGAGCCACCATGGGTCTCCAGTTGTCCACTGGCCTCTTTTCACACCATATCAGGCCATTTCCCTCATCTTGGAAGTGTTCCTTTCCAATTATCAACCAACACAGAGATTGGGCACATGTGATGTAAAAATATCTTATTTTAGTGAGTCACAAACTCATATCTAATGGTACTACAGAACAAGTTCAGAGCAACCACACACTAAAGGTGTGCTGGCTCTGGCCAGTCACCACAAATACAATATACTAAGCTAGATGCAAAGTCCAAACCAAGACGAGAAACAGGGCCAGGGGTCAGAATGCCGGGAGATCATTCAGAGTTCTCAGGAGCGATGAGCAGAGGCTGGCAGCCAGAACAAGGTCCAAGATTGCACGGTTGTATCCGCACCAAGGCAGGTGAACGTGGCTGCTTATAACCAGACCCTCCCTTCCCTGGGAGACAACCTGCAAAGACTCACAGCCCCTCACATTGCCTTTGCAACAGCTGAAGTCTGGCACTCCTCCTTCTCTCCTGCACATCCAGACGCTGGCGTGTCCTGCGTCTGGGACATTCAGGTGAGCTAGGTGGGGACTCTGGCCTCAAAGTGTCTCCAACTGGGGATGCTGGGCCAGGCTCTGGACCTGGCTCTTCCTCCGACTGCACCTCAGGCTCTTTGCCTTGCTGCACCTCCTGCACAGATGCTGGAGCCTCTTCTCCCTCAAGTGCTGGCAAAGGTTCCTCTTCTGGGCTGACTCTGGAGGAGGCTGGGTTGCTCCATACATCTTCATCTGAGGAGTAGTCAGCCTTGTCTGAGCCAGGACCCATGACAAACGGATCAGAAGATACAATTATAAAGTAAAAGTATGTGAGCTAAAAATATCCATTTTCAAAGTACTTTGTTAGGTCATCCACTCTGTTTTTCCCCTTTCCTCAAAAGGACTAAACCAAATTACATCAACAAATGCATTCATAGTAAGAAGTTGCTGTTAAAGAAGTAAAAATTAGAGATATTACTAATCTGGATAACTTGTCTCTGTTTATATGACTATAGTCCTTCAACAACCTTGTAAAGAGTTGGCTAAAGTAAGTCTGTAGAATTTTATCTTAAGTAAATGGATTCTTACCATGCAAAAACCATAACTGCCTTGATTCATTGTGCTCTTTCTGTAACACATGTTGCAGTGAAAATGCACTGAGTTCCAGACGGTATTTCTGAACAGCTGGGTGTACAGCCTTTGGATCAAGGCCAGAAAGACATATAATCTTGTCTCTCCTCTGTCCTCTTAATTAATGGCTCATTATTCAGAGATATCCCTTGTGGTAAAGTTTTAAATGATGTTGCAAATGTGTACAAAACTTTCTAAAAATGCTTAGTGTGCTCTGGGTGCACCTCCAATTACACCAATTTAAAGTGTTGTGGGGCAGACCAACCAGACAGCACACCCTGGGACAGTTTCCTCACATGCTTGTTTGGTGGTCAGGAGTTCACTGCAGTGCCTCAATCATGAAGCGTGCTGCCTGGTTGTTTCATTAAAAAATAATGCAGGCAGGTGCATGCTCTCATGCACATATGCGCATATAGGTAGCAACTTTTTTAAAACTATCAGAACCTGATCAGACTTCCCTTCCAGGTTCCTTGTGCAACAGGAGAGTTTAGACATCCCAGAAAGCAGAGTGGAAGCACTGGCATCCATTAATACCGTACTTTTCTCACTGCCTGATTACTCTGCTTCCAAAGTGAGGCAACACAGGGCACAGAAGGCAGATGTTGATGTCTGATCATGCTTTTTATATCCGCAAAGGTAATGCTACTATATTGTGGCAAACTGCTCATGTGACCACAGCCTAAGTGAACAAAATGAAATCAACCCTCAAATAACCAGGCCAAACCATTCTAATAACAATTTAATATGCACCAGTTTATTAATTGTAATGCAAGAATAAATATAAAAAATTTAAGCCCTCAAAAAAGCAGGTGTTTCTCAATTTATCAAAAAATTATACATTTTGAAATTCAGAGAAGAGCTGCAAAGAGGATAAACGATCTACAGTGGGCAAATCTATAAAGTCTGATGAAACTTGGTGTGCTTAGAGGGAAAGAATCTTAACTTACATTAATGATGTTTTTTAAATACTAAAACTTATCTCAGAAAAAAAGAAGAAAGTTCTTGCATAGTTACTAACTACTGGGGAGGTAAACTTATGATTATTTGTTAAATTATTCGAGTAGCCATCAGAGCTTTCCTCTTTATTGGTTTCTAAAAAAAAGCTCTGTCCTTGAAATAAACAAAATCAATGATAGATCAGGTTCTCCAGGTTCTGATTCAGAAGGAGTAGGCCAGATTGGCAAGAGCCATATGCTTTTTTTCTGTGACCAAATGTCAACATTGGCCCTGGTCACACTGGGGGAAAAGGTGTGGCTGAAGTGTGGCTTTTTTGAGCCGCATCAAAAGAGAAGTGCGGCGGCAGGATCAGACAGATCCCCTGAACCACCGCGCAGTTGCTCCCTGGCATGATTAGATGCCGAGGGGAAGCCACAGATCGGTGAGCGAGGCAAGCCCACTGTGCATGTGCACACATGCACAGTTCTACAGGGCCTCTGTATGCTGTAGGGAGACGGGCACGTCGGCGATCAGACGCCGGCCCGTTGCTGCGCATCAACAGGTAGGTAGTACTCTTTTGCGGCGGGTTTTCATCTGAAAGGGATGGATCGGGGATGGGTGCGTGCCACTTTCCAGATGTTGCGGTATAATCGTGTCTGCTTGATGCGCCCCCGATCCATCCCTCCCACAGGGAAAATCCTCCTTGTGTGACTGGGGCCTTCGTGCATCCAGTTTGGTGTAGTGGTTTGGTACAGTGTTTAAGAGTGCAGACTCTAATCTGGGAGGACCAGGTTTGATTCCCCACTTCGGGAGGAGGAGGAGGAGGAGGAAGAGGAGAGCTTGGATTTATATCCCAGCCTTCACTCAGAGTCTCAGAGCAGTTTACAATCTCCTTTCCCTTCCCTTCCCCACAACGGGGGGCCATTTGTGGATACATAAATCCATAAATTTGTCCCATTTACATAGAATGAGTATTGTTCTACACAGGGGTCATTTGGGGGGGGATGCGGGGGGACGCCATCCCCTCGGGTGAGGTGCAGGAGGGCGGGGCCTGGAGCTCCCTGCTGGTGCCCGCTGGAGGTCGCCGCCGGCTGTGGGGAGGACACACTTCAGGTGATGTCAGGGGGTGTGGCATATGCTAATGAGTCCCCCTAGCTCTTTTTCTACGAAATGACCCCTGCCTGGAACTAACATAGCTGAGGGACCGCCTCTTCCCATATATGCCTTGAAGAGCTTTATGCTCTAACAATCAACATCTCCTTGTGGTCCCAGGCCCAAGGGATGTCTGCCTAGCCTGAACCAGGGCCAGGGCTTCTTCTGCCCTGGCCCCTACCTGGTGGAACATATTCCCCACTGAGATCAGGGCTCTACTGGGTCTTATTCAATTCTGCAGGGCCTGCAAGATGGAGCTGTTCCACCTGGCTTTTGACTGAGGCAGTGGGCTGCCACACATGGCCTCCCCAATGTTGCTGTCACCCACCCGCTGATAACCGGCCATATCCATCTGCATCAATGGGCTGGAATCTCTCAACGGTAAGCTGTAACTACTGATTTTAAATGTTTATATTGTTTTTTAAATTTTATTGTATCAATTGAAATATGTAACCCGCCCTGAGCCTGCTTGTGGGATGGGTGGGATATAAATGTAAAAAATAAATACATTCTTCTTCATTATCTTCAAAGTAGTCACCCAGGAGCATCAGTCTCCAGAGGACTCAATCCTTTTGACATGTATTGAGTTCTGTAATCAGTGGGTTGGATCAAACTAAAATTTTCAGTGGCAGAATGGAACTATCCTGCCTCCCACTTCAGCTCACTGGTATCAATGAAATGCTGCTCCTATGAAATGGGGGACCCAGAGTAATGACATGAGTGGGTCTACAATTAGTAGGTAGATTTGGTAGAACTTGACAATTTAATCTGGATCCAACCCATGAGAAGAACACTGGATCATCAACCAGAAGAGGAACATTTGCTGCCTATTTTGAAATTTCGGTGTAGAGATCACAGTAATTGCTCCATGTGAGAGTTATCATCAGGTGCCAATCAGTGTTCCCTCTAAGCTGAGTTAGTGTGAGCTAGCTCAGAGTTTTCTAGCCTCCGGCTCACACATTTTCATCTCAGTTCAGGAAGGAGGGCTCCAGAGCAAACTAATTTATGCAGTAGCCAAATTGCTTGCTCGCAACTTTAATGCCAGTAGCTCACAAAGCAGAATTCCTGCTCACAAGATTCCACAGCTTAGAGGGAACATTGGTGCCAATCTGTTTATGCATACTGGCTCATCAAGCCTGCAAAACATAAGGCTGATATGGACACAAAAATTACAGTGTGCAGCAGATGTACACAAACATCTTGCCACAAGGATGCAACCACTATAGAGAGAAACAGGAAGTGGCTTCCACATCGCAGCTCTTTACTGTCTTTACTGTAAGGCAGCATTGTGGCCAATTTCTGGCAGATGGCATCTCTCTACTAGAGAGACTAGAGTGCTGTTCAGTTAACCTTATCCCTAGAGAAGGAACTGTGGCTGTGTAGTAGTGATAGGGTTGCTGGGCTGAGCCTGGGGCTGGGATATGGGGGAGTGAGCCATCACTGATGACACTACATCACTTCTGGGTACAACATGGACACAAAGGGTAGCTCCAGGAATTGCAAGAAACTCTATGGTTTACTGTGTGGTTCCTGGAGCTACCCTTTGTTACTTCCAGATTGTACCCAGAAAGGACACAGTGACATCAGTGAAATCTATGGCAGGGGGTTGCCCACTTTCAGGGCCCCCAATCCACTGGCCCAGATTCAGCCAGCTGGGGGAAACCCACCCCCCAAAGTACCACGTTCGTGCCAACATGCCCAGTGCAATGACATCACCCAGATGTGACATCATCATGCAGGGCACATTGCAGGAGGATGCTCTATCATTCGAGAAAAAACTCTGTGGTTTTTCCTTGAACAATAGAGGCCCTGCCCACAACATGCCCTGCACACTGACATCACTTTTGAAGATATCCCAGACCAACAGAAGAACCCCTCCCCAGCTGGCAGCCAGGTAAGACCTGGCAACCCTAATGGTTTTTTAGAAAAAAATGTTGCACTGCTGCTCAGAGCAGCAGCTGGCATCACAGCTTGCCTGAGGGAAGTCTCCCACTACAACAGGAGGCCTGGCAAGCCATGGTGGGGAACATATTTTGAATACACAAGGGCATCCATGGCACACCCTCTTTAAAAATCTGTCAGATGTTTGGGAAGAACGTCTCTCAAACTGAGGCCATTTCAACAAAGGTTATTTGCCCAAAGTTCAGCCCTGTTAGGAAAAGAGGGGGGTCCTGCTTCCCCACAGGATGGTTGTGCTTCTGTGCTCCTCCTGGAGTTTCCTCAATTTTCTGCAATCTTTCCTGTTGTGATGTATACATGTCAATGAATCCTCACAAAGTAGTTTCTGTTTTCCTCCTCAAGGCCTATAGGGGAAGGACCTCACTTAGTTCTAGCTCAGAAGTGATATGGTGGACATACTGGGCCCTAAGGGTAATTTAAAGGTAGAGGTGTACTATTGCCCACCTGATCAAACCCTTGAGGCTGATCTTGAGATGGAGAAGGAAATAAGGGAGGTGACTAATGTTATCACACTAGGAGACTTCAACTACCTTCACATTTACTGGGCCGCTATGTGCTCGATTCAAGCTGTAGAAATGAGATGAGATTCCTAGACATCATAAATGACTGTGCACTGAGCCAACCAGAAAGGTAGTGATCTTGAACTTGGTTCTGAGCAGGTCTCAAGAACTGGTGAGAGATCTAGAGGTTGTTACACCAGTTGGGAACAGCAGCCACAATGCTATCAAGTTCAGTATTCAAGTCAATGGAAAGTTACCCTTAAAGTCCAAAATGGTAACATTTGATTTCAAAAGAGGGAACTTTACAAAACTAAGTGGAATAATAAATAGGAGGCTGAAGGGGAAACACAAGAGAGTCAGATCCCCAGAGGATACATCAAAGCTATTTAAAACCATATTAACTGAAGCCCAAATAGAATGCATCCCACAGGTTAGGAAAGGCACTACCAAGTGTAAAAGAAGGCCTGCATAGTTAACAACACAAGTCAAGGAAGCTATAATTATAAAGAGACTTCTTTTTAAACATGGAAGGTCTGCCCAAAAGAACTGAACAGGAGAAACCACAGGCTCTGTCAAAAAAAAATTGTGTATCAATAATTAGGCATGAAAAAAAGAGATGGGTTGCTAAAAGCATCAAGACAAACAATAAACATTTTTAAAGGCATATACAGACCAGGAAACCAGTCAGAGAAGCTGTCAAGATCTGGGCTGTGCCACCAGAGGCCTAGCAGGCCTAGGAAGCCTGTGTAGCAGTAGGTGAGGCTGGGCTAGGGTTCCCAAATCCCTCCGGGGGGCGGATTTCCCCCCGCTTTTGAGGCCCAATTTCCGCCCCCGCGGAATCGGGCCTGGGGAAACCCCACCCCCGCGCACACGCCACCCAGATGTGACGTACAGACGCTGGGCACAGCCATTTGAGGGGAAAACTCTATGTTTTCCCCTCAAATGGCTGTGGCCCCACCCCCAGTGTGCCCGGCGTCTGTATGTCATATCCGGGCGGCGCGCACGCGCACCCTCCAGACGCCGGGCAGGAGCCCCCCACTGTCAGGTAAGAATCATTTGGCAACCCTAGGCTGGGCCTACAACTCCCAGAAGCCCCTGGGAGGTTTTGGAGCCAAAATTGACCAATAGGGGCCCCAGTCACACGAAAGGTTTTGGGCCAGGAGAGGTACAAATCGGGGACACAGCAAACAGGCGCGATCCCACCACAACATCTGCGCACCCATCCCCGATCTGGCCCTTCCAGCTGAAAACCCACATCAAAAATACACCACCTCCAGAGGAGGTCTTACCGGAACGGCCGGGGCAAGCACGGCTGTGGGATCGCTGGCGCGTCCTTCTGCCGGCGCATCCCCGGCTCCTGGCCAAACTGTGCATGCTCACACATGCGCAGTTCTGTAGCCTCCCATCGCTTTCTCCCCAGTCTCCCCGGCATCTGATCGTGCCAGGGAGCGATTGCGCGGCGGCTCACGGGATCTGTATGATCCCGCCGCCGTGTCTCTATTTTGGTGCGGCTTTCAAAAGCCGCACTTTGCCTGTCCTTCCCCCCCCCCATGTGGCAGGGACCAGGGAAGAAGAGGGCGGGGGAACAAAAAGGGCTGGTGCCAGAGCAGAAGCTGTTCTTTCTTCCAAGAGGGCAGAGCCAGAAGGAAGACTGCTGCAGGGGAGAGACCCTCATCCTAAGGGCAGGGTGAGTAGTCTAAGGCCACTTGAGATAGTGAGCTACGGACAGTATATATTTAGATGCGTTAGGGCATTTGATTTCTTTTCACCCACTTACTGTTATTAATCTGCACCTTGTTGTTTGACCTCCTATAAAATAAACTATTTTCCTTCTTGTACTCTGCCTGGTCCTCACACCTATTATTTGGCCAAAAGGGAGGTCTGAAGGTCTTGGGAGGGTGCTCTGGGCCTTCTCAAGGGAGCCTGGAACCAGAGTGGTGGCAGTGTCAGGTGACACCCCAGCTGAGTCATGACAGAAGCAGTGGGGCCTTTGGATGATGAAGGAATAAAGGGATTGCTAAAGAAAGATTCGTGAGATTACAGAGAAGCTCAATTACTTTTTTTGCTTCTGTGTTCACTGTGGAAAGTGTGGGGCATGTATCCATGCCACAGCCTCTATTTTCAGGAAGGGAGACTGAAGAACTGAGCCAAATTGAGATGACCAGAAATAGAGTTCTAGACTTATTGAGGAAATTACAAACTGATATGTCTCCGGGTCCTGATGGCATACACCGAAGAATTCTTAAGGAAATCAGATGTGAGATCATTTGTCTGTTAACCCATATATGTAACCTATCATGTCACATTTATTTCTGACTTCCTTCCTGTTGGGGCCGGTTAATGGGGGCAGAGAGGAGTGCCAGAAACTGGGGGACCCCCCCACTGGGGGATCTGGCATCCTTAAAGCTGTCTGGTGTGTGGGTGGAAAAGTCTGGATTTTCTCAGTCCCTGGCACCCAGCAGCCATTTTCCCTGCCCCAATCTCCACAGCCGACATCACTCCCAAATTCACCAAAGGGGCTGTCATGATCTGGACTGTGCAAGCATGGCCTAGCTGACCTAGGGAGCCTGCAGAAAAGGAGGCCAATCCAAAGGAAGATGTCTACCTGCAGTTCTTAAATGACTTTAAAGATGTTCCTGAGGAACCTAGCCAGCAAACCGATGTCTGCATAGGGGTGTTAACCCGTTGTCGGTCTGAGAAGCAGCAGCAACGTGAGCACACCCCGCCAACTTCTCCAGACCCTGTTTCAGAGCTGATGGTGGTATTGTCTCCTCCAGTGACTCTGACTGCATTCCAGAAGGATCAAGAGGAAGACGCCAGCATGGAAGAAGTCTGTATCAACTTTGATTCCATGTTCCCATCTGGTTTGGGTGACTTTCCACCCAGCTATGCTGCTCAAACCAGTGAACAACAGCATCAGCAACCACCCCTGGAACCTAACACTACTGGGAAAACTGAAGATATGGCATTTCCAAAGTCCTTTGAAAGTAGTTCCACAGCTGGAGCAGAAAAGCCAAGAGTTATGAAGCAGCCTGAAGAGGAAGTGGAGAACAGTAGGCTGACTTCGGTAAATGACCTTCAGAGTAGAGGAAAAGAGTGCCAGTTGTTCCTCAAGACTGAGTTTGCAGTGCCAGTACAAAATTCCATCAGTGTTAATCACAAAGTCAACCTGACACCAGCAAGAGAAGAGAATTTGATGAAGACTCTCTGGAGAGCTTTAGTAGCATGCCAGATCCAGTAGACAAAAATGTTCAAACCAGAAACAGGCAGTGATCTTTCTATGTTTCTATGTTCAATGTTTCAGAGACACCATTTATTCTGAAGTAGCTACATTGATATCTCAAAATGAAGCTCACTCTCATGTTCTAATTGAGCTTTTTCATGAACTCCAGAGGCTCAATTCGGACTATTTGAGACAAGGAGCACTGTATATGTTACAGGATATAGTAGCCAGGCATCCATCTGAAGCCAACACAAAAGCAGAATGTCCAAAACCTCTGAACTCAATGGCATGGTTAAGATGCAATTTAGAACTTACTCCCAGCGAAAGCCTTGCTACTACTGATGATGAGACATTAGAGCAGAGCTTTGACCCAGGAGGACCTGCAATGCATTAACCTGACGTTGTATTCTCTTTCATGTTGATCAGAATACTGTTTTACTGTTTTATTATTGTTTTTATATGTTAATGTAGAGTGAGTTAAAAGCAAAGCACAGCCCAAATCCCGTGTGCAGACTGCATTAATGGGGATCTGGAGCTGGACCCCATGATTTGGTCTGGGGTGTGTGTGTCATGATTTGGGCTGTGCAAGCATGGCCTAGCAGGCCTAGGGAGCCTGGCTAGCAGGAGGAGGAGGCTGGGCCTACAAATCCCAGAAGGCCTTGGGAAGTTTTGGTGCTGATTTTGACCAATAGGGAAGAGGAGGGTGGGGGATAAAATAACTGGTACAAGGGGGGAAAGCTGTTCTTCTTCCCAGGGAACAGATGCTGTAGGAAAAAGACCCTCATCCTGAGGGAAGGGTGAGTAGTCTAAGGCCACTTGAGATAGTGAGCTAGGGACAGTATATATTTAGACTTGTTAGGGCATTTGATTTCTTTTCTTTTCACCCACTTACTGTTATATGTCTATACCTTGTCTGTTTGACCTCCTATAAAATAAACAATTTTCATTGTTCACTCTGCCTGGTCCTCACGCCTATTATTCAGCCAAAAGGGAGGCCTGGGAGGCCTGGGAGGGTGCTCTGGGTTTTCTCAGAGGAGCCTGGAACCAGAGTGGTGGCAGCGTCAGGTGACACCCCCACCTGAGCCATGACAGGGGCTTTTTTGAGGGGTTTGTTTTAATATTGCTAATTGGCATATTAATATAATGAAATATTGATAAGTCCACTATCAGTTTTAAAAAAAAACTTGGGACCATGCCCACCCCACCCCTGTAGTGAAAGGAAAATTGCTGCCATGAGGACTGAAGCAGCTGAAATACATGGAAAGCTGCCACCTGGGCCCCTATGGCTTCTGCACTGCCTCAGAAGGGCCAGTGACACTACGGTTTCCATAGGGTAGTAGCATTATCATGTGGAAAAGTCCTGAGACCAGGCTCAAGTGGGCTATACAGAGCTAGATGGATCAATGTCCTGACTAAGCACTGTATAAAGCAGTTTCATAGCTATAAATATATCGGCAAACATAGTTCTAAATATTTTTATATAATGCTGGATAAACTATACAAGGCATCAATATTACACTAGAAGGGTGTAATTCTGCTTAGGATTGCATCACGAATGATAAAAAAAGATGTACGGCACAATTGCTTTTCACCCTGCGCTGTGTCTTTATGCTTTGACTCAGGCTGTAGATCACATTCAGGTTAATGGCACACATGTTACAGCAGCTTTGCCTTCTGCAATGCCAGATGGAGCCAATGGAAATGTTTTCTGCCAACAAAGCAATAAGTGAACAAAATAAAATCTCCATACTTTCCTGTAGCAGGAAATGTTATCTGCTCCATCATGCTAAAGTGAGGCATTTTAGGCTAAGTGACATGTCTACCATGGTTACTGAGCCAAAGGAGAGGAACTAAACATTGTTAAGATTAACGTTTTTTCTCTTACCTTTATGTATCATTTGCAGATAGTGGGACCACTGCACTTCCGAAAAGATGGCAAAATACGTCTTGGTTATGAGAGTTTGCTTTAACCTCCATTTGGAGTTCTATATAGTGAGATATTGAAGGGTTTCTGCAAGAGATTGCTTTGCTGTGAATATTCATTCTTTAGGAGCAAACGGCTCGGGATGCCTGGGAAAAAAAATAGCCCATTCAGCAAAGTACACACAGTGTGAATAATAAGAAAAAAAGGGGGGGAGCTGCTATGAATTTGGGAATAACACAATCACTGAAAATGCATTCTGTGCTGAATGTTTCTCATGGTTTTGATCCTTTTTACAAGGTTATAGCCTAGAAATAATGCTTGTGAAGCTGTAGAGATAAAGGCCATCTGCATGGTTGTTACAGTACAATACTTTTATGTCTGAAAGAGAGAAAAGGAGGCTGGATGAACTGCCTATTGTCCTTGACTGATAGAAAAGGTACAGTAATCAAACAGAACAGTGAAGTTCCTCTAAGACTGTGTGGGAGGGAAGTATACATGGAGACTTATGGTTTCACACTGCAGTCTAAGAAAAAGGGAAGCCACAAGATTTGTGAACAAGAGATTTGTGAATGATATTCTTTTAATTATGCTGTCCTCACGCACTATGCAGATAATCATGTCAGCCTATCAGTAAAGAATCAGACTCAATATTCTGTATCTGGGTATCTAGTTAATCGTTGCCTTGGATTATCTAGAAACTTGGCCAAATATAGATAAAAGGGGACACAGCAGCATGGAGAGGACAGTCTTGATGGGCAGAGATGAAGGGAGTGAGCCCACTCTTCTGCCCTCTCCACATTGCCCTAATTGAAATAGGGAGAACACACAACTGCTGTCCACATTTTTTAAACTGTGAGAAGATCTAGTCATGGATCTCCCTACATCACATCTAGTTTAACCCTCAACAGGTTCATTCAAGGTTTTCCACACTCTTGGTTTGGAACAGTGGCACACTACGTGGAACACAGGAACCGTTATGGGGAGGAGTGCATTTCCTCTTACAACAAATTCAGGAAGTTAGTTATACAAAATGTGAAGATTATATATAGAACGTTGCTATTCAATTATAATATTATACAAAATGTGAAGATTACATCTGTTAGTGAGCTAACCAGGACTCTGAAGAATCAGCTTGTATGATTGGACAGAGAAGATCTGAAATGAACCCTCTGACTTTGCTCAGACTAAAGAGTAAATTCTAATATGAATCCAGTGAACAGAGAACTCAACCAAAAGGGAGACTAATTGAGGGAAAGAACATGGGCCCTGGGAATATGCCCACTCTGTATGGTACAATTGTCACTCTTTTACATGTGATACAGGTCTGAACCCAACAGATTTCCTTGCTGAGGATCTTCTTAAAATTCTGTAGAATTTTGGCTACCCCATGTGTCATTGTGATACAACAGTATAGCTATCCACAGTCTCAGATAGAATACATGTGTTATTGGACCAAGCCATCATAATCATTAATCTTCAAATTCTCCAGTCTAGGAAAATCTAGAAGGTGAATTGTACATTACAATAGCACAATATCCAGCAAAAGGTGGATCCTCCCTTCCATCCTGCAGCAGATGGGGATGCAGGCAGATGGCCAGAATGCTGCTACAACACAGCATGAAAAGACATACCTGCAGAATATCTCCCTTCTGCAGAGATGTCTTGCACAATTGGATGGACTGAACAATTAGGAATATACTTGTCATCAGGAAGCAGGCAAACATATTTCATTAAAAGGACCCTGAGCTGGGGAGACCAGGATGAATAGCACTATCATGTGCTCAATGTTCCTTAGAGTCTCAGGTTCCAACCTAGATAGGGCCATGATATGCTAAATAGAAATGCTGTAAAACTGGTCACTAGGTAGGGTTGCCAACCTCCATGTGGGGCATGGAGATCTCCTAGAATTACAACTGATCTCCAGACTACAGAAATAAGATGTCCTGAAGAAAACCATTACTTTGGAGGGTGGACTCCAGTGCCACCATACTAGTGGCTGGTCTAGACATGTAGGTGAAGCCTGGGGTTATGTACTTCTAGACCATATCATTTCACATTACAAACAGTGGATATTTATATAAAGTCCTCTGAAAAATTCTCAAGGAGAAAAGTTCTAGCCCATCATCTTCCCATTGCACTAACTTTGTACTTGTAGTGAAGTTTTTTTAATATATAGGAACATTCTGAAATGTGATCTCCTATCTGCAGCCTGAAGTGCTACAACTCACCTCTCTGCTAATAAATTTCTACCTCGTCTGATTGCATATAAACTCATTCATGGCAAATCTGAGTGCATGGACAATTACGTTGGCTTCAAGAAATTTCACGTCATCCCAAGAATATATTCTGGGAGTCAAAGAGACCAGTTAATCAAACCAGTACCGTTAGGGTTCTTGGAAAATTATTTCCCAGAGTTTCAGTCGCCAGGTCCCCAGTATCTCAAAAACTGAGATTTGTGCAGAAGGCCTTGGTGATGTCAAAGTGACACGCACCAGAAGAAATAATACTGTATTGTACTGTGAATTTGTGTAGTCACATGGAGCTGTGAAGAGCTGAACTGCTCACACAGCCACACCCAAAAAAACCTGAAATCAACTATGCACTAAATGTAAAATGGAGTTAAGCTGTTAGTGCTAGATAATCCTATATACATTACTTATCTTGAGCATAAAAGTCAGTCAAGGATCCAGGCCACCTGATAGCCCTGAGTTTTCTTGAAGCCCTGGGAAAGGGCCCAAAATCCAAGTCTCAGTGCCAAAGCCATTTGGCTGTTGTCATAAGAAGACCAACTCCCAGCACTCAGCAGTTGGGAGTAGTACTGGAAATTAGAGGTGGGGTGGGAAATATAATTAATGTACATAATTCACTTGTTTTTTATACTCCAGTTTGAGCAGTATGGAAAAGTGGTCTAGTAATATAGTAAATACATAATGAAGCTTCAGACTGGGCAATCCTCCCCAGGGTCCTTTGCAGTCTGAGAAAGAAATGCTCAGAAAATTCTAAGTGTTCACAGCCAGGGCTATTTTTGGGCAGGAACGCACAGGAACAGAGTTCCGGCTGGCTCCTGAGTTGGCCACACCCAGCAGGAACTCATTAGCATTATAGGCCACACCTAACAGCAGACACTCATTAGGATTGGCTACATTAGGGGTGTGTGGCCTAACATGCAAAGAAGTTCCTGCTGCAAAAAAGGCCCAGGGTTTTGACAACAAAGTAAACAGAATAAGAAGCAAAACGTGGGTGTGGTTGGATGACCACACTTCTGGTAACATGTGGGGTGTGGCCTAATATGCTAATGAGGTGTGCTGTCAGGTGTGGCTTAATAGGCTAATGTGTCTCTGCTGTTGGACGTGGCCTATTATGCTAATGAGTTCCTGCTGGGCTTTTTCTACAAAAAAAGCCCGTTCACAGCAATGTTCACAAACCCTTCTGAACCTCAGCTCTGAGAGAGCAACCCACTCTTTCTGACAGTGAGAAGATAAAATTTATGTGATCAGGAAACAGCCAATTTAATCCTGTGAGTGTTGAGGGAACTCCACACCTTCAAAGACTTGAACTGAGCCATGTTGTTCTGGGATTTGTTTTTGCAAAGAGTGTACCTTCTGGTAAATAGAGTAAATAGTAAGAGATAGATATGGCCTGATCTACACAGAAGCCCCGGAGCTCTGCAGGAAGAGCACAGGAAGAAATAATTCAAAGTGAGGTAAGAAAATAAAAGAGTAGAGTCAGAATAACACAATGTAGCAGCTGTAAAAGAAAGAAAAATGATTGGAGTGGATGGGGTTGAATTTACAGGAGATGGTATTGTTTTATCTAGAACTGTACAAATGGACGTAAAAACATTAAACCATTGCCTTGAGCAGTACATGATCTACTGCCTGCACTAGAAATCTGGCATCATTGTCGGATATGGAAAGATATATTTAAGAATATGTTGTCAAGAGAAAGGCAAGACAATAGCTGAAGACCATAGTCTCTGTCAGTTTTAAAATGACAAGATATTTTCTACGTATCCCCACACCCACTCCAAAAATGAGATGTATTCTACAGAGTATGGGACAGAATGTTCACCAAAAATCGTCAATGGCAAAGCAGGCTTGGACCTTTGACTCCTCTGATATGCTAGCTAGAGCTTAACTGGTCAAAATAGAATGGAAATGGAATCTTGCCTTATTATATGGCATTTGAATGCACCATCAATGCATGACGTAGGAACAAGATTGTATTCTTTGATCTGTCCATTGACTTGGTCTTCTGTACAGTATCTACACATGCCAGCTGTATGCTCATAAGCCCTGTCCTCATGATCTATGCTCTGAGAAGGTCATACATATAGTTTGCGTTATTGTTTGGAAGCCCTTATCAATGTATAGAAACAAGAGACAGGGACGGTGGTACAATCCAACACTGCCCTCTATATGTCCACTGAACATATGAAGCTACCATATATTTCTCATCTGACTGGCAGCATCTAGGGCAGGGAAAGGTCTTTTCTGACAATTGTTACCTACTGTCTGGTTTCTGCTCCTGACAGTAATGAATCTACTTCCCCTTCTGCTTAATGACATTTATGGAAATATATCTCTGATTTTTCCCCTTAGTTTGAGCCATTAATGCTATTACACCATGCTGCCAGGATTGTTTCTATAGTAGGGGTGATGGTTATTTAAAATAGAGTAATGGTTATTTTAAAAAATAATAACTACACAGAGACTGCAAGAATCAAAGAGGCAGTGGCCTGGTCCTGCAAAACAAGCAGCTACTGCATAGGCTCAGAATTGCTCAATGCAAACTTCAACAGACTTCAAGAACTCTCCTCCCATCTGTTCAAGGTAAGTTCATATGGTGAAGGCAGCTGGTTATTCGTTATAGTTAGATATGCTCAAAATATCCACTGGTTTGATGCTCATAAATGGCTCAGCCCTATTCACCAGGCTTTTTTCCATTCGTACACATGCACATTACCCTACAGTTAGGGTTGCCAGCCTCCAGGTGGGGCCTGGAGATATCATGGAATTACAACTGATCTCCAGACAACAGAGATCAGTTTTCCTGGAACCAATGGCTACTTTGGAAGGTGGACTCTGGGGCATTATATCCCACTGAAGTCCCTCCCCTCCCCAAACTCCACCTGCCTCAGGCTCATCCAGAAATTCCTAATCCAGAGTAGGCAACATTACCTTCCACCCATTGCCACATTTTCATTGCTCTTTGCTGATCACTGTATAAAGGAAGAACAAACGAAGGAGAAGGAGAAGAAGAAGAAGAAACTGGATTTATACTCCGTTTTTCACTTGGAGTCTCAGAGCGGCTTACAGACTCCTTTGCCTTCCCCTCCCCACAACAGACACCCTTTGAGATAGGAGAGGCTGAGAGAGCTCTAATATATAAATATATATACTGTAATTTTTTAGTCTTACTGTTTGATGTTTGTCTGTGTCTGATCAATATTAATGGCTGCTGCCACTCTGGCATAATCTGCAGCAGTTTGCCTCATGGGAATTTTCACACAGTCTCATGGGAGTCATAGTATACCATCGTAACGATACCCTGTTTGCGGACCTAGAAACTAGGGCCTTAAAATTCACACTCTACAAACTTCTTTCCTCCCATACCTTTATTTTTATAATGGAGGCTTTGGGGATGCTTAGTCTTCTAGTCCTCAGTGAGGGTAGTGCTTGGACTCTGGTTGCCACCAGGCATTCACTTGGCCTCTTATGATGGGATTAGAGACTTGAAGGCACCACACGGTGGGCTTGGTGAAAACAACTAAGAGACAGGTTTATTTCAGTCATGTGTGAGGCTTCATGGTTGATTCAGACTTGTAACATGGAGCAGAAAACAGAAACTTTTCAATATTTTTTTTTACAGGAACAGCACCCAAACCCTACTTATCTTCAAAATACCCAAAGTCCCTAATGGACTCCCTGCCTAACCAGCAGACCTCCTACCCCTTCTTCCACAAAAATCCAACAATCCTTAACTCTGCCAGTTAAACTGCTGAACTCTTCCTTTTTCCCAACATTGCAATCCACTGTTTGAAAGTGATTGGCTGAGGCTCCTGGAGGGTAGAATTTGAAACCATCCATCACAACCACCCCCTGGCATTATTTCACAGTGGCTGGTAACACAGCAGAGAACCATCTAGTTCAATGAGCTAATGCTAAAATACATGTTTAAAACCTGAATAATGAGGTTTTAAATGGAAGGTGCTTTCCGGATGCTACTGTACAGTTGCAATAGGGCAATTGCATACATTAAAAAAAACCCAAACCTATGGACACCCCCCACATGTCACAAGTGACATTCCCAGCCCAATTAAGAAAAACTACATTTTTTTGGTTGTAGCTGCAGAATAAACACATCAGAGGGAAAAAATGGTGTGTACCGCAGGCACAGAATCCGAAGTCAAGCTTAAAGGTTTGACTCTCTGCAATAAGCTATGTGTGGGTAATAGGCCATAGTATATTAAAGTATTACATATTATTACAAAATATTACACAATACAGTAGAATGTACCCATGCTCATACTTCCCAGAGGAACATGTGACACAACATCTTTCTGCATCATCATATCTAAAATCACTTTAATATACAAACTTTGAATTTAGCATCAGTATCCAAGTTACTGAATCAAACCACAGGAATGTAACTGTATTTTCCTCTCTCTACAGTGAACAATGTAATTTTTTATGCATTCAAAAGCATTTTTTACTGTTAGAAATCTTTAATTATTACAAATGTAGGCCTTTAAAAGATGCTGTATCTACAATGCCCAAGAAGAACCATGCTTGAGGAAGCCAGAATGAAATATAGTTATTTTAACTGAGGTAAACATTGTCCATCCTAATTCTGCATGGTGAAAAATTAGTACTTCTATTATTCAGCCATATTTGAAAATAAAATTACCACACCAACTCATGCCAGAAATGAAGGATTTTAATGCTAGATGTTCAGACTTCACCAATTTCACAGTGACTGCTCACTGATAGCCCATAAGGCAAAGTTAATGTTCATTTGTTGACATGACAAAGCATTGTATCTTACATTGTAGTCACATTGAATTCATATTTCTGCCCTTTTCCTCTTTGAGGTTTCAAAATATATTTGCTTTTCAAATAAGGAAAAAGGATAGTGACAGAAAAAAGACAGGAAACCTGATTTATTGATGTAATTTTAGAGTTTGGTTTAGGAAAATCACTAAGTGAACACAAAATTATAATTGCATACAAACCATCAAAGAACATCTTTTTACACACTCTTGAAAGAACACAATTCATACATGGGATTGTTAAGAAGAAATTTTCAAACTATTTAAAAGTCACCTAGGGACTAGGGAATTTTCTTTTTCATTTTCTTACGTATGATAGATTTAACCCCTTTGGGAGGGGGCTATGCCTTCTGTGGTAAAGCACATGAGGTACTGTGAGATGTGAGTGCCTGAATTATACCCAATTCAAACCAGGTTGTGAAAGCATAATGGGACCAGAATACAGTGGGGGGAACCACACCATGATGCTCACAGAGACCTCTTTTATTAGTCAAAAAGTTTTCCCAAGAAGATATGGTGGGTGGAATTTAAAAAACCTACAATACCTATGAAGTAGTCCAAGAATATGTATGCACAGATTGATCACGATCTGAACTATTTCACTTCCTTTGCCATGAACCAGTTCAGGCAACAATAATGACACAGGGAAACAACAGTAACTAACTAAGAAATGTTCATGTTTTCTGTAAAAGAATGTGACAAAAAGTAAATGGAGAGTTAGTATATGTAGTAGTATCTAAGAGTGAATGATTTGTCCAGTTTTTAGTAAACTCTGTTTTATTTGTTAACATTTGTCTATTGAATGTGTTTATTAGTTTGCATTTATTGTTTCTTTGTTTTTTCAGGGTGTGGTATATACTTTATATATTTAAAATGTTTGTATGCCACACTTTTCTGTCATGCACTCAAAAGTAATATACTGATTTTGTATGACTGGAGATAGGTTTGCAGTTCTTTAATGTTTTACTGTATAGTACACTGTTGACTGCTTAAATTTATGTGGATTTCATTTTGAAGCCTTGTATGAGGGGATAGGGAGGGAAGGCATGGTGTTGATACTTGGAGAGGCAATCACCAAGGAAGACTCTGCTGAGGAAGGCAATGGCAAACCAACTCTGCTTCTCTCTTGCTGTGAAAGTCCTTTGCTGGGGTCACCATAAAATTGCTGTGACTGACAGCACTGTACATAAATACACACACCCAGGAGGGAAGTGGTTGAATCCTTGAATGAATAAATATACTTGTGCAGGTCATTTATCTTTACCACTTTTTTTTTTTTGCTGCTGACAGAGATAAAGAATTCACAACAGTATATCGATACATCTAATTTGATATCCCCAAAATATGCACCCTGAATATTAATTCAGACAAGAAACAAGTGACGCTGCTTTTCCAGCTCTCTCCAAAATGGGATCACGCTTTAAGTTTCTAGTCCAGAAGTGCTCATGGATCCTTCATGGCTGCTAGAAGTGGCTGGAAGTGACTTTTATGAGCTATTTCAATAACAACCATTACCCTTCCTCATTGCTTCAGATTTCACTACTGCCATGAACACCCTTCTGACTTCAAGGCTAGATTATTGCAGAGCTGTACAAGGGATTGCCTTTGAAGGTGCATTGGGAGCTTCAGGTCATTCGTAATTCTGCTGCCTAGAAAAGACTGAATGGGCTGATTCTAGCACAAGTAATTACAGTTCTAGGTATTACTTCTAAAACCTTTAGCCCAGATCTGGTGTCTCATATTAATCTTTCCATTTCTTCATTAGGTTCTGCTTAGCTAACTTTATTTATGAGTAAAGATCAGACTGTTTGTAGAACATGTCTCTCTTTTTTCTATTATGGCACCTGCCTTTCTACAGAATATCTACATATTTGTATTCTATTTATTTATTTATTTATTCAGAATGCCTTTCTTGCTTCGACTCAAGGTGGGTCACAGTTTATAAACAGTGCAGTCAGACTGCATTAAACAATGAACTATGCAATAGGATTAGGATTACATAATTAAAGGTTTCCGGTTTATGGCGACACGCTGGTGGACGCATATCCTGGACCTCCTGGGGATGTGATCTGCACACCAGCAGATAGGAGGAGGGGCAACAGGTCACCCCCCCCCGGAGCCTTGGCAAAAGGCTCCTAGCCATGGGGCTTTTGAGGGGCAACCTCTTCGCCAGCATGGCCAGCGTGATGCTGGGGAATTGAGGCACTCATCTGCCCCGACAGTCCTGCCACTGAGTGGCCGTATGGATCTAGAGCTGCTGACCAGGACAAGCATTGGAGATTGAGCATTTTGAACGTGTGCCGAGCGAGGTCGTATGACCAACAATGAACAGTGAGTTGGGTTAAAGTGAATATGAGAATTTAAAAAGAAAGCTACCCCCTGGGAATGGTGAGAAAAGCGAGCGGGGAGGGGCTCTTTCCATGCGCATGAACTAAACAATGAAATACTAAGGGGGGAGTGGAAAAAAAGCATTGAAATCTGTTTTGAGAGAGTTACCAGAGCACGGATAAGTGTATGGGCATATTTCAGAGACTTTAGCAAGTTTTCATAAAAGTAAACAATCCATAAAGATGGCAGGGAAGAGGGCAGAGAAAGATAAACTAGCAAAAGTGAAACCAGCGAGGAATGTGAGCCCTCAACCAGAAGAGGGCACTGAGTTCTCTAAAATGTTGGCAGATTCCTTGCACCCTCTGCTGGACCAGATGACTAACATCAAACAACAGCTGACAACTCTAAACCAGAACCTTGCAACTCAGCAGCTCCAACTGACTGAGACTTTAAAAATAATGGAGCAAACGGCTGAGAAGGTGAAGGAAATGGATGCCAACACTAAAAAAGTCAAGAAAAAGGTGCAAAATCTGGAAAAGAAACAAGCTTCAGAATAATCACAACTTTTACAGCTGCAAATGGAGAAAGCATATTTGGTCCTATAGTTTCAAGGGGTCCCAGAATTGAAAGGTGAGAATCTAAAGCAACTCTTGAGTGATGTATTAGCCCCAGTGACAGATTTGAAAGCGGAGTCTCTTGCAAGCGAAATGGATGTGGTCTACAGGTCCTATTCCGTGTTCATCAAGAAGAATAATCTACCTGGGGAAATAGTGGTCAGATTCTCAAAGAGGAATGTGAGGGATTCTATCTTGAAAGCAACTACAGGAACACCCTTGAAAATCGGGGACAATACCATCAGGATTCTAAAAGACATTCCATTTGAAATAAGGCAAAAGAGAAAGAAATATAAATCCTCTTTCTACAAACAAACATAATTGTCTACAGATGGTTAATTCCAGAAAGCATCATTTTCAAACTACACGATAAAAAAGAAAAGATTGACTCTGTTTCTAAAGTATGTGAGTTCCTGAGAGTACAGCAGGGAGAGACAGCCAAGGTCGAGAAGGAAGAAGATAACAGCAAATCCAGTGGCGAATTGGACTCGGT